>NC_090176.1:33362391-33662391 GCF_024679245.1 Pseudorasbora parva
TGTGTATTTAAGCTTCCTCATGCTGAAAGGTTGCACAAGCCTGTCACTTCATAACAGCCAAATGAGCAGTATTTTCTGACCAGCCTTTGTATTACTCATCAACAGCAAGCTGAATGCATGCAAAATAAATAGTGAAGTCAATATTTAATGGTTTAATTGTGACATGGCTCACAATCCTGAATTTCCCACTGGTAATTAAGACATTGTGGTGCTGTTCATGTGTAAATATGATCATCCTTACATGACCTGAAAGCAGCATTGAAGATGACAAGCATATTGGAAGAACCATGGGAAATGTAGTTCAGTGCATAAATCTCAAGAGAACAAGTCAACAAGCTGCCAGTCCAGCTCTCAGCTCACAGTAATTACTCCTCTAATGATGAAGACACATTCACCAACACCTGGCTTAATAGAGATTAGATTCATGCATGTTTTACGCCTTACAGAGAGGCTTATTAGCATAATAAAAAAGGGACACAGAGCTATGAAATGCAGATTAGCAAGACGGAAATTTGTATTGGGTAGTAAGTATGGTAGCGGATGGCCAATAAGAGATTTTCAGGACACCAATGGTAATATCAAAATCTATAGAACAGGGTGCAAAGGGTCAGTATAATACAAATGCACATGCATATTGGAATGTAATGGCAGAAAATACATTATTTGACACTTTTTTTGTGTGTAAACAACACAATGGGGAACCTATGAACCATGTTATTTGGATTGAACAGATCAAAATGTGTATGAAATGTGTACTTGTGTATAAAGTATACCCTGGACTAATGGACTAATGACATGTAAGGAAATGTAATGTTGTCCTTCTCTCCAGCTGTGCCCCGTTGAATCTTTAATGCATGCCTCTTCTTTAAACACACATAGACACAAATCAATTCAAAATGTCAGTTATGGAGAGTGTTAATGTTGAAGTACTTCAGTAGATTTATCTCATTCAATCATATGAGAGCACATTAAATTGTGGTGTATTGTCTGACCATGCCAGATTTTGTTCCTTCTATCTGGATGTCAATTACACTTTTCAAGTCAACCCACATTCTCTTCTTTTAAGACCATCCACATTAAAATTAGAAAAAGGACTTTAAAATTTAATGAGTTTGCTTTCAGCCTTTTTTGTAATGAAATTTAGTTTTTATGATTCTGCTGCCACTAACGTCCCTGTCTGTATAGCTAATTATGTCAATATTTCTATAAGTGAAGGTAATACATTTTCTATGCGACCAGTATGCATCAGTCACTCTTTTACAAATATGGGCATTCTGTGGTTTTGTAGGGGTGAAATTTTCCTTCAAATACATAAACTGTGTCCACAGAGCCATTTTTTTCTTTTTTTGCTTTTAGTGATGGTTGAAATGTATTGCAAGAGCCACCTGTTCTTTTATATCTTCATTGTTTTTTTCTAAACTATAATATTAACACTCTCTGAAACCTTCAGCCTCTCTGGTTGAATGAGCTGCCAACCTCCACCCATATCTGTTGAGACATCACAACTAAAGACACGCCTTTTCCGTAAAGCACTTAACTACTCCACAATCTAAAACCAAGAAATTTGCACACACACACACACACACATACACACACACACATGGTCAATATATGGATGGGAGACCTTCTAGAAAACCCAGTTTGTTCCTAGAGAAGGTGTTAGTGAGGCAAGCAGAGGGGGCTCAACCTGTGGTCTAACTAGTGGGTCCTAACACCTCAGTATAGTGATGGGGACACTATATGTCAAAAAAGCACCATCCTTAAGATGACATGTTAAACCGAGGTCCTGACTCTCTGTGGTCATTAATCCCAGGATGTCCTTCTCCTGGCCAAATTTGCTCACTGGCCTCTGTCAATCATGGTCTCTGAATCATATGTGTACTGATGGACATCATCACTCTGTATCCTCTTCACCAATAAGCTGGTGCGTTGCACAATGTTCCCTCTAAGCTGCAGCGTGCGTGGCCGTGCACTTGTGATGCCACGGTCGTGCAGAGAGAATAAAATGCAGCGCAGACGACAAACGCAGACGCGTAGAGAATGCAGTGCTCTAGTTAGAACCGTCATTAACGAGCATTATTGAAATGACTCTGTATGCAATTGCAAAGTCCTTCAACCAATCAGACCACAAGAGGCATGATCAACAGGCAACCTCTTTCTGTCATCATGTTAAACCCACCAAAAGCATAGTGGATGCCAATAGCATAGCAGGTAGATAAGCCAGTCTGTAATTGGTTCCCGCAAAAGTGTAACAGAAGCAGAAGAAATTAATGTACAGGTTTCCAGAATGAGTTGCAGGGCAAAATCAAATCGCCGGCAGCAGATCAGGTTGGTTTTACTCGTAGAGATTTGGCACTTTGATTCCCAAGAAAATATATATGTGTGTGTGTGTGTGTAATGTAAATGTAAAAAAAATCAAACATTTCTATTCAAATTAGTTAAAAAAATATATTATTTAAACGCATTCCACATGCATTTTATAGCTTTATACCCATACTGTGTGGTATCAATTGTCACAATAGTGTCTACTTTTATTTACTCCAAAAGAGGTTTAGAAGAAACATCTAATAAATAAATTAAACATTATTAAGCGTTTAGAGCTATGAAAGAGTATGAACATCTAAGCAATACTAAGAAATGTTCCCCTGGCCAGTCAAACTGATTTGTTGTTCAACAGCTGCCTTTTATCTTGATTATGCCTCACTCGGGTATAAATAGCTAATGCTTCTGAAAACAGAAGTGATTTACTGTATGTTGTTGCTCATAGTACACAAAAGACGACATACCACACCGTAAACCGTTATCTACCAACCAACATGTGACAAGAGGCTAACACGCTTAGAGGCATTTTGTCGGTCACTGCTTTTGTCACCTCTATGATAAGACAGATAATTAGGGCTCAAATCTGCGTGTAACTTGCACTCATACACTCATGAGTGGGCACTTAGATCAACCTGTATACCAGTAGGAGGCCTGTTCTGGTTCTCATTGAGATTACCACACTAACAGCATTGATAAAATTGATAAAAGACAGATTAGACAGATAATACTTCACAGGCAACTACATACAGTACTAGTGGGCCGGTTTGAAATTCATGATGTCACAATAGCCTTGGAATGCTTTCCGCTTGGTATCATCCTAAAGGATAAACACAGTGCACTGGCACGCGCTTAAAGCTGTAATCATGTGGAAGAGCATCTTATAGAACACCTCGCAGAAAGCATCCCTGTACAAAGTTGTGTTTAGCTTATGTAGCTTATGTATATATATATATACATACTGCCTTATTTATATAAAAGGCTTTGGCAAGATTTCATTGATTTCTCAGTAGTTTTGTATGTTGGTTTCAAACAACATTTTTTTTTTTTTTCCAAAAGGAAACTATAGAGGCACAATGTAACACGAATATATTTTGTCCCTAAGACTTTAAGACATGTATCTACAGTAATTCACTTAAAAAAAAAAAAAAAAAAAACATACCCTAATTAATTTTCACTGGAGTAAAAAGTAGGACAACTAGCCTCATAAGTTATGTGCAATGAACACCAGCGATTAGATAGTGGCACTTTTGAACTTTGACAAAAAATATATAGCCTAGCTACTATACAAATATGAGAACGACTTCAGGGTAGGCTACCTAAAAAAATAAAATTTAAAAAACGCTCTGCTGCATTGCACCTGTTCATACACCTGGTGAGACGACAATATAATGCCACACAACAGCGTTAAAACAGGCTGGTTTGTCAAGGAATATCTTCTGATACTGACTTTTGTGGGGTTTCGACTGTTTTAAGATGATGTAACCGATACAGAATGAAGATACAGACTGTTAAACATGAAGCAGAATGGGAGCTTTTAAGTTCCTGCGTCCATCTCACCGTAAAGCTGCCTGTATGCCCTTAACAGCATGTGAAACACACCAGGATATAAACTGTTGTCCTACCTGCCGCAGTGTTCGTACATGAATATCCCGCGAACTGCAGTGCTGTTACATGGTCAAGAGCAGTTTTGTAGTGTGTTCATTGCAGCCCGAGCTCCGAGCGCGAGGCAAACCCCCCCACGCACCCGCCGCTGGAGATGTTCATAGCGTGGGCGGAGTTTGCGCTCCCACGGATTCCCCGTGACCGTGTACACACACACGCGCGCGCAGTCTTTTACGTGTCTGCATCATAGTGCCATATACTCTCTCAAACAGTGTGCAACTGAGACTAGAGAGGAAAATCCTTACCATATTTGTCAGCATATGTTGAGTCAGTCAGACAGTACAGACATAGATAGATAGATAGATAGATAGATAGATAGATAGATAGATAGATAGATAGATAGATAGATAGATAGATAGATAGATAGAAAGATTATGCTATTTTATTTTAATTTACATTATATTTTGTTTCAGGCTATTTTTGGTACTGTTTTATAATGACGCGTAACCTATAACAAATAATCTTACAATGTGTAGCTACTCCAGCGTCTCCCGCGTAATGTCTCAGACCTACAATCAGATAGAACTTGGCGATCCAGTCTGACTTCTGATCTGTACCCTAATGTTGCCTGAATCATAACTGTTCGTTCGTTGGGCAGAGAACTGGCCTCCCGTTTTGTTCTCCATTCTGTCACCTGATGGATTCTGAGTTCCTTGCCGTCGCCTTTGGCTTTTGGTTTTCTTAGTTGGGGACACCATACTAAATATTCAACTATTTTACTGATCTGCCTTGCCTGCACTGACACCACATGAGAATTAAACTGGATGATGACATCATGTTTTCTCCAGAGCGAATCAAATTGTGTTGCATTATTTCCCTGTTATCATTGTAAGCTGCTTTGAAACAATATTGTGAAAAGCGCTATGAGGTGACTTGACGTAGCCTATAAAATATCATATGTAGGTTCTTAGCCATTTGTAGAGTGTGATTTGTCTACCCTTTGTGTGGGAAAACAAATTGTAGCTTATCTTACTTGCCACAAAGCTGCCATCTACTGGATAGTTCAGGTAATATAGTTCTCGTCTGTTAATGAAGGTTAAAAAAAATCTGCATTTAATACTCAACATTGTTTCGAATTAGTAAACACAATAAACGTTAATGTGCTCATGTAGGCTCTGTATGTGAGGAAAACATCATCTTATAAATCATACAGAAGGAGGTTTTTGAGAAAGTAAAAATGCAGAATGTTTCCTGTGATGGGTTGGTTTAGGGGCAGTGGGATAGAAAATCCGGTTTGTACAGTATAAAAACCATTATGCCTATGGAAAGTCCCCATAAAACATGGAAACACTATATGTGTGTGTGTGTGTGTCCTTGTTTATATTACATTGTAGGAACCAAATATCCCCATAAGGATAGTAAAACCTGAGATTACCTACATTACCTACACTTTTCAAATGCATATAAATCATACAGGATCAAAAATGCAGAATGTTTCCTGTGATGGGTAGGTTTAGGGGCGGGGCAGTGTAGGGGGAGAATGTACAGTTTGTATGGTATAAAAACCATTACGTCTATGGAGAGTCCGTCCCCACAAAGATAGTGACCTAGACATGTGTGTGTGTGTACTAAACTTGTATATATTTCATTGTGGGGATCAAATGTCCCCTCAATGTAATATAAACTTAAGATCACCATTGTGGGGACCAGCCTGTGGTCACAACAATTTATATGGGTTCATAAACATACTACATTTTTTTTTTTTTTTTGAAAATGTAAAAATGCAGAATGTTTCCTGTGATGGGTAGGTTATGGGGCAGGGGCAGTGTAGGGGGATAGAATGTCCAGTACAATGTACAATCCATTATGCCTATGGAAAGTCCCCACAATTCACAAAAACACAACTGTGTGTGTGTGTGTGTGTGTGTGTGTGTGTGAGCCTGTTTATGTGGTTTATGAGGACACAAATTTGTATAACTACATGGCTATAACACTGGTATTACCCTATAAATGTGGTTTATGAGGACATATCAAATGTCCTCATAATTCAAATGGCCTTAAAAACATACTAAATGATGTCTTTTTGAGAAAGTAAAAATGCAGCATGTTTCCTGTGATGGGTAGGTTTAGGGGTAGGGGCAGTGTAAGGGGATAGAAAATACAGTTTGTACAGTATAAAAACCATTACGCCTATGGAGAGTCCCTGTAAACCACATAGACCAACATGTGTATGTGTGTGTGTGTGTGTGTGTGTGTGTGTGTGTGTGTGTGTGTGTGTGTGTGTGTAGCCATACATTTATGTCAATAAATTAATAGCCTGTGAATGTATAAAAAATATTTATTACAAAAAACAAAGATTAAGTACACTTAGGCTATACAAAGATTTACAGGAAAAAATGTGTGCACATAATGTTATTTAAAAAAAGGAACAAGATTAAGAGTGTTTGGAGAATAGCCTATTTGTGTGTGTTTTAATAATAGAGAAGATAATTGTGTAGGGTATGTGGAAGGCAAAGCATCTTGGTTTTGTTTAGTCCTTTCTGTCCCAGCGAACGTCTAATACACCATCTGCACAGTTGAGACAGAGAGCAAGGACCTGCAGAACCAATCACAAGCCATAATCAGTATCGCAGAGTATGGGTATACTGGGTGTTTATGTGTGTGTTTATATTTACCTGCAGTCTGCAAGAGATGTTTGATACTCTCATCTGTAGTCAATTCCAGAGGTTTCTTTCCCTCAGAGTTCCTTGATGTCCGATCAGCTCCATGCTCTAACAGTAGCTCCACCTCCTTTGCTCCGCCCACTCTACTTGCAGCATGTAAAGGTGTGTCAAGACCCCGCCCACATTGCACATCTGCGCCTGGAGAAATATATCAGCAGTGTTGTTATTGTTGACTTGTTAAAAGTACTGAAAATCGGTTTTGGCATAATCTTTGGGTAAATTGTATTTATAATCATAAAAATTAGATTAGATTAAAAACTTTTTTTTTTTTTTAAATAATGTTATAAATAAATAAGACTTAGCCCATTTTTAAATGAAGTGACATTACCAATATTACTATAACACTGTATAAATAAAACCACAGTAACACTGTGCTCATTAGCGGATAAAAATAATTATTATTTAAAAAAATAAAATAAACGTATGATTTAAATTCTTTTTTTAAATGTAATAAAAGTAATTATGTATTTATGACTTCACTTGGATTAGATTTTACATTTTCTCTAATTGATTGCTATTTAATCTATTTAGTTGCAGCTAAAAAACAAACAAACAAAAAATAGAAATTGATCCGGATAGGCTATTTTTCTTAATGTAATAGTAATAACAGTAATGTGTACTACAGTAATGTGAAGTTGAGAATCACCTTTGAGATAGCACAAAATTAAACAAAAAATAATGTATTAACTCTAAATTATATCGGGTGTCGTGTGTGATTCTGACCTAAGATAAGCAGGCTCTGTACACAGTCTGTGCTCTTGGATTCACATGCGCAGTACAGTGGTGATCCTATGCAGGGCATCTCCATGTCCACATTCACACCATGAGACAGCAGCAGTTCAACGCATGCTGTGTGACCTAAAACATGTACACATAGACAGTTAATTGAAATCCCAATCTTTACAGTCCACTGCAAATTCAAAAGAATCATCACATATACCTCTCTTTGCAGCTTCATGAAGAGGTGAGCTCAGCAGATGAGCCGGATGATGGGCAGAGCTGTACATCAGAATGAGGCTGACGAGGGCCGGGTTTCCACTACAGCATGCACTGAAGAGAGGAGTAGCTCCATCAAAGGAGACAGCATTTACCTGAATGCATACATATTGTAGCCATTAATGCATGTTTATGCAGGGAAAAAGAGCAAAATAAAGGCATAAATACTGTAAATAAAGAGAAAGGTAGAGCTATATACATACATCAGCACCATGCTCCAGGAGAAGTTTAGCACAGGTAAAATGGCCTCCAACACATGCTTCATGCAGTGGTGTGATTCCATCTAATGTAGTTATGCCCACATTGTATCCCTATAAATATGCAAACATGGACAATTCATTTCCTTCATTCATAATTTGTTTATAGTCAATATGTATAGTGGCCCCAGAAAGTACTAGTTGGGCTGATTTATGTTATCTGGTGCAATAGCGTTCATACTTATTTCATTGTGGATTAAGTGTCCAAATACTTTTTGTCGACTTTAATTTTTTAGCTATCCAGGTTAACTAAGTGTCATTAACCATTAGTACCTGTGAAAGGAGTCTTCGCAGTGGCAGCAATCTTCCTTGCAAAGCAGCATCGTGAAGAGGTGTTCTGTCATCCCAGGAATCTAATAATGAAGAAACACAGACATTTACATAGATATTTAAATAAGGATGTGCCCTTTACACTTTTGCTGTTATAAGTTAATAATAATCAGTGTTGTGGGTAACGCATTACAGAAAAAAAATCTCACTTGCACAAAAACATATTTAGTATTCCTCAAAATGAATACATAAAAACATTACATGCAAAATCAGAATTGTTTTACAGAGACAGGAAAACAGTGGTGAATGAGGAGGACAGGGATTGGAAAATGACCCAGGGCCAGTCTTGTAGACATTTTGAGCATGTGCACAGCTCATTGAGCCACAACGCTGACCTCAGAGACGCACAGTCCAGGTACAATTTCATCCTCCAAAACAAGTATAGCCAAGTAAACCCACACACAATGCCTTCTTTTTGAATAAGTTTATCACTTAAACACTCTTTAAACAAACTATTCAAAACCAGTTTGGCTGTAAATCCAGACAGGCTTATCTAGACCATCATTCCAAGCAAAAGTCAATTTACTTGACTACTTGAATTTGTATAATTGAATAGTCTGGTATGCTAGCTTGATGCTATACAGTATGTTACCATCATGGTACATGTTCCAATGGTGACAATATTGTAGGTATTGTAACTAGTTTAGGTAGTGTAATAAAAAAAAAGAGAAAACAAATTGTGAAAACAAAAAGCTTGGTTCTTGTGCTTGACTACAGATTTGAAATGAGAAAACAACAGAGGTAGAGGAGGAAAACTCACCTGCCATTAGTGTATTGCACACTAGTCCTCCATACACGTGAAACCTGTGATCCCATTGCTTACTCCAGATGCTCACTTCAACATGAACAGCCATCTCTAAACTTCATAAGACAACACAGAGACCTCGCAGGAAGAGAAAAATTGTGATAGTGGTGTGACTCTTTGGAGTTTATATGGCCTTCTGCGAAACAAGAACCCCCCTTGGCAAGAATGCACCTCCCACCGTTATCAGTGATATGGGCTTACACCCCCAGCTCCCCAAACTCCAGAGGTGAGCATCCCCCACATAAACAAAACTCCTTGAAATGAGTTGCTAAAACAATAGATTCAAAAACATGTATACAGCAAGCACCTTTAACCAGTTTCAGATAAGAAAGCAAGTAAAAATTTGATCTACAACCTCAAAATAAATATGATTTTGTACATACAGCAAATGAAATAGCTAAAACTTGAAGAAAGAAAATGAAGCCAATGTAACTGCAAATGTAACTGGTGATACAGTATCTGCCTCTCACGCAAAACATGATTTGCATCCAGTGTTATGCAGAAACAGGATCATTCTAGCTGGATAGCTCGGCTATTGAATGTGCATGTGTGCGAAAGCAGTCAGAAAGGGCGATAAGTGTTTGTTAACGACTCCTGGTTTTAACCTTGAATGGTTGAGGGTGTGTTTTATCAGCCCTGTTTGGGTGTTAGCATAAGATTCCTGATCCAGAGAGACCCTGGCGGTTATCTAACACAAAAACAACTTTAGCATAACATGGCTCATTTATGCTAAACAGATGCATATAATGTATATTCTCCTCCTGATATTTTTTAAAATTAAATTCTTTATTTTATTTTGTGGATAAAATCTTAAAAGCACTAACAAATACATTCATATTAAAGTTAAAACGGGGAAAAACATACTGCATGTTAATACAGTTTATTGTAGATTGTGTCAACAAAAATAATTCAAGTTAACACCACTTTTAGGTAGTATGAATGTTTGTGCATTATAACCGTGATTATTATACTCACAGAGAAGGTCAGTATAAAATAGGTGTAACATAAAAACAAGTACCGTAAGATCAAAGAAATTAATAAATATGGTGCATTTGACATTTCATAGCTCCACTACAGCTAAAAAAATGTTCCTTTCGGCATTAATAATTTCAATTCAGTTCATACACACCAGTTTAAAATCACATCTAAAACATACAGATATGCTGTGAGATGAAAAATGTATAGGTAACACAGGAAAAGCTGACTTCCGTTTGTCATTTATTTATACTGAATCTAGATGTTTAAAGATGTTTGTGCAACAATTTCAACAGGCTTAGACGATCATCTAATGGGGATTCAGTAAAAGGCAGATTTTCATAGTGCAAAAGCAGGCTCTGGACTTAAATGCTTTCTCTACACCTGAGGTCACTGTTTTATACAGGATTGTAAACAGGAACGGTCTGTACATGTTTTGATGTACCGTAGTACATCCGTACTACAATTTCAGTTCAAGTCAGTTCATTATCTACATCATTCCCCACCAAAATAAACTCTTAAAGTCATGTCAGATCATTAGTCAGGACACAGCCGGGTTTGGGGTTTTACTTTTCTTCTTACTAACATGTTGCCCCAAGTGGCTGTGGGGGCCTGATGCGTCTATAGCGACATCAATCAGATCATCTGGACGGAGCCACTGCAGGAAAAGCAGGAAGAGGAAGGTGATAACAGCAACAAAGGAGAAAATGGAGCCTGCCACAGTACCACAATGTGAGCGCAGTCTGTGTAGTCTCGCAGACAATGGCAAAACGGGCTCCCTGCACACCCGATTATACACCTGAAACAAACACAGAAAGAGGGGGCAAATTAAACAATTGGAATAACATTTCAAAATGATTCAGAATGCTTTATTTAATGACATGTCAGCAGCTAAGGCTTTATTCAATAACAATTAAACTCAACAACAACAAAAAAATACAAATATCACATAAATACAATAAATACAAGCAAACATATGAGGAAAAAAAAATCCTAAACCATATTCTTTTTAAATAAATCATTGAGTGAACAAACTTCATAAAAGAGCATTCTACATGTTTTAAACACAGGACAATCCAATAAAATGTTTAATAGAAAGAGGAATCTTGCAAAACATGCATAGAGTTGAGTTTTACCTTAAAACAAAAAAGCATGAGTCAAACTTGTATGACCTATACAGCATTTCAATGAATATACACTACAATTTTATTTGGTTAACTCACCTTTTCTGTGCGATCAGCAACGTTTCTCCAAGTGTACAGAGTCCGGACCTTGCGGTGGATGGTTGCAGGGGACGCAACATTTCCTGAGCGTATTCTTGCAATTACAGTTTCCAGGCCATCGCAAAGTGACTGAACTGACGGTTCACACAGAGTCACCAACTCATCCGGCAAGACTTCAGGTATACCTCCAACACGAGTGCTCACCACCTACACACACACAGTGGTTATCATTTAGATATATCTATAAATCAGGGCTTAACAATAAGGATGGCATATCAACCAGGGGGTTATTTTCTTTTTGTAAAGAAAAAAAAAAATACATTTAAAGAAAATAAAAATAAAAATGAAAGAAAACAACAAATCTGATCTAATAGCCTGAATGGGTCAGAAGAAGAAAAATATTTTCAGTTGAGCCATGTCTTCAATTAACTACATTCATCTAAATAGAGTATTTCTATCCAAAACTTAAAAAAAATGTGGAATCCAAAATAAACCAGTTAAATGTGGCATTAAAAAGTATATATTTTATATGTATCCATCATATATGTTGGGCAGTCGTGGCCTAATGGTTAGAGAGTGAGACTGGACGAAGGTTGCGGGTCTCAATACCAGCAGAAAATGACTGAGGTGGCCTTGAGGAAGGCAACCAACCCCCAATTGCTCCTCAGGTGCTGCAGCAAAATGGCTGCCCACTGCTCCAGGTGTGTATGTCCACGGTTTGGAGTGTGTGTATGGGTGCACTAAGGCCTTGTCCACAATAAACGTTTTCATTTAAAAATGCTTGTTGAAAAAGCTTTCCCAAGTGGACACATGAAAAAGTGTTTTCATGTTAGTGTGGACTGTGAAAACGATGATGACGCATGTTTAGTCATGTGATAAATATTAAACCAATAGATGTTTATACTGGTATTGTGCATGTTATGCGCTGTTCACTATCGCACTGTTGCAAAAAATATGTTACTTTGAACACTCTTCATATCACAGTCTTGCAAAGATGACAGAAAATGTACTCGCAATTGCTGTCCTGCGGCAAAGCAGTTACCAAACATATAACAGTGACTGAGTGCGGCATCAGTGAATGGTGAGTTATTTTGCCAAAGATTTTTTATCCTGTCAGAAGAATAGCATGATAACTTTATTATCTGTTCTGTCTGTATCCTCTCAGTGAGCTTTTACAAGGTTTTATGCATGCACAGTAAGGGGAATCTAGCATTTTACAATGCTTCATTGTGAATGAGAAACTTTTGGAAGTGTGTGGATAGCATTTTGAAATGAAAACAGATTTTTTTAATGTATCTAGATTAATGTAGCCTAACTTGGATGGGTTAAATGCAGAGGACAAATTCTGAGTATTGGTTACCATACTTGTCCTTCTCGTCATATCACTATCTAACTTATAATGTGCATACTATGCTGTCACACATATCCTTTCGTTCAACTTAAAGTCAACATGAAATGTCATTTGCTACCTATTTTACTTACATAATGAGAATTCACTCAGACATATTCAAATAAAAACACATACCTGCAGCCCACAGCTGGCTCCCTCCACTATAGCCATACAGAATGCCTCAGTGAGAGAAGTGTTGAGAAAGACATGACCCTGGACAAGAACATCCCTCACATCTTTATGATCCAGAGCTCCCAGCAGGCGAACCCTTTATATACATGAAAAATAACATTAAGTAAAGAAATGATACACAAACTCACATCCAGAGATCATTACTTAGGCTTTCTTACCTGTCATGAAGCTGATATTTCTCTCGAACCTCTTCCAATACGATTCTTTTGGGTCCCTCTCCACCAATCAGAAAGCAGAGATCTGGATGCTTTCCACACAGTTCAGGAATAATTCCACTTAGTAAATCAATCCCTGCAAAACAACATATTCTGTTATAAGCATATTCATTTGAAATTAATTCAGATATTTTTAGGGGTCATAAAGTCAAAATTCAGTCCTGATATCACACTGAATAAAAAGCCTCTATAATTTTTTTTTTATTGAAAAATAAATCTTTATTAAGTAGCTTTACATAAGTACAAATATTATATATATATATTTTTTTAATTATTATGAAAATAAACCATTATGAGTAAATAACTTTCACATAATTAAAAAAAAAATGATTTTAGTCACTAAATGTACACTTTTATAAAAAAATTATGCTATTAAAGTTTTTTTAAAGCGTGCCATTGGCCCTACACACAACCTAAATATATCACATTATTTTGCAATACAAATAAAAACATCATGCTCTCCTGACCTTTCCTGTAAACCAGTCGACTAATAACCACAATGGTGATCTTGCTTTTGTCACGACGACAGGGGTCAGGGGTGAAGTCACTGGGGTCAACAGCATTAGGGATGACAGAGACGATCTCAGGATCCAGGGCGGCTCGCAGTACAGTGTTCTCTTTACTAGTGTAAGACACACACACAATGTGATTTGTGTCACAAAGAGAGACAGTCAGTAGCTTATTGGTCAGTACAGAGCTCAGGTCCGCAAATCCAAAGAGAGAGTGGTCTGTGAATACAGTGTTGAGCCCCATAGTCTTGGCGTGGAACAGAGCATCATGGGCCATCGCGGAGAAAGAGCTGTGGGCATGCACAATTGTGATGCGCTCACGCACAAACACACATCGGAGTAGCGGCAAACTGTGAAAGCAGGTGGTGGCTGTGGACTGATTATACATGACCTGAAAAGAAGGGATGTGAGTGAGAAGTTTAATACGTACACTGTCACTGACGGTCAAAAGTTTCTTTGATAAAAAATACAGAGAAAACAGTAGTGAAACAGTGTCACAAGATCCTTCAGAAATCACTCTAATATGCTGATCTGGTGCTCAGTTATTATGAATAATAATTACTTAATTATTAATAATGGTTTATATTATTATCATTGTTGAAAACAGCTTTTGCGGGCTAATATGAATACCTAATATTGTAGAAAACATTATACATTTTTTTTAACAGAATTCTTTGATGAATATAATTTATAATTTTATAAAATATTATTTTGTAACATTAGAAATGCCTTTACTGTCACTTTTTATCAATTCAATGTGTCCTTACTGAATAAGTATCAATTTCTTTCTTTCTTTCTTTTTTGTTCTTTCACCAAACTTTTGAATGGTAGAATATCATGTTTTTTACGAAAATATACAAAAGCACAATCGTTTTTTTCAGCATTAAAAATGATAATAAATGTTTCTTGATCAAAGGAATAAATTACATTTTATTAAAAAAAAAATGTACTGTATTTTTGAATAGCATAAGAAATGTATGACTTTTGGCCAGCAGTGTGTTAATATGACCATTTAAAACTAATGTAACATATTGTAAAACAAACCTGCAGGGGTAGGTAATACACCTTAAGTCCGTTGGTCAGGTAGCGAATCCCCCGGCGGTCTCCATACGCATGCGTTGCAATCACAACCTTATGGCCTTTCTCGATGAGGCACTGTGAGAGCTGGTAGATGTGACTCTCCACGCCACCCATGTTTGGGTAGAAGAAGTCTGACACCATACATATCCTGTGCTTCACGCCCTGCTCATGTTCCGAGTGCCGGAGTGTGTTGGAGACGTGTGTGTCCAGGGATGGAGGTGTTTTAGGGGCATTGTGACCTCTCCTCCGGTTGCCCATGGTGTTGTGAAATCCTCAGTGCTCTACCATATAAAACAAAAGTAGAGATGTAAGTTACAGGTACTTCTGCACAAGACAATTTCAGTCACCGTAGACTGCAGTTTATTGTGGCTGAACGTGACTACAGCACAGTATGTCTTGCACCCATTTGATTTAATAGACGAAAAATGTATAGACAGCCAGATGAATTAAATAGTTCAGTTACACGACTTTAACACTTTATTAACATTACGTTACACTTACATAAATGTAAATTAATTAAATAGATTTAAAAAACACTTACCCAGTTAATCACTAACGTTACTTGATAAAAAATAAAACTGAATCTTGAACAAATAAACAAAGACTGATTTAAAATGTGCGCTCGATGTAGTTACATCTTTAGCACGCTTTAAATCCATCGTTAATTCACAGGCATGCAAAGGTCTAAATTATATTTTTCTTGAATAAGATACAGTAGAAAAATTAGACCATCACATCTAACGTTACTTCCGCGATGTTTAGATTTTTTTCTTCGTGGTGTAAAATAACATAATGCGACGGTAGGTGCTGCCCTCTAGAGGAGACCGAACGTTTGGAAAGACTTCGATTTCAGTCAGACTAAAACAACTGAAACCTTTCTTTCTGTTAAGGTCCAGCTATAATAGTTTAATTTTAATTCAGTTCCTGTGATATTTGCAATAATCATTTTGAAATTATGCAGACGAATATTTGCAGGTAGCCTAAGTTAGGCTATCCCCCCAAAATCCTGTAGGCCTATTTTATTTATGAATTATAAAAACACATGGTTTATTGATACACATTTTCAAACAAACATATTCAACAAACCCCAAAATAGAGTAAAATTCATGTTCCCTCAATTCATGTAAAATTCAAAACACCCGATAGACCTTAAACATGTTGACAGATTTAAGCTGAAACTGAATTCAGAATATTGATAAGTAAAAACTGAATTAGGAACATTTGAAATGTAACCATATTGTAAAATAAATTGTTTACATTTTAAATTAACTTTGTGACCAAAATTTAAAACTTTAGCCTACTCTGCATGTTTTGCTCTCATTCTTTCTATAAGATTGAACTTCATGCCTCTCCTTCCTTTCTGGTCTCTCTTTCCTTTTTTCCATCTCTTGACTAGAATTTCCTGACTGCACAAAGTTATTTCAGTTTCTAAAAAAGTAAACTAGGCTATGTCAACTAACAAGTAAATGTCGATTTATTTAATGGATTTGAGTATAATTTCCGAAGGTTAGGGGTGGCAGTACAATTTTCTTGAGTAAACAAATTAGGGGAAACAATTCTTTACATTTTGCTCCTTGTTAAATGTGGTAAAATAAAACAAGGACAACACAATAATATTTGTTTACATTTAGCGAGCACCCTTTAATTTAATTAAAGACCACTGAAAGACCTTTAATTAAAGACCATGTACTGAATGGCCCTCATTTATCAAAAGTGCGTACACCAAATTTCCAGCGTACACCTTGCGTACACCCAAACCCACGGTGACTTCGAGATTTATCAATATGGACGTTGGCGTACGGCACGCTCAAATCCTACGCCAGCTCAGGAGGTGGTGTACGCACGTTTGAGTTAGAGCGAAAATGCGCAGAAAAACAATTCCTAACACCACAAAACGCACTGACAAGATATGCTATATGACCCACTGTTAAAAACCACAACAACAACATTTAGTGTTTATTTTTGTGCAACATGAACGTCAATGTTTAATTTGTGTGACTTTACCAAAGCGTTTGATCTGTAGGCATATGTATTCCTCCAGTCGCGAGCTTGTGCGCTTTATCTGACGTTTCAGGCCCGCGCCTGGCTCAGCAGCTGCGCACGGACTGGGACTAAAATAATTCAGACTGACAAAATAATAAAAATGGCCTTCTTCTTTTAAATAATAATAAAATCAATAAAAACGGCATTCTTCTTCTAAATAACAAGCGTCATTAAGAATAATAATCATAATAATAAGAAGAAGAATCTTACAAATTGTCATGTAATTATTAATGTGAATGAATCTTACTCCACAATACATCATCACTATTGTACACCCCAATACATGTGCCGTGATACGAAATTAAATGCTAATTGTTTCAAAACGTGCTGTAAATTAATGCATTGTGATGGTAATTTATCATCCAAACAGCTATTTAAACTGCTGGAGTGTGCATCTCAACCCCCACACTAACAGTAGCTACTCGTAATTTGGGTCCATATTTTGTTTTTGTGAGCGCCTTTAATCCCACTCTTTAAACTCCCAAATAAAACAATTTCGTTTTTTTTTCCACTTCCCTGGTGATGGTCTCGATGGGCGCGTCTCAATCATCTCAATAGTTCAGTAGTCAGAGCACTGATCAGGGAGTCAGCCCATTAACTTATGTCCTAATCAGTGCCCTGACTAAGTGGACTAAAGAGATGATTGAGCACGCCCGATCTCCACGTCGGAGAAGTTTCGTTTCTTTGCCGTCTTCTGTTTGCCCATGGCGTAAAATGAGGGCGTGCGGGAGGCAGAGACTTGAATATATAGGGGCGTGTTATTCTAATGACGATCGTTTTCAGCCGTGGGATTTATCAAGGGCAAGTATTGCGTACACCTGAATTGCAGAGGTACGCACAGTTTCATAAATCCGGCGGTGAGAGGAGTGTAAGCATAATCTTACGCCAACATATACACCCGTTTCTACGCAAGATTGATAAATGAGGGCCAATGTGTAAACCCATTGGCCCTCATTTATCAAAAGTGCGTACACCAAATTTTCAGCGTACACCTTGCGTACACCCAAACCCACGGTGACTTTGAGATTTATCAATATGGACGTTGGCGTACGGCACGCTCAAATCCTACGCCAGCTCAGGAGGTGGTGTACGCACGTTTGAGTTAGTGGGAAAATGCGCAGAAAAGCAATTCCTAACACCACAAAACGCACTGACAAGATATGCTATATGACCCACTGTTAAAAACCACAAAAACAACATTCATAGTTTATTTTTGTGCAACATGAACGTCAATGTTTACTTTTTGTGACTTTACCAAAGCGTTTGATTTGTAGGCATATGTTTTCCTCCAGTCGCGAGGCTGTGCGCTTTATCTGATGTTTCAGGCCCGCCTGGCCCGGCAGCTGCGCACGGACTGGGAATAATTCAGACTGACAAAATAATAAAAATGACCTTCTTCTTTTAAATAATAATAACATCAATAAAAACGACATTCTTCTTCTAAATAACAAGCGTCATTAAGAATAATAATCATAATAATAAAAAGAAGAATCTTACAAATTGTCATGTAATTATTAATGTGAATGAATCTTACTCCACATC
This sequence comes from Pseudorasbora parva, assembly GCF_024679245.1. Classification (NCBI taxonomy): domain Eukaryota; kingdom Metazoa; phylum Chordata; class Actinopteri; order Cypriniformes; family Gobionidae; genus Pseudorasbora; species Pseudorasbora parva. Next base: position 33,380,596 of record NC_090176.1, read on the forward strand.
ACATCATCATCACTATTGTACACCCCAATACATGTGCCGTGATACGAAATTAAATGCTATTTTTTTCAAAACGTGCTGTAGCCTAAAATAATGCAGTGATGGTAATTTATCATTCAAACAGCTATTTAAACTGCTGGAGTGCGCGCTTCTCAATCTCCACACTATAGTACTCGTTATTTGTGTCCATATTTTGTTTTTGTAGGTGCCTTTAATTCCACTCTTTAAACTCCCAAATAAAACAATTTCGGTTTTTTTTTCCACTTCCCTGGTGATCTCGATGGGCGGGCGTCTCAATCATCTCAATAGGATCGTCAGTGATCAGGGAGTCAGCCCATTGACTTATGCCCTAATCAGTGCCCTGACTAGTGGACTAGTGAGATGATTGAGCGCGCCCGATCTCCACGTCGGAGAAGTTTCGCTTCTTTGCCGTCTTCTGTTTGTCCATGGCGTAAAATAAGGGCGTGGGGGAGGCGGAGACTTGAATATATAGGGGCGTGTTATTCTAATGACGATCGTTTTCAGCCGCCGCATTTATCAAGGGCAAGTATTGCGTACACCTGGATTGCAGAGGTACGCACAGCTTCATAAATCAGGCGATGAGAAGAGTGTAAGCATAATCTTACGCCAACATATACACCAGTTTCTACGCAAGATTGATAAATGAGGGCCATTGAGCCTACAGAACAAGCGAGCATAAACGCTAGCTGAATTTGTTAAACTGACATCAGATCATGGCTGCTGCCGTGCCAACTGACAAAACAAAACTTAGTTTCACTATTGTTTGCAGGGCGGGGTGGCTAGCATACGCCTATAGGCTATATATGCTGTAAAAGAACAACAACAACCTCTGTTCTTTCGGCTGCAGTGATAGTCGAAATATGTTCACAAGAGCTCTTAGGATTACACGAAATATGGCATTTGCAGCAGCTGGTATGCATTTTTTATTTTTTTAACTTTCATATCTTATATTTGGAGTGCTAGGGAAATAAAACATCTTCACAATTTTTCTCAGACATTCTTTTGTATGGCAGAGATTTAGAATAGTGCAACAAATCTTCAAATTTATTCATATTTCAAGCTAATGTTTGGCATCTTTGTTAATATCTGATACAGTTTTTCATACACTTTTGAGTTGTTTGTAATTAATCGCTGTACCACAGTGTCAACAGTGTTACCGTTTCATTTCCTGTTGCTAAATTCATAAGCTGTCTATATATGTTGCAGAAGACAAAAGCGCTGGATTTACTTCAAGTGATGTTAGTCTCATGGAGCCACACATAAAGAAGAATAGAGCATCTGCGTCATTACCAATTATCAAGCCAGATCTGACTGTTGAGGTATAATATCACAAACATTTTCAGTTTCGTTTTTAATCTAAACAGTACATACACTGTAAACAATTATATGTTCAATAAGTTATGACAACGTATGTTTTTGCATTGTTTTAAAATTATCAAAATAAGTTAAGAAATGTTAAACTTGTTTTTTTAGTTATACAAGATGTAACTAATTTTTTAAGTCAGTTTAACATAATTTAAGTTCAAATAACTTAAACATCCAAGTCGATTGTACTGCAAAAGTTCAAAATTTCCCATTTTTTTTTACAGTGTACCTTGTAGTGAGTTTCAGCTTGTTTTTGAAGGAGGTGAAATAATTATTTTGGGCATGTCCATGTTTTTCCTTACAGAATGTTGTTAAAACATTGAAACAATTTGGGAAGGTCTGTTATCAGGTAAACGTATGCTCGTAATGTAAAGTATTATTAATGATCTCCAAGCCACGTATCCGCCTAATACGTAAAAAATGTCTTTGCAGCGGTTCAAAATGCCAGCCACCAAAAGCATTCAGCAAAAAGACAACTTATCTCTTGATGAGTCAATGTGCATTATTAGAGACCTGGCTGCTGAATTAGACAGAGTGGTACAGGTAAACATTTTACATTATTATGAATTTATTATCATATTTAACAGAAGTTTTAAATTTATATGAATTATGCCCCCAGTCCAAGATGTTATTGAAGAATCCAAAGTTCAAAAATAAAGGAACTAAAGAAGAACAGGAGGAACAGCAATACTATATTTCACAATGGGCTGAAGATCTAGAGAACACACAGACAAAAAAACTGAACAAGGAAGAGGTTTGGAATTTAATACAGGTTTACAGAAACGTGATAACATGTCCTATAGCCATAAACTGATATATTAAATTCTGTTTTGAGAGATTTTTGTTTTAACCATCCTGGAGCAAAGTCAAAACATGATAACACAGTGGTCTGGGGAAAATGCTGATTTAAACATAACGCTAGACTTTTTTTTTTTTTTTTTTTTTTTACCACAGTTGTCAATAGTATTTTTTACTATTGCGTTTGTTTCTTCTCTTTTACTTGCTGTAGAAACAACAAACCTGTTCAGAGCAGTTGTCAAACAGTGAAATGAAATTTAACAGAGCAAAACAAATCTTGTCTGATTGGTATTGGAGACTGAAAGATATGAAACAGGTTTGTACCTGCATATTTATAGAGATCTGAGCTATAAGATATGTTCATGTCACATAAAAGAATAATTCAGATCTCTCATAAATCTTAAAAAAAAAGTATCTTTCTGACTATAGAACTCAGTATGTCCAACGGGGGAATGTAAAGAAATACTGAGGGATCTCCACAAAGAGTGGAAGCAGGGAGAGTCCAGCGTACTCCCAGTAATGGACTGGATAATATGGACTGTACTACAGTCAGAAAGCTCTAAGGTAAAGTAGATCATGATGAAAATTGGTCATATAAAGAAATCAAGAATGGCTATATAACTGAGACAGAAGCCTAATAGTATGTATATATATGTATATATATATATATATATATATATATATATATATATATATATATATATATATATATATATATATATATATATATGTAACATGATATGTAAATGATTCATGCATGAGATTTAAACTTATGTTCTAAACTTTCAATATATTTATGTTTATATTTACTCAGAGAAATTATTTTTTGTTGTTGTTGTCTATTATTTTCTCACTTCAGTTACAATGGCCCTCATTGATCAATCTTGCGTAGAAACAGGTGTATATGTTGGCGTAAGATTATGCTTGCACTTCACCACCTCATCTATGAAGCTGTGCGCACCTCTGCAATCCACGTGTACGCAATACTTGCCCTTGATAAATCCCGCGGCTGAAAACGATCGTTATTAGAATAGGCTTGTTTAAGATGAGCAAAATCTGCGCAGAACCGATCACCGGTGATCAGCGCGAGATGCAGATTTCCTTTCTTTCAGGCGAGGCAAGGCGCATCTCAAACAAGCCTAATAACACGCCCCTAATATATTTAACTCTCCGCCTCCCCCACGCCCTCATTTTACGCCATGGATACACGGAAGACGGCAAAGAAGCAAAACTTTTTCTTTTACTGTCTATGGTCTATGCGTGGAGATCGGGCGCGTCTCAATCATCTCACTAGTCCACTAGTCAGGGCACTGATTAGGACATAAGTCAATGGGCTGACTCCCTGATCAGTGCCCTAACTAGTGAACTAGTGAGATGATTGAGACGTGCCCATCAAGACCATCAGGGAAGTGGAAAAAAGCGAAATTGTTTTATTTGAGAGTTTAAAGACTGGGAATAAAGGCACCCACAAAAACAAAATGTGGACCTAAATTAAGAGTATAGCCTACTGTTAATAGTGTGGGGGTTGAGAAGCGCACTCCAGCAGTTTAAATAGCTGTTTGGATGAGAAATTATCATATTGCATTATTTTACAGAACATGTTTTGAAACAATTAGCATTTAATTTCGTACCACGGCACATGTAGGCTTTGGGCTGTACGATAGTGATGATGATGTTATGTGGAGTAGTAGTCATTCAAATTAATAACTGCATTTTGTAATATTCTTTCGCTAATTATGATTTTATTATTAATGACGCTTATTGTTATTTAGAAGAAGAATGTCGTTATTATTTATTTTTTTATTATTATTATTTATTATTATTATTGTTTAAAAGAAGAAGAATGTCATTTTTATTATTTTGTCAGTCTGAATTATTTTCAGTCCCAGTTCTTGCGCAGCTGCCAGGCCTAACCCTAAACGTCAGGTAAAGCGCACAGGCAGCTGGAGGAATACATATGCCTACAAATCAAATGCTTTGGTATAGACACACAAATTAAACATTGAAGTCCATGTTGCACAAAAATAAACACTAAAGTTTATAATTACTATGTTGTTGTTGTTGTTTTTTACAGTGGGTCATAATATAGCATATATTTGTCAGTGCGTTTTGTGGTGTTAGGAATTGTTTTTCTGCGCATTTACGCACTAACTCAAAACGTGCGTACACCACCTCCTGAGCTGGCGTAGGATTTGAGCGTTGCCTTACGCCAACGTCCATATTGATAAATCTCAAAGTCACCTTGGTTTTGGGTGTACGCAAGGTGTAAGCTGGAAATTTGGTGTATGCACTTTTGATAAATGAGGGCCATTGTGTGTAAAATCTTAAAGAGTATACCTTGTTGTTTTACTGTGGTAAAATTCTTTAAAATTCTGTTTTGAATGGAAGGATTCAATCCCAAGACAGTGGGTGAAGAGTAAACAGAGATCCAAAAACTCAGGTGAAGATTACTTTGGTCTTTCCCACAGAGATTTGTGTTGTTATGGTGACCATGCTGGTGAAAGTTTGTCTCAGAGAATGACAAGTGCATTCAAAACATATGTGAAAAAAGTTGTGTCAATGTGTTTTCTTGTTGTCTTCTCCCCATAGTTGGATCATACATTCCTAACCCAGGTATTTTCATTAGACTCATTGACATTAATAAAATCATGGCTTTTCTTTTAATTTTACTTAGCATTTTTGAAATTAAATGTTGATGTTCAATTTGGCATCAAATTTCTGTCAGGTTTATCAATGTTACTTTCATTATTGCAGTTTGGAACTGGATTACAAAATCAACAGGTAGCCCTACAGCTCAGCTGATATAACACATTTTTATGATCATATACAAGCACATGTACTATACAGAATTCAGTTTCAAATAGTTCTCCTTTTGTTTTTAAAGCTGTTGTAACTCTGGATCCAAACACAGCCAATCCAGATCTCTTAGTCTCTGAAGATGGAAAATCCTTGAAGGCAAAAGAATATGGTCACGATCACTGGGAAGGGTTCCAATGGAAGCGTTCTAAATTTGATGGCTGGACGTGTGTCCAAGCTAAAGAGGGTTATAACAAAGGTAGCCATTACTGGGAGGTAGATGTGAGGAAGAAACATGAGTGGCGGGTGGGAGTCGTGAAGGAATCAGCTCTTCGGAATGGCTATGTCTCAATGAACACAAAAACAGGATACTGGAATTTGCGTCTGCAGCTGGGAACGCTGATGGCTTTGACTGAGCCAGTCACTAAACTCAACCTGCCAACACCCTCTAAGATAGGAGTTTATCTAGATAGAGATGAGGGACACATCTGTTTTTATGATGCAGTAAAAAGAAGACATATCTACACCTTTAATACAGACTTTAATAAGACTGAAAACATTTACCCGATGTTTGGCACCATTGAGACAGACAGAGCATTAGTGATTTCAGTGTAAAATGCTGCCCTAGAAGTGGTGGAAAATCAGTTTTTTGTTATATATATTCAGAACAGGTGTTGTGTCGAATTTTGACCCCCTGCCAAATTATTACACCCCACCCCCCATTAAATTGCCTGATTGTGAAAGACTGGATATTGTGTTAATTGATGGTAACAATTGTACTAAAATTAAAGGAATAAGAACAATGTTTTCAGTTTTTTTTATTCTGCAACGTTAAAACAAATCAGCACCACTAGGCCAAATGCTGTTTTATATACAGGTCCTTCTCAAAAAATCAGCATATTGTGATAAAAGTTCATTATTTTCCATAATGTAATGATAAAAATGTAACTTTCATATATATAGAAATTCATTGCACACCAACTGAAATATTTCAGGTCTTTTATTGTTTTAATACTGATGATTTTGGCTAGCCTGACAAGCCAGACCCACATCAAGATGTTTGGTCTGGAAACTCACCATAGACAGGGCTCAATCCGAGGGGCGGGATTCATTTTTAAGAATGACTTCAGTGCCGCTCTTTGTTCTTTTCTCAGAGGAAAGCTTAACTCCAAGTCTACCGGAGGCGCGGGCAGAGCTGATTCGAAAGACCACCGCCGTTCGCCAGTTTCTGTGTTGACTAGAAGACTGTGTTACTAGAAGCACGCAAACGCAACTCGGCCGTCGTCATTATGGCCCCGCCCACCGACTCTATAGCCTACGCGATGTGATTGGGTCATCCAGATTCTGAGGAATACAGCTCAGATAGGAATTGAGAGTTGCTAGACCACACTTGCGGGCAAATTAAATTTGCTGCCGCTAGGGTGCGTCTAGATTTCTAGGCTAGATTTTGGGATACAGCTCATGAAAACGTCTCGGGTTATAAATATAACCCATGTTCCCTGAGAGGGAACGAGACACTGCGTCATCGTAGATGACACATCGGGGAACGCCCTCGGCGTGACGCTGCTGAGTTCATATCAAAAAAGTCCAATCTTGATTGGTGTTGCGTAATGACGTAACGAGTGACGGCATACCCGGAGGTATAAAGGGACGCCGGCACAAGCAAACGCAGCTTACTGCTATGAAGCGGGCCGCTCTGTAGATAGGCGGGGCTACGAGACGCAGTGTCTCGTTCCCTCTCAGGGAACATGGGTTATATTTATAACCCGAGACGTTCCCTTTATCGAGGGAACTCGCACTGCGTCATCGTAGATGACACATCGGGGAACGAGTACCCACTAGTCCTCGCCTATCTTGCACCCCATGACATGAACCGGAGTGCATAATCAGGGGGCGAGCACCCTAGCGCCTGGCGTCGCAGGGAGGTGCAGACTATAATACCTAACGAAGGTATGCGGTGTGGCCCACCCAGCCGCCTCGCAAATCTCTTGCAAGGAAGCTCCGGAAAGGAGGGCTACCGAGGAGGCCATGCCCCTGGTAGAATGAGCCCTCACGGCTATAGGTGAAGGCAAGTTGCGCACCTGATAGGCCGTGGCTATTGCCTGGACAATCCAGTTACTAATTGTCTGTTTCGCTGCAGGCAGCCCTTTCCTAGGTGGACCAAAGCACACTAACAACTGGTCTGACTTCCTCCACTGGGCAGACCTCTCCAAATAAACCCTCAATGCCCGCACCGGGCAGAGGAGGTGAAGCCTGCCCTCATCTGCCGTCACATGAGGCGGGGGATGAAAAGCCTGGAGAACCACCGACCGTACCGCATTAGACGGTACCTTGGGGACGTATCCCGGGGTCGGCCGCAAGATAGCTTTCACGTTGCCTGGGGCAAACTCCAAGCAATTGGGAGTCACTGCCAATGCCTGAAGGTCCCCCACCCTCCTCAGAGAGGTGATGGCTAAGAGAAAAGCTACCTTCAGCGTGAGGTTCTTGGCCTCAGCCAACTCCAGCGGTTCGAAGGGGGCCTCAACCAACCCTTCGAGAACCACTGCCAGATCCCACGCAGGGATCCTAGAACGAGCCACAGGTCTCATCCTCCGCGCTCCTCGGAGGAACCGTACAACCAGATGGTGCCTCCCCAGAGGTCCTTCACCTAATGGTGCGTGGAAAGCTCCTATCGCTGCCACATACACCTTAAGTGTGGACGGGGTAAGCCCGGCGGAAAACCGATCTTGCAGAAACTCCAGTACTGAAGCCACAGCGCAGTTCACTGGGTCTACTTCACGGTCTCTACACCACATGGAGAACACTCTCCACTTCAAGTTGTACAGCTTCCTGGTGGAAGGAGCCCTGGAGCTGAGTATAGTCTCCACGACACCTGCTGACAGCCCTTCTTCTATGAGCTCTGCCCCCTCAGGGGCCAAGCCCATAGGTTCCATAACTCTGGCTGGGGGTGAAATATCGAGCCCCCCGCCTGCGTCAACAGATCCCTCCTCAGAGGAATCTGCCATGGAAGGTCGTCTAGCAGGTCCATAATGTCGGAGAACCATACCCTGGTCGGCCACCGGGGTGCTATCAGAAGCAGGCGAATGCCTTCCCGGCGAACCCGCTCCAGAACTCCCGGGAGCAGAGCAATCGGGGGAAATGCGTACAGACGCAGCCTCGGCCACGTCTGTGACATGGCATCCAGGCCCAACGGAGCCGGATGCCTGAGGGAGAACCAAAGTGGACAGTCGAGACGCAAACAGATCCACTTCCTTTCGGCCAAACCTCTCGCATATGGTCTCCACCACCTCTGGATGGAGACGCCATTCCCCGGGCCTCAGCCCCTGCCTTGACAGGATGTCTGCTCCCTGGTTCTGGTCCCCCGGGATATAAACTGCCCTGAGAGAAGACAGTTTCCCGTGGGACCACAGAAGGACCTGATGCGCCAGTCTGTACAGAGGGCGCGATCTCAGACCTCCTTGATGATTTAGATACGATACCACGGCAGTGTTGTCGGATCGTATCAGGACATGGTGGCCGCGAAGGTCCTCGAGAAAACTCCTCAGAGCTTTCCAGACAGCCAGCATCTCTAGGCAGTTAATGTGCCATGAAGCATGCTGGGCTGTCCAAGGACCTCTCGCTCCTCGGCCTTCCATGACCGCGCCCCAACCAGTAAGGGATGCATCTGTTGAAACGGTTTTCCGGCAACACGATGCTCCCAATACTAGCCCCAGGGACAGAAACCAAGGTTTCTTCCATATAACCAGGGAACGAACGCATTTGCGCGTTACTCTGATCATTCGGAAGGGATTCCCCTTCGGAGAAAACCCCTTGGTTCTCAGCCACCACTGTAGCGGTCTCATGTGGAGCAGGCCGAGCGGAATCACACTGGACGCTGCTGCCATGAGACCCACCAGTCTCTGGAACTGTTTGACAGTGATGCTGTGGCCCAACCTTATACTTGAGACCTCCGCCCGTATGGTCTCGATACGCGCGGGTGACGTGTGCCCGCATCGTTACCGAGTCCCACACTATTCCCAGGAACGTAATTCTCTGGGAGGGCGTCAACGCGCTCTTTTTCGCGTTGAGTCTCAACCCCAGACACCTCATGTGTGCTAGAACAGCATCTCGATGCTGAACTGCCATATCGTACGACCTGGCCATGATCAACCAGTCGTCGATATAATTCAGTACCCGGATGCCCTGGAGTCTTAGCGGAGCCAGGGCTGCATCCATGCACTTTGTGAAGGTGCGAGGTGACAAGGCTAGGCCAAAGGGAAGGACCCGATATTGGAACGCTTCGCCCCCGAAAGCGAACCTCAGGAACTTCCTGTGACTGGGAAGGATGGAAATATGGAAGTAAGCGTCCTTTAGATCTATCGTGACGAACCAGTCCTCGAACTGGATCTGACTCACGATAACAGGAATGGTTAGCATCCTGAACCTGTATCTCCTCAGAGACCGATTCAGAAGCCTGAGATCTAATATTGGACGCAACCCCCCTTCCTTCTTGGGGACTATGAAGTACCGGCTGTAGAACCCGACCTCCCTTTCTGGCGGGGGGACCCTTTCTATCGCCCCTTTTTCCAGCAGAGAGTGTACTTCCTGCCCCATTACCCCCACCTGCTCGGGACCGACCACTGTCCAGACTATCCCCCCAAATTTCGGGGGGGGGAACTCAACTGCAGTCTGTATCCCCGTTCTACAGTGCGCAGGGCCCACACAGAGATATTCGGAAGACATGACCATGCGCCGAACAGAACACAGAGCGCGACCGCTGAAAGCAGGAAGCTGCGTTTGCTTGTGCCGGCGTCCCTTTATACCTCCGGGTATGCCGTCACTCGTTACGTCATTACGCAACACCAATCAAGATTGGACTTTTTTGATATGAACTCAGCAGCGTCACGCCGAGGGCGTTCCCCGATGTGTCATCTACGATGACGCAGTGCGAGTTCCCTCGATAAAGGGAACCCCAAATTCCTATCAAAAAAAATTAGCATATCACGAGAAGGTTCTCTAAGGCCATGTCCACACTAACACGTTTTTATTTGAAAACGTATATTTTTCTCTCCGTTTTGGCCTTCTGTCCACACTGAGACAGCGTTTTAAGTCAATGAAAATGTATCGTTTTGAAAACGCTCTGCAAAGCGGATAAATTTGAAAACGCCGTCTTCGCGTCATAGTGTGTACTGTGAAAACGGAGGCTTTAGGTGTGTTCGACATCGGCTGCCGCTGGATGCATGCGATCGGCGAGAGTAGCCGAGTGCAGGCGGGGAGGAGCTGCAAACGGGGACGTGAAGTCGGACACTAGGCTTGTTTGAGATGAGCAAAATCTGAGCAGAACCGATCACCGGTGATCAGCGCGAGATGCATGCCGGTTAGAAATGTGTCCGAGGGCGGTCCGCCTTGCTCTGATGTCATGCTGACGTATGTCAAAAATCTCTCGCGATGGCGAGGCGGATGTGTCGGATTCTGCAGTCGAGCGCAGTTGCTCTCCACCGACTGCGCGGAGCAAAAGCATGATGGGAAACGACTTGCTGACGACACAGCTTAATGCTTATTGGTTTAAACAACCGTGATGTAAGGTTGCTTTTTAAAATATTTGATTTTAAAACTCTGATATCATGTTTTAATGTGTTTAAATTATGTGTGAATATTCCCAAACTCTCGGACAGTGCGATCTCTCTGTGGGTTATGTGATTGTTGTAATATTAATAAAATATATAAAAACGTGTGTAATTAAAGTAAAAATGCTTGATAAACAGGCCTTTCGAAAGAAAATAAATAACAAAAACTTTGGGTGTCTTGTTCATAATATTTATTTTCATATAAAAGCAACAGAACTTAAATTACATCCAGTGTATCAGCAACAGAGCGCACGAGTGTGAATCCCGCGATATCCGCAACTGATCTCGCAGGTGTCTGATCCACTACGAGAAGAGAGTACTGTCAGGCTTGCCTGCACTTTTTTCACTACTCCCCTCACTGCAGCCGCCTAGTCTCGCCTTTATTTCAGGCGAGGCAAGGCGCATCTCAAACAAGCCTAAAGAAGTCAACCTAGGGGCACTCACTTCCTGATGGCTGAGCGAACTGCGCAGGCTCAGACTGAGCTTGACGACGTAGATGTGACGTGAGCCTCTGGGGTCTTCTAGTAGTTGTGGAAAGTGAAATCTGATTCACGTTGTTTAAATATTTTCTCCCGTTGCTTTTGGCTCACTATGGGCTTCTCCCCATTCTTCCCCCTTGACTTTATCAGACTTTATGTCTCCACGTCCCCCCGACTGTCTCATAGACAGTAAAGATTGCCTGCGAGCGTCTCCTCAGGTCTATACGGTAATTTCTCAACTGTGCGACAGAGTCGCGCTGGTTATGACGCAATCGTTAGCCTATTTTTACAAAAACAGCTTCTGCGGGGCGATAGTGTAAGATACAAGGTAACGGAGCCTTTTATGCATTGTCGTGTTTCTTTAGAAATAAACAATGGACAAATGGATACTTTAAACGTCTCAGATGTAAAGTTATTCACTGCCAAAGTGACTCAAAAATGAATGGGAGTCAATGGGATGCTAACAGCAGGTGATGGCTTGGTTAGCAATGGCAGCCCCTAGGGGTGGAATGCTTTCCGAGTGCTAGATTACCCCCTTGCCTTCAGAGGTGCAACTTTCACTTTGGGAAGGCCTTCGTAGTGCCACTGTGACGTAATTGCACTTCAAATGCGGCCTTCGAAGTGCGCGCACTTCACATTAGGCTTGTTTGAGATGCGCCTTGCCTCGCCTGAAATAAAGGCGAGACTAGGCGGCTGCAGTGAGGGGAGGAGTAAAAAAAGAGCAGGCAAGCCGGACAGTTCTCTCTTCTCGTAGTGGATCAGACACCTGCGAGATCAGTTGCGGATATCGCGGGATTCACACTTGTGCGCTCTGTTGCTAGATGTAATTTAAGTTCTGTTGCTTTTATATGAAAATAAATATTATGAACAAGACACCCAAAGTTTTTGTTATTTATTTCCTTTCGAATGGCCTGTTTATCAAGCATTTTTACTTTAATTACACACGTTTTTATATATTTTACAACAATCACATAACCCACAGAAAGATTGCACTGTCCGAGAGTTTGAGAATATGCACACATAATTTATACACATAAAAACTTGATATCAGAGTTTTAAAATTAAATATTTAAAAAAACAACCTTACATCACAGTTGTTTAAACCAATAAGCATTAAGCTGTGTTGTCAGCAAGTCGTTTCCCATCGTACTTTTGGTCAGCGCAGTCGGTGGAGAGCAACTGCGCTCGACTGCAGAATCCGACACATCCGCCTTTCGCTCGCGAGAGATTTTTGACATACGTCGGTGTAACCCTGTTGAAATATATTTATTAGTATAAGATATACAAGTTGAATAAATAATTTCATAGTTTAATAAATAGAATACAAGGTTAAAAAAAGTTAAGATTCATTGACCATGATTTTGCTCAATGAGAAAAATGCATATTGGTTAATGTTCATGGTTTACTAATACAGCATTTAAAATGTTAAATATTTGTTGAGTAATAATATGTGAAAATACTTTAAAACAGGCCTGTAAAAATAGGAAGATAAAGTTACACAAATGCTTTGTGAATTTATTTTATTTCTGCGAGTATGTGTATGAGCCAATGAGAGTAGAGGTCAAGGGACAAGGAAGAGAGAGACGAACGCAGGTGTTTTTTTGCGGTAAAGAAAAGACTGTTGTGGTGAATGTATCGCACTGTGTGAGTGAGAGGGTTCGACAAGGACTCTTAGAACGTGAGTGGTGATAGTTCAGTCTGTGTGAGTGGTAAACTCATCACAGTAAGACAGAAGTAAGTTTAAATTAGCCGCTGATTAAGTGACTAGTGTTTGTGCATGGACTTTGCTGACAAGCTAGCGACCAGCGACCTCGATTAGTAAAGCCTGTGTTGAACTGTGCGACCGATGATGATCAAAGACCCTGACGGAGCCGGATAGTGCTATCGAGTGGTGGACTTTGCTGAGATCGTCATGTGCATCTTCTCTTCAGTCTTTTCCCTTCAGCGTGAATCTTCTCGTTCTGCCCTCTGCTGCTGACGCCTTTGATCCTGTGCGCGGGAGGTTCAAGGGGGTAATCTAGCGCTCGGAAAGCGTTCCACCCCTAGGGGCTGCCATTGCTACCAAGCCATCACCTGCTGTTAGCATCCCATTGACTCCCATTCATTTTTGAGTCACTTTGACAGTGAATAACTTTACATCTGAGACGTTTAAAGACTCCATTTGTCCATTGTTTATTTCTAAAGAAACACGACAATGTATAAAAGGCTCCATTACCTTGTATCTTACACTATTGCCCTGCAGAAGCTGTTTTTGTAAAAATAGGCTAACGATTGCGTCATAACCAACGCGACCCTGTCGCACAGTTGAGAAATTACCGTATAGACCTGAGGAGACGCTCGCAGGCAATCTTTTACTGTCTATGAGACAGTCGGGGGGACGTGGAGACATGTCCTGGAGACTAGTCTGATAAAGTCAAGGGGGAAGAATGGGGAGAAGCCCATAGTGAGCCAAAAGCAACGGGAGAAAATATTTAAACAACGTGATTCAGATTTGGCTTTCCACATCTACTAGAAGACTCACAGCTGTCAGACAGGAGGCCCACGTCACATCTACGTCGTCAAGCTCAGTCTGAGCCTGCGCAGTTCGCTCAGCCATCAGGAAGTGAGAGCCCCTAGGTTGACTTCATTCTTTCGCCGTTGACGTCAATGGGAACGCTCCGTCCATTTCTTTTACTGTCTATGGGGAGGTTACATTCACATTGAGTAAAAGGTACCATATTTTTTTGTTTGGCCTGTGTGGTGAAGCAGCCATTTGGTTTAAGGCTACAACGCACCCAAGCTACATTCAGGCCTGCATCGTTTGAACATTTGACGTGTATTTCATATTAAGCTAGGGTTTTGCCGGCTATTTTCTTTTCTTGGGCCCTTATGTTTTCAATGTGAATTTTACTGCATTTGTGAATTGAAAAGTGATTTTGACAGAACATATCTAACTTTTCCTAAGTAAATCCTGTTTTACTTTTTTTTATAAAACAGTTGCAGTTTCTGACTCTTTTGATATTTTAAGTTAATTCAGAAAAAGAGTATATTTGGACTAAATGTGAAATAGTTTATTGGATAAAAGTAAGTCCAAGACATTTCATTTCCTGTTCAAGTGTAAATATTACTGTTTAAATTGTGATTTAAAGGGGAAAAGTATTTAATATAATAAGTAAGTAAATACACACACACAAGTTAAACATTGATACTAGAGCTGCAACTAACGATTATTTTTTCTGTCGACTAATCTAACGATTATTTTTTCGATTAGTCGACTAATCTAACGATTTATTTTTTTACCCTTTGAAATTTTTCACAATTCTGTGGCACCCCCTCGCATAAGTTACGCTAGAGGTGTAACAGTACAGACTGCTCACAGTTTGCTTTGTATCACGGTTTTAGGTTCACGTTTCAGTACAGTTTGGTATTTGCTATGTTCAGGGGGAAAAGGACTACTGTCAAATGAAAATAAAGAAAATAAGAACAGATAACTTAAATAGAAGCAGCAGCACAAATAAATACTATTGAGCAAAGATGAGAACAAAATAAACAATGCTTTTCAGCTAGGTCTAACATTAGTTTTTAGGTAGAGAAATGGAATGAAGTAATCAAAAGTAAAATAACCACACATTTAACTGTTTAAAATCAAAAAAATAATCCTTATTAAACTAACAAAAGCTATTCAGTCAGGAGCAGTGAGTGATGTCTTTATCTTTTGTTTGACATTAAACAGACAGCAGTGAATGCTACTGCCCCTTTAAGACCCACGGATAGTCGTCGTATTTTCTGTATAAAGTTCACTTAAGGCATAGAGTAGGCTATGACAGTTTGACATACTTTTTGTGAGTTTGTCCGTTTAAGCACAGGATTTGGAAGATAACTCATTATTTGCGCGCTTTGGGACGAGTGCAGAGACAGATCTTCTCATTCGAGTCTCCTTGCTACACGGGGGTGATGACTGTGAAAATGACTGCTCATATTCGGACGTACAGCAGCACTCGCATGCGTTTTATAAAGTTTACAAAGAGAGACCGTTTTGCCCACGTTTTTCTTTTATTATCGCTGTTGTTGTAGTGTATACCTGAGGAGTCAGCGCGTGTATCCATCGACAGAAACATACATACAGCATTATTTTCAAGTTACAACCCATATTAAAGATGCGTCATCAGATGCGAGATGAACCGAAGTGTAAGTGCGTCCCCGCAACTTTTGCTCGGGATCCGGGTTGGGAAACACTGGTCTGTATTGATTGACACCGCGCTGGTTTGTTTAGAATTATATGAGCGCCGTGACCGCGCGCTGCCGCGTGATGAAGTCGTGTCGCAACTCTGTTATTCAACTGCTCTGGTTTTAAAAGCTATGTCATACTAAATGCGCCAAAATGCAATAAAACTTGTTTTACGGTCGAATGCAACGCGTGTGTGTGTGTGTGTGAGTGAATAAGAGACGCGCAAAAGGACGGAGAGAGAACTTAAGGAAATGCAGCTAAACGAATATGCGTGCGTCTTTTAAATAGCGTAAAAATGAATGAATGACGAATGTGGTGGCCGTTATTGATTATGTGGCAGTCCTCCACAAATTAGTCTATGTGTGGGAAACACTGTTTAAAGTATTCCCATACTTTTGATATTCGCGGTCTAGGTTTTTGTGATAGAACCAGGAGCAGAAGCCAACATTACGCGAGATGAACGTCTGACACGACGCGTCGACGCATTTCACGAACGTCGACGTATTTCCGTAGTCGACGTCATCGATGACGTCGACGCGTCATTGCAGCACTAATTGATACGTTTATTAGTGAAACCTCACTTATTGGATAGTACAGTTAAAGAACTCAGGATAGCCACCTCTCATTATAGTTAAGCACGCTAGAGAGGCGCTACATAAAATGGAGGCACTGCTGGGATAATTAGAGTGCGTTTCTCGTTTTATTTTAATTATTTTTATTTATTTATTGAAAATTAGCCTTCTGAAGCTTTACATAGTGCTATTTGATAAGCCAATATGGAACCCATGAAAGAGCTAGCAACAGAATTAATGTTTTCCGCGGGGAGGCATTAGACGAGGCTCATGCAGTCATGGTGCTTATCCGAGAAGATGTAGACATAAGTGCAATTGAAGAGACAATGCAAACTGTGAAGTGCTTGGGACGAGTGCGAGTCAGAGGTCGAATTTTCAACACCCAACTAAACCAATACTTGGTCTTGTGTGAATGTAAGGAAGTAGTAAAAGGCGAAATTGTTCCCTTTGAAGTGTTTCCTATTGATGGTGGAAGCCCGTGGTCGGTAATCATAGCTGATGCAGCTTCACAAGCCAGTACACAAGTTGATATGTCCGGAACGCAACCAGCTTCAGATAGACATGCCGAAGACCTTCGCACATTGTTCCCTGAAGATAAAGCTGCTGCCAAGTCCACAGAGGCAATCCTGCGAGCTGTGAGTGATTTACTTGACAAGACATCCAAGTCATCAAGTGAGCATGGAAGTTATCGCCGCCTACAAACTTTTTCTGGGTTGTTGCCCACCCCAGCTGGAGAAGAGCAGTTCGACCACTGGTTGGGTCAAGCACGGCTCATGGTGGAAGAGTGTGACTGTTCTCACAAAAAGAAGAGGAGGAGACTAATGGAAAGTCTCAGAGGCCCGGCACTTGACATTGTAAAGGCAGTACGAGCCAGTGATCCTGATGTGAGCCCCGAAGACTGTTTAGAAGCCCTGGAGCATGCTTTTGGGACAGCAGAGTCCGGAGAAGAGTTGTATTTTGCATTTCGCCTACTGCAGCAACAACCAGGTGAGAAGCTGTCTGACTTCCTCAGACGTCTCGAACAGTCGTTGAATAGGGTGGTGCAGAGAGATGGTCTCCCCTTTGGATGTGCAGATAGAGCAAGACTTGACCAATTGTTACGTGGTTTGATAACCTCTGATCTGATGTTAGTTAACCTTCGATTGAGAGAGAGGAGAGCAAATCCCCCGACTTTTCTCCAGCTTTTAAAAGAGATTCGAACAGAAGAGGAATATGAGGCCTCACGAAAGAAGATTACTCCTGTCGTGCAAAGTGGAAATGTAAGGCAGAATGCTGAGGTGAAACAGACGGAGATTCAGAACTTGAAGTCTGAAATTAAAGAACTTAAGGCCTTGGTTGCTGCTGTCGTGTCTAAGCCAGCCCACAACCCATCAGTTGGCAGTGAGAAAATTCCTCTCAAATATAGTATGCAGTGAGTGCAGTTCGGACAGTGAGATAACGGCTTTGAAAAAACAAATGAAGCGCTTGCAACAGAAGGTAACAAATAAAGTAACTGAACCTCAAGCTGCAATTTCAGCTGTGAATACCTCGAAACCAGTAGCCAGTTCCCCACAGCGATCATTGAAAGTATCGGAGGAACACTTCTGTTATCGATGTGGTGAGAATGGGCATTTCGCAAGGAAGTGCCAAAGCCCAGAAAACCAGGCTAAAGTTATCAAGAGACTTATCCAAGCTTTGAAGCTGTCCAAGAACAACCAGCCGTCAAGTGATACTTCCACCAATGCTTTTAACTGTTCTGTTGAGAAAAGTACAGCTGACATGCCGGATGGTGTGCTTATTCCTGAAGGTTTAGTTGGGCCACCTAGCCTGGTGCCACTGAAGGTTAATGGACAACCCTGCACTGCTCTATTAGATAGTGGCTCTCAGGTGACAATCATTTTTCAACCCTGGTACCTGAAGCACTTGTCTGAGATCCCCATTCAGCCAGTATATGGTCTTTCCCTGTGGGGTTTAAGTGAGTCTTGAGCTAGTTACTCTTACCGTGGCTACGTGGTGGTTGATGTGCAATATCCAGCTGAGGTGTAATGAACCAGTCAGACTGTAACTGTCCTAGCTCTCATATGTCCTAATCCAAGGACTGAAGATGAGACGTCAGTCATTGTGGGCACGAATGCAAGCCATGTTAGACGTTTGGTGAATCAATGCAAAGATAATGGCATTGATGTCACCCGAACACTAGGCCTTTGTGTTCATGTTGAGGAAGATCAACCTGCTCTACAGGGTGGTGCGGTTCCAGTCCAAGAGGAGGAGGCTGGTTGTGTCCGATGGATGGGTCCTGGTCCCTTAGTCTTACCCCCAGATGGTGAGACTCAGGTTGTGTGCAAAGTCGAGCTGAAGGAACCTGTTGCTCAAGAAATCCTGAGCTGCCTTACCTGCTGATGTGATTTTTCATCCCATGGTTGTGCCCAGTGGGGCATTGGATGTCAACAGTTTGAGAATACAACTAAAAAATGACTCTTCAAGAGAAACTTCCATACCGGTGGGAACAGTGATTGGATGTGTGTACCACATTGATTCAGTTGCGACGATTCCCCCTAAGGAGACTGCTTCCTCTGACTTTGATGAGAGCATGATCAACTTTGGGGACTCTCCTATCTCAGAACAATGGAAGAACAGATTACGTGAGAAACTAGCTCAGAAGTCTTATGTATTCTCAATGCACGAGTGGGACGTGGGATTAGCAAGAGGAGTAGAGCACAGAATTTGACTTTCTGATTCCCGCCCTTTCCGTCAACGATCACGCCGGTTAGCCCCTGCAGATATCGAAGATGTGAGAAAGCATTTACAAGAATTGCTGCAGGCCGGAATCATAACAGAGTCGCGAAGCGAAGCCCCTATGCATCCCCTATAGTTGTAGTCAGAAAGAAGACTGGGGCTATTAGGATGTGTATAGATTACCGACTTTTGAATAGCCGCACCATACCTGACCAGTACACAACACCATGCATTGAAGATGCTTTGAATGCATTAACAGGGAGTCAGTGGTTTTCTGTACTGGATTTGCGCCTGGGCTACTATCAGAGAGCTATGTCCGAAGAGGACAAAGAGAAAAACGGCATTCATTTGTCCGTTGGGATTTGTCCAGTTTTGAACGAATGCCTCAAGGCATTACCGGGGCACCAGCAACCTTTCAAAGGTTGATGGAAAAGGCTGTCAGTGACATGCAGAGGTGGGTAGAGTAGCCAAAATCTTTACTCAAGTAAAAGTACAAGTACTTACGGAAATATTTACTCAAGTAAAAGTAAAAGTAACAATCGTAATAGTTACTTGAGTAAGAGTAAAAAAGTATTAGATGAAAAAACTACTCAAGTACTTAGTTACTAGTTACTTTCGATCTGATTGATAAGATCCAAAAACCCTGAATTTCAGACTACTTAGAGAGCTTTCACACACCTCCATATATATATATATATATATATATATATATATATATATATATATATATATATATATATATATATATATATATATATGTGTATATATATATATATATATATATATATATATGTGTGTGTGTGTGTGTGTGTGTGTGTGTGTGTGTGTGTGTGTGTTTAATGGTTAAACAGTGTAAATTAATGGTGTGCTGGGCTAACCACAGCTCTTTTTAAAACATACTTTGTTCTTATATTTTTATAAGTATATGCATTCTTAAAAATAGAGTCCCATTTTTAAATGTAGACTGTTGTCTGTCCGGATATGTGTATAAATGCAAGATGTCACATTAGGCTATTCAATTTGTTTCGTTTTTAGCCTGATCCATCAGTACCTATGGCAACGTTTATGCAAACCACAAAATATGTACCAATACGTACATATTGCGACAGTTTCAAGGTGAAATGTCCACTGGGTGGCGCTAAAAGCTTATTTTTTTCCAGAACAGATTTGCGTGAATCTGACATGTTTTGTTACGTTGTGTTTTTAACGTACACCCACACTAAACCTACCCGAAAGTGTTAACAAAAGCAAATGTGACAAAAATAAAATTGTGTCCATGTATTTTTAGCTAGTGTTTAGAACTCGTATTTGAGCTCTTTTATCATGACTCGTTCTTCATGGGGTTCGTTCTCAAGCTTTTCGCATTGCAAATACAAATCTGTATCAGCTGAGCTATCGAGCAAATCTGGTGAATCAGAAAAGCAGAACATGGAGCTGTGACGCAAAATTCAAAATGTTTTAGTTTACAAACCATAGACTAAAAAAATGCAGTTTTTCTGCCTATAGTGTTCATTTCTGTTGGAATTTCTGCAGTGTATTGGTACGTATTTTGTGGTTTGCAAAAACATTGCCACAGGTACATTTTGCCAATGAGGTTGCTCGTTTTATGAGAAAAAAAGATATGTAAATGTGCAGATGTGAACGTTTGTTTGTGGAGGTGTGTTCGGAGGATTCAAACGATTTGTCAATGCTTGCACAAGAGCGCATATGAGGAAAACACTCGGACAGTGTGTGAAATAGTATTACAATAAAGGAAAAGTGCCCATAGTTACCAAATTACCATTAATAGTGTTCAAATATGGGCATCATTGTTACACTTACCACTGCTCTCTCAGGTTGGAGCTGGAATTATGCTGAGATGTCAGTTCATATTGGTGCACACAGCATGCATTAAATTATGAAACTGTTCTTTTTGACATCTTGGACTGAAAACAGGCTGAACTTGAGGCCACGTACGGGTGATCTGCCGCTCACACACATCTCCCTCTGCTTCGGCCATCATCTTCTGACTAAACGCGCGCTAATTTTATGCGGGTGATGCGTATCCACCTCTCGCGAAGCAGCCTCTCCAACGTTTCGCGAGACTTGCGAACAAGTCATAACTTATTTTAAAATATATAATTAATTATCACCATTGACAGTAGCGGAGGAACGCCACCGAATGTAACGAAGTAAAAGTACATTTTTTTCACAAGAAATGTACTTAAGTAAAAGTAAAAGTACCCATTTTTAAATATACTCTAAAAGTACAAGTTACCCAAAAAATGTACTCAAGTAAATGTAACGAAGTAAATGTAATTCGTTACTACCCACCTCTGGTGACATGAACCTCTTACAAGTACTGGTGTACCTGGACGATGTGATAGTGTTTGGAAAAACTCTTGAGGAACACGAAGAGAGACTGCTCAAGGTCCTAGATTGT
This sequence comes from Pseudorasbora parva, assembly GCF_024679245.1. Lineage (NCBI taxonomy): Eukaryota > Metazoa > Chordata > Actinopteri > Cypriniformes > Gobionidae > Pseudorasbora > Pseudorasbora parva. The sequence continues at coordinate 33,401,574 of NC_090176.1, forward strand.
CTCGGTGAAGTTGGGCTGAAACTTTTAGTGGACAAGTGCCAGATATGTCTGCCAAGGGTCAAGTACCTGGGCCACATCGTGTCTGCAGATGGGGTTTCCCCCGGATCCAAACAAGATTGAGGCAGTCACTACATGGCTCATGCCAACAAATCTGGAGACGTTACAATCTTTCCTAGGATTTTGTGGTTATTACTGCCGATTTATTCAGAACTATTCTGAAATTGTTAGACCGCTGACTGAACTCACAAAGGGGTATGCTCCAACTCAGAAGAGAAGTAAGGACACCCACAATGTGAACAAAGTCTACTTGAAAGAATCGGCGCCGTTCGGGGAAAGATGGGACAAATCCTGTACAGATGCATTTCATCACATTATTTACCAAGAACATCCTGAATGCCTGAGACCAGTTGCCTTTGCAAAGCGAAAACTGAGCTCTGCAGAGAGAAACTACCCCATACAGTCTTGTTCAAAATAATAGCAGTACAATGTGACTAACCAGAATAATCAAGGTTTTTAGTATATTTTTTATTGCTACGTGGCAAACAAGTTACCAGTAGGTTCAGTAGATTCTCAGAAAACAAATGAGACCCAGCATTCATGATATGCATGCTCTTAAGGATGTGCAATTGGGCAATTAGTTGAAAGGGGTGTGTTCAAAAAAATAGCAGTGTCTACCTTTGACTGTACAAACTCAAAACTATTTTGTACAAACATTTTTTTTTTCTGGGATTTAGCAATCCTGTGAATCACTAAACTAATATTTAGTTGTATGACCACAGTTTTTTAAAACTGCTTGACATCTGTGTGGCATGGAGTCAAACAACTTGTGGCACCTCTCAGCTGTTATTCCACTCCATGATTCTTTAACAACATTCCACAATTCATTCACATTTCTTGGTTTTGCTTCAGAAACAGCATTTTTGATATCACCCCACAAGTTCTCAATTGGATTAAGGTCTGGAGAGTGGGCTGGCCACTCCATAACATTAATTTTGTTGGTTTGGAACCAAGACTTTGCCCGTTTACTAGTGTGTTTTGGGTCATTGTCTTGTTGAAACAACCGTTTCAAGGGCATGTCCTCTTCAGCATAGGGCAACATGACCTCTTCAAGTATTTTAACATATGCAAACTGATCCATGATCCCTGGTATGCGATAAATAGGCCCAACACCATAGTAGGAGAAACATGCCCATATCATGATGCTTGCACCTCCATGCTTCACTGTCTTCACTGTGTACTGTGGCTTGAATTCAGAGTTTGGGGGTCGTCTCACAAACTGCCTGTGGCCCTTGGACCCAAAAAGAAAAATTTTACTCTCATCAGTCCACAAAATGTTCCTCCATTTCTCTTTAGGCCAGTTGATGTGTTCTTTGGCAAATTGTAACCTCTTCTGCACATGCCTTTTTTTTAACAGAGGGACTTTGCGGGGGATTCTTGAAAATAGATTAGCTTCACACAGACGTCTTCTAACTGTCACAGTACTTACAGGTAACTCCAGACTGTCTTTGATCATCCTGGAGGTGATCATTGGCTGAGCCTTTGCCATTCTGGTTATTCTTCTATCCATTTTGATGGTTGTCTTCCGTTTTCTTCCACGTCTCTCTGGTTTTGCTCTCCATTTTAAGGCATTGGAGATCATTTTAGCTGAACAGCCTATCATTTTTTGCACCTCTTTATAGGTTTTCCCATCTCTAATCAACTTTTTAATCAAAGTACGCTGTTATTCTGAACAATGTCTTGAACGATCCATTTTCCTCAGCTTTCAAATGCATGTTCAACAAGTGTTGGCTTCATCCTTAAATAGGGGCCACCTGATTCACACCTGTTTCTTCACAAAATTGATGACCTCAGTGATTGAATGCCACACTGCTATTTTTTTGAACACACCCCTTTCAACTAATTCAACGAATTGCCCAATTGCACAGCCTTAAGAGCGTGCATATCATGAATGCTGGGTCTCATTTGTTTTCTGAGAATCTACTGAACCTACTGGTAACTTGTTTGCCACGTAGCAATAAAAAATATAGGAAAAACCTTGATTATTCTGGTTAGTCACATTGTACTGCTATTATTTTGAACAAGACTGTACATCAGCTGGAATTCTTGTCACTCAAGTGGGCAGTAGTCGACAAATTCCACGACTATTTGTATGGTGCAAGATTCACCGTACGTACTGACAACAACCCGCTTACATACGTGCTGTCCACAGCCAAGCTTAATGCGGTGGGGCATCGCTGGCTAGCTGCCCTATCGACGTATGAATTTGATGTGCAGTATCGCCCAGGCCGACAGAACATTGATGCCGACCTGTTGTCAAGGAACATGCCGGAGGAGGATGGCAATGGCTGGGTGACTATACCTCAGTCTGGAGTGAAATCCATATGTCAGGGAGTCTGCGTTACAGAGTCTGCATGCAGTACATCGGTCTGTGTTGCTCAGCTCGGAGCATCTCCCCACTGTGTGCCTGACCTGTATGCTTTTCCCACACACCTGGAGTTAAAGTCGCTGGAACTCATGTCAAAATGGAGTCTCAGGAAAGCCCAAGAAGAGGATGAAGCCATTGGACCGGCCATACAAGCAGTCAAGCATGGGCGTTGGCAAGAGGAGGGGACCATGAATCCTGAATTGTCCAGATTGAAAAGGGAAGCTGGGAAGCTGTAAATGAAAGATGGATTACTGTATCGGTATAGCAAAAGACCATCCGGAGAAGTGATCAGTCAACTCCTCCTGCCGAGAGAGTTCCTAGAGATGGTTATTAAGGCCATGCATGATGACCTGGGGCACCTGGGACACGAAAGAACCGTTGACCTGCTCCGAAGTAGATTCTTTTGGCCTAGGATGTCGATGCAAGTGGAAGAATACAGTCCCTGACAAAAGTCTTGTCGCTTGTGCACAAATTGACCTAAAGTGCCGCTGAAATATATTTCTAATCAAGATTTTTTTTTACAAGAAATGGCTCATTTTAACCCCACCAGCTTTTGTGATAATGTTTCAGTGAAAAACTAAACTTTCAAAAAGTATTCTAATATTCACAGCTTGGTAAAGCCCATTGAGTCAATTTTTGCCAAGACATAAGTGTTGTCGCCTTGTCATATGAGCTTCACCTTTGACTAATAATGGATCAATTAGGTCTCAAGTGTGTATAAAAAGAACCCCAGTATTCTAGACCTTCACATCAACTGCAACTAGACCTCTGCAAACATGCCTAAGATTCACCCAGAGACTAAAGTTTTGATTATCAAGAGGCTGAAGACCAGATCTACTGCTGATGTGGCAGACACCTTCAATGTGTCTCAGCGTCAAGTACAGAGGATAAAAAAAGATTTGAAGAGACTGGAGACGTTTTTGACAAGCCCAGGTCAGGCAGACCCCGCAAGACAACTGCTCGAGAGGACCGTTTGTTGGCTCGAAAATCCAAGGCCAGCCCATTTTCCACTGCAGCAGAGCTCCACGAGACCTGGTCACCTGAAGTCCCTGTGTCAACCAGAACAGTTTGTCAGATTCTCGAAATGGCCTCCATGGTCGAATCAGTGCCCAGAAGCCATCACTAAACAAAAGACAATTGAAAAACCGTGGCATTTGCCAAGGCCCACAGCCTGCTAAAAGGATGGACGCTGGAAAAGTGGCAGAAGGTGGATTTTTCAGATGAATCTTCTGTTGAGTTACACCACAGTTGCCGCAAATATTGCAGGAGACCTACTGGAGCCAGAATGGATCCGAGATTCACCCAGAAAACAGTGAAGTTTGGTGGCGGAAAAATCATGGTCTGGGGTTACATCCAGTATGGGGGTGTGCGAGAGATCTGCAGGGTGGAAGGCAACATCAATAGTCTAAAATACCAAGAAATCTTAGCTACCTCTTATTCCCAACCATAAAAGAGGCCAAATTCTGCAGCAGGACGGTGTTCCAACGCATACTTCCATCTCCACATCAAAGTTCCTCAAGGCGAAAAAGATCAAGATGCTCCAGGATTGGCCAGCCCAGTCACCAGACATGAACATCACTGAGCATATGTGGGGTAGGATAAAAGAGGACGCATGGAAGACGAAACCAAAGAATATTGATGAACTCTGGGAGGCATGCAAGACTGCTTTCTTAGCTATTCCTGATGACTTAATCAATAAATTGTATGAATCCTTGCCAAACCGCATGGATGCAGTCCTTCAAGCTCATGGAAGTCACACAAGATATTAAATTTGGATCTCACAGCACCACAACTTAATTTGCTGACATATTTTTGTATTTGCTGTAAATTTGTTCAATTTCTGTATAGGCGACAAAACTTTTGTCTTGCCAAAATTTGACCTTTCCGTCTTGATTAAATGATAAATATTTTTTCTGTGAACATTATTTATTTCAGTGCATTAAACATCATTTGGGAGGGTTTTAGCTTTTCATATGAGCTATTTCTAACACCAATTAATTAATTAAAAGTCAGGTTACTATCAGGTATTTCTAGAAAATAGATAAGCGACAAGACTTTTGTCAGGGCCTGTATATCAAGAACTGTGGGGAGTGTGTCACGCACAAGACCCCAATACAGAGAGCTGCTCCGTTGCACCAGATTTTAAGCCATGGACCCATGGATTTAGTGTGACTTTCTTTCCATGGAGCCTGACTCCAAAGGCATTAGTAATGTGTTGGTTGTAACGGATCACTTTACGAGATATGCTCAGGCTTTCCCTACTAAAAGCCAGAAGGCCCATGTTGTGGCAAAGGTCCTGATTGAGAAATATTTCATACATTATGGACTGCCTTCAAGGGTCCATTTGGATCAAGAAAGAGATTTTGAGAGCCGTTTGATCCGAGAACTGTTGACCTTGATGGGGATATGAAAGTCGCGGACCACGCCGTATCATCCGCAAGGAGACCCGCAGCCGGAGTGGTTCAACAGAACTCTGCTATCGATGCTAGGTACGTTAGGCCGAGAAAAGCAGCGTAGGTGGAGTCAACATGTGCCACACTTGGTCCATGCTTACAACAGCACCAAGTGTGATGTCACAGGGTACTCACCGTACCGTCTAATGTTTGGCAGAGAGGCAAGACTTCCTGTTGATTTGTGCTTTGGAACATCCCCCGATGGCATAGAAGAGGTGTCTCACACCCGATATGTAACAAAGCTAAAGGAAGACTTGAAGCAAGCCTACAAGTTAGCCTCTGATGCTGCAGACAAACGGCACCAGAGAAATAAGAGGTTGTATGATCGCAGAGTTACCTTTCAGTCCATTGAGATCGGCGACAGAGTACTGCTCCAGAATCTAGGCCTGAGAGGCAAGCACAAACTAGAAAGCAAGTGGAGTCCTGATCCGTATGTTGTCGTGGGAAAGATGCCAAACCTACCCGTGTTCAAGATCAAGCGGGAGGATGGAAGGCTAGGAACCAAGACTATGCACAGAGACCACCTTCTTCCGATTGGACAGCTGGTGAGAATACCATGCACTGACCAGGATTCTGATCCGCCTAAGAAACCCAAGACCAGAGCAGACACTCAAAAAAGAAGTCAAAGTGACTCACAACCAAAAACTCAAGAGTCACAGGAGTTTTCTGATTCGTCCTCTGACATGGAGTATTATGTTCCTCACTGTGTCAGTTGGAATGAGCTTGTCCCAAGGGTGCTAAATCCTGCCAGGCCTGTATATGAGTTAGAAGATGAACAGGGAAATTACCCTAGACCCGAACATGTTCCTGGAAATGATTCAGACTCAGAAGAAGTTGACCACAACTCTGACCCCGAACCTGAGCATGAGTGTGATACGGAAGTAGCTCGGGAAGACACAAGTGAAGCTGGATCGGAGTCTGAAGGAGTATCTGAGGTCCAGGAGGTGAAAAGGCAGCCCAGCTTTGAGCCTAGACCTAAGAGAACTGCCAAGCCAACTATTAGACTTACCTATGATGAGCCTGGTAAATCAAGAGATGAGCCTTTGACCATAGTACACAGAGGGATAGTCATTAAAATAGGAAAACACTAGATACATTAGTTATTATGCCCTTAGGACTCCTTTGATAGTATATTGGTGTCTGATGAGGACACGCAGACATTTAAAAGGGGGAGGGTGTAACCCTGTTGAAATATATTTATTAGTATAAGATATACAAGTTGAATAAATAATTTCATAGTTTAATAAATAGAATACAATGTTAAAAAAAGTTAAGATTCATTGACCAGCGACGAAGTTATGATTTTGCTCAATGAGAAAAATGCATATTGATTAATGTTCATGGTTTACTAATACAGCATTTAAAATGTTAAATATTTGTTGAGTAATAATATGTGAAAATACTTTAAAACAGGCCTGTAAAAATAGGAAGATAAAGTTACACAAATGCTTTGTAAATTAATTTTATTTCTGCGAGTATGTGTATGAGCCAATGAGAGTAGAGGTCAAGGGACAAGGAAGAGAGAGACGAACGCAGGTGTTTTTTTGCGGTAAAGAAAAGACTGTTGTGGTGAATGTATCGCACTGTGTGAGTGAGAGGGTTTGACAAGGACTCTTAGAACGTGAGTGGTGATAGTTCAGTCTGTGTGAGTGGTAAACTCATCACAGTAAGACAGAAGTAAGTTTAAATTAGCCGCTGATTAAGTGACTAGTGTTTGTGCATGGACTTTGCTGACAAGCTAGCGACCAGCGACCTCGATTAGTAAAGCCTGTGTTGAACTGTGCGACCGATGATGATCAGAGACCCTGACGGAGCCGGATAGTGCTATCGAGTGGTGGACTTTGCTGAGATCGTCATGTGCATCTTCTCTTCAGTCTTTTCTCTTCAGCGTGAATCTTCTCGTTCTGACCTCTGCTGCTGACGCCTTTGATCCTGTGCGCGGGAGGTTACATTCACATTGAGTAAAAGGTACCGTATTTTTTTGTTTGGCCTGTGTGGTGAAGCAGCCATTTGGTTTAAGGCTACAACGAACCCAAGCTACATTCAGGCCTGCATCGTTTGAACATTTGACGTGTATTTCATATTAAGCTAGGGTTTTGCCGGCTATTTTCTTTTCTTGGGCCCTTATGTTTTCAATGTGAATTTTACTGCATTTGTGATTTGAAAAGTGATTTTGACAGAACATATCTAACTTTTCCTAAGTAAATCCTGTTTTACTTTTTTTATAAAACAGTTGCAGTTTCTGACTCTTTTGATATTTTAAGTTAATTCAGAAAAAGAGTATATTTGGACTAAATGTGAAATAGTTGATAGGATAAAAGTAAGTCCAAGACATTTCATTTCCTGTTCAAGTGTAAATATTACCGTTTAAATTGTGATTTAAAGGGGAAAAGTATTTAATATAATAAGTAAGTAAATACACACACACAAGTTAAACATTGATACGTTTATTAGTGAAACCTCACTTATTGGATAGTACAGTTAAAGAACTCAGGATAGCCACCTCTCATTATAGTTAAGCACGCTATAGAGAGGCGCTACATCAGCATGACATCAGAGCAAGGCAGACCGCCCTCGGACACATTTCTAACCGGCATGCATCTCGCGCTGATCACCGGTGATCGGTTCTGCGCAGATTTTGCTCATCTCAAACAAGCCTTTTGGGACACAGCTAAAGTCAAGGATGCTTCCTTGGAAGGACTGATCCTTCCAAGTCACTTCCTTCAGAGGCTAGGCGAGGCTCCTCTTTACACACAACATTACTGAGCTGGTTAATCTTCGGATAAACATAAAGAGGTACGAGAATAACACGCAACACGTTCAAACATGCCCGAAATATGAATAAATAAGTTTGAAACACTTACCTGTTGTTTTTCTTGATTATAGCGCAAGCTGTCCTGCTGTGACCCCCCAATAATATGGTGCGGTTTTTGTTGCCTCGGAAACTTACTGGGATGATACTTTGACATGAGTAAATGTAATGACTTTAAAAGAGCTTAATGTAAGACTGTAGGCTTAATATGAAGTAGATCAATGTATATCCTATTGTTTATTTATTTATTTATTTTTATCAGCTTTTAGTTATTTAATTACCCATAGATGTAAAATACTAGATTGGATAAATATCTGTAACTTAAACTATTAGAGTTAAAAAGTTTTAGTTACTTATTTAGATTGAGGTTTGCTTACAATAATACGTTTTTGAGTTAACATCACACATATTTGTAAAGTTAAATTAACTTTTTTGGTAACATTAATGCAGAACAGAACATATTCAAGTGCTGAAGACTTAAACCTGTGTGACAGACTGATATCAAAGTGGATGGAAAATCAGATGGGGACATTTTTGAGGAAATTTCTGCTTTTCTAAAAAGCTTTACATTTAATACATTTTATTTTTATAATCTATCAGTACATGCATTCATATCCAGATTCAAAATAAATATAATCACATGCACAATATATCTTGTTTCTGACTGCATTTCTGCCATCACTGATTCAAACTGTGTTTTATGCAATACTGTGGTCTTCATCGAAGAGCTTTGTTGTTGTTGTTGTTTTTATGAAATATGTACTTTCATTTTCTCTGTGGCACTTTGTGTTTTACAGTGTGCATTTAAATAGGGCTTAGACTTTAGTAATACTTTCTATTTATAAATAAATAAATCTCACAAATACTTTGTGACAGAAAAAAAATGAAAGAAATGTGTAAAAACGTGAACAATTACATATATTGACCACTAGAGATCATAGAAGTTACATTTTTTTTATCCAGTTTTACTATGTGAGATACATTTTGTATGCCTATTCTGCAAATATGATTTTACTTTTCATTGTGTTGGTGTCACATATCAGGGTTTATTAACGTTAACGGGTAGATAAAATTAATCAAATAAAAATTGTACAATGTAGAAAAATAATACAGGGGTTTGTCCAATGTAGTAGTACCTTTATTTGGGGTCCTCAGATAAAAATTTTGACATAAAAAACAGTTAAATATAATTTGATGTGCAGAGCATTAAATTCCTGCTTCATTCAAATAAATATTGGACCTGCTACCTGGCATTTAGACCCTAGAATACCAGTTATCAATTACAATTTTCTGTCTTTTTAATGGATTTGTTATTAGCAGTCCATATGTTACTGAAAAATGTTATGGCCCAGGAAATAACAAAGGCAAATGTATAGATAAATATAACTATTCAAAGCAATAGACAGATAGAAATTCAGACTGTGATACTGTTCACTCCATGTGACTATGTTGCATGAAATTTACTGTATAATAAACAGAACAAAAATCAAGACTAAAAGTGATAAAATAATCTTTGGAAAATATCTCCTTGGTTTTACTGTGGTGTACAGTGATATAATATTCACTGTGTTAAAAGTTTGACTTCCATAGACTATCACCATTCAGTATTTGTTGTTTCTTTAAATGCCTTGCTTTTAAGATAAATGTAATAAATAAAATAATAAATTCAGATTAAAATAAGGGTTTACCCAAGGAGGCCTGTATCATATTTGTTTCCACACACAGTAAATGGGTCTTTATACATGAAAATATATAGCTGCCTTTATACTTCAAGAAAGGGGGTTCCTTTGCAAGGGGACCATTATATTTGGCATTTTGAAAACCCCTGATCAAGAAAACATGTTTCTCAGATGGATCACCTGATCATGCAGCACTTGGGAATTTTGGGATGTTCTTTGCTTTTACTTTTCTGTTGTTGTTGAGTCATATTGTAAGATCATCTGATCTGGCTCTGCTGCTACCTTTGCTGAGACGACTTAATGATCTTGTTTCCTCTGTCTCTTGTTCCAGAGCTATAAGTGGAACATCAATCATCTCCTCTATGGCCTCCAAGGCTTTTGACTCTTTAGAACACTCCTCCTTTTCCACAGAAGTTTCCACAGAATCCTCCTTTTTCCGTGACCCATCACACTCCCTAGAGACTTTCACCTCTTCTAGATCCTTCATATCTAATGATGCCTCTTCCTCCCTGAAAGTTTCCATCTGTTCTGAGTCAACTAGTCCTAAAACTTCATTTAGACCCTTGTCACCTGTATTGACTATTTCAGGAGATCTATCCTCATCTGTCTTCACTTGATTTTCTAAAGCCTCACCTTTACCCTTATCCACTAGATCATTTAGAGCTCCACTCTTTCCTGTATCCACTACATCTTCTAAAGTTCCACTCACTCCTGAGTCTACTACATCACTTCGAACTCCACCCCCTTCTGAATCTTCTGCATCCACCTGAACTTTGTTCTTTGCCATATCTACTTCATCCCCGATGGGCTCAATGTCAGATAAATTTGACCCTAAAACCTCCTCTAAAGCTTTAGACTCTTGTTCCCCCTTAGATATGTTAGACACATCCAGATCTCCAGGAATTTTCTCATCATCTAACATGTTTACCTCCTTCAAAACGTCCTCATTTACAAAAGGCTCAATCTCACAAAGTTCTCTCTGTTCATCAGACGCCTCAATTTCTGTCCCTTCCTCGACCACATCAGGTAAACCCTCTTCTTCTCTTAACCCACTGTCCTTGAAATTGTTATCCTCATTTCCCCCAAATCCCTGTGAGATTTCCTTCTCTTCAGCTCCTGAAAAGTTTCCCTCTATTGTTGGCTCAGGACCTACCAAGCTACTCTCTTTCCTCAAGTCAATTTCCTCTCTACTGGCCAGTTCTCCTAGATCTACATGCAAACTCTCTTCAAGTGATATTAAATATGTTTCCTCCACACTTTCTCCCTCTGACCGCTCCTCCAGTACTTCTGGTAAAGCAGTCTTTAAGCTGTCTACCTCATCTCCTTCCCGAAGTAGCTCCTCTGGTGGGAGCTCCAATAGTGTCTCTGTAACCCGAATGAAGGAGGGTTGAGTCTCATCGCAGATGATGGTCTCCTCTACAGGTGGAGCTGTTGGCATAACCACCGACTTACTCCTTTTCTGCTCCGTCTCCAGTTGAGGTGAGAAGAACTGGCCCTCTTCCATACCGACCTCAGCTAGTGGATATATGTGTGCAATCTCATCTTTCTTCTCCTCATCAAGGCGCCTGTAGCCTTTGGCTTTTTGGACAGGGGTGTTTAAGAGAAATGGTAAGCTCCTCTCCGATGGTCCAAGAGGATCCAACTGCGCAGGAGCTGGTCGATGGAACACAAAGCGGATCTTCTTCAAGCCGAGGTGGCTGATCTCCACAAAGTTGAGGAACAATGAAACGCATGCAACTGCCAGCATGAAAATGATGAAGATAGTCTTTTCGGTGGGCCGGGAGACGTAGCAGTCCACCGTGTTGGGGCACGGCCAACGACTGCACTTGTACAGTGGCAGGATACGGAACCCGTAGAGGAAGTATTGACCGACCACAAAGCCTACTTCAAACAGAGCTTTGAAGATGATATGGCAAATATAGGTGCAAAGCAAGGTGCCCTCGAGTCTGAACTTTTTGTTGCTACCCTTCGTGCTGGTCTCCTTGGTGGTGCGAACACTTCCCTGATCCGTCACTAGGGGAAGACGCTCCTCACCCATTTCCTGTTGGTGGGTAACCTCAGCTTCTTCACGCTCCTTGCGCTTCTCCTCCATGTGAATGTAATGGACAGCATGGCCAACGTATACAAGCGAAGGTGTGGATACAAAAATGATCTGTAACACCCACAGACGGATGTGAGAGATCGGAAAGGCCTCGTCGTAACACACGTTCTCGCAACCTGGCTGCTGAGTGTTACACACGTAATCAGACTGCTCGTCTCCCCAGACAAACTCGGCAGCCGTGCCCAAAATTAAAATGCGGAAAATGAACAGCACTGTGAGCCAAACACGGCCAATCACAGTGGAGTGCTCGTTTACTTCCTCCAAAATATTACCCAAGAAGCTCCAGTCTCCCATGGTTGTGTATTAGCTGTGTACAAGAAAGACAAACAGGAATTAGGGAGAAACAATGTTACACAAGTGTTGGTAGCACTTTATTTTACAGTCCTGTTCACATAGTCCGAACTAGTTCACATACTTATAGTATTGGTAATAACTCTTAACCTAACCTTAATCCATGTAGTTACCTTATATTACCTTTTACTTTCTACATAAGTGCACATACTGTAAAACAAAGTGCAACTCAGGGATTAGCCTTACACCTACAGTACATAATACACACATACATACTATACACTTACTGTTTTTTATACATAGATATTTTAAAATATAGTTAGTGATATCACCAAAAAATAATTTCCAAATGTACCTTCTCACTAATCTGTAAACCTTTTTAAACAAAACTAGACTGAACTGACCATTTACAAATATAACCAGGAAACAACTGTAAGACTCAGATATGCTATTGCCAAAACACATCACCAATGGGCTCACATTCAACAATATAAGCAGTCTGCACGTATTAGACTTAAAAGAAAACAGAAAGACAAAAATATACATATACAAGCTATTGCATTAAAAGGAGAGTTGAACTGAGCTCAAATGGTCACCTTTGCACAGTGGCGGATACAATGCAGTCCAGTTCAGTCTGTTGCTCCTGGTGCCCTGTGGGGCGAATTGAACTCCTGTCCCCCAGTCACCCAGATTCAGTCCTCGTCCTTGTCGCACCACTGAGCAGATGTGAGCGAATGGACTATGATGGCTGCTTTTCATGCCTGCCGTAGAGTCTAAGCTTCTAACCAGATGCCCTTTATGCACCAGACCACGAGTGTTGATGCAGAAGACAATAGGATCAACAGACCCGCAGCCAGAGGGGCCAGAGAGACAGGACACCATCCACAGGCCCAAACCAAGAGCACACACTAAAAAAATAAAATAAAATATAACTGGGGCATTGAGGTCCACAGCAATAGCCTACATCATCATGATATATACGATGCATTAGATGATGAAAACCAATCTGAGGTCATTAAACTTCCTGTTCCGTTTACTGTAAATAATATCAAATGCATATTTAAAGAAAGGATGGATAAAATTAATCAAAAGTGACTAAAGACATTGTTTAACATTGTTACATAAGATAAATGGTGTTCTTTGAGCCTTCTATTCAAAGAATCCAGATGAAATGTGTGATTTTCACAAAGCTGCTTTAAACAGTGATATTAATATTTCTTGTGCAGCAAATCAACATATTAGAATATTTTAGATTTCTAGGATCATGTGACACTGAAGACTGGAGTAATGATGCATGAAAATTAAGCTTTGCCATCACAGGAATACATTTTAAAACATATATTGAATATATTAAAATAGAAATTCATTTACATTGTAGGCCTAGTAATATTTCACAATATTACCTTTTTACTGTATTTTTTATGTATTAAATACAGCATTGGTGGCCAAGGAGGATTTCTTTAAAATACTTAAAACAAATCTTACTGACCCCAAACTTTTTAATTGTAGTGTATATAGTTTCAGATAGTAAAATGAACCGCAATGAGAACTGGGAAACTGTGCCATAAACTTCATGACAGTTTCTTATGTTAGGTGGAGCAGCATTTTGGTATTACAGTGTTTGTACTGTATGGGTGAGGTACACACAGTAAATTATCCACAAATCTTCAACAAAATGTTGCTGCACTCTAAGCCAAAAGACCTTACGACAACAGTAATATTTCACAAACAGACAGCCTAGGAAATGGTGGTGATAAAGCATTTGGGCACACACATGCAGGAAAGCTGGGTGTCAGAGGTATAAAGTTTAATGGTTTTGTGATAACGGGGCAACAGTGCCGCGCAATGGCATATTTATGATATCGGCCAGGAAGCTCAAACACACATACACACATGGATAAACTTCAACAATACCCTGTTAAAAAACTTCCTGCGCAGCTGAATCATTGGCCAGACACATTCTTGTCAGTGTTGGTTCACACCAAGATTTTAAACATTAAGCAAAGCAATGTTTAAAGGTCGGGAAATGTGTATAGTCTGAATTATTTGGCATGTTTTAGGTTTACGTGTTTTGACTGTTTCTCTTACTGGGACAGTCCTGATCAGGAGAACACATAATACAGTTGGCAAAACCCTATACTTGGGAATGGTTTATTTAAAGTTTGGGATTGTTTAGCACTTATCTAAACTGTTGAATTATTGTTGTCAGAGGAAACAGTTTGTGCTGCAATTTTCAGAGAGAAAACAACATGACTGACAGTCAATGGGCAATGTTTTATGCCACATAGACGGCGAGTTTATTCCAAGTTACACAATTCATTTCCCCATTCTGCACAGTATCTCTCATAAACATTTGACTGGTTGCTGTGTACATTAGGACCAAACATCAAGATAAAGAGAAGAGCACAATTAACCAACTGCTTAATGGAAGACTGAAGTCTGTGTCAGTTATGTTGTCATTTTATATGTGCGCTAAAAAATATATTGAAAAGAAAAGTGGACAAACACTTTAAATATGTAATCATTTTATGAAATTATGATGCGAAATGTGTCATTCAAATTTGAGCTTTAATCATTTTGTCCCCTCACCAATAATCATAAATACCTGCCATTGACTATAGCATGTTGCACTTCATATGTCTTCAGTTAAAACTAAATATAATCCCTTCAGTTATCTCTTTTAATATGAGATGTCAACAAAGGACGTGGAGTTTTTATTGAAAGAAAAAAAAAAAACAGAAAACATAACATCAACCCCGGATGTTGTGCATAAAGGCTTATTCCTCTAAAGATGGGGATATAGGGAAATAATAAAAGGTGAAACTAGAATTATATCAATGCATAAATATTAATAATAGTATTGCATAAAACCCCCCTCAAAAATCAAAAGTTGATGCCGTGTAATATTTCAGTGACTTCATGGTATATACCCTGCAATTCGGACCCTAGTAATTATGTCCTAGAGGGTTTGTGTGTTGATTTAGTGGACACTAGCAGGATAAGCCACACAGGACTGCAGTGAATAGTGATAGGATGACACAGAAAGACATGATGTCATTCTAGAGCATTGAGCCTATGGAGCATGTGCAGTCAGGCGTGAGCCCACATCGTGCCAATGCAGCAGACACTCATGAAGCTATAACACAACTAAATGCTGATTACAATACACTTCCTAATGAAATTTGAGGTGTTGATTTATTCCAGATTATTATTTATTTTTTTAAATGCAGCTTTTACATCTAGAAATTCTTAACGCTAACAACATTTAGTCACTCACTAAAATCACCCTGACGTCAGTTTATTAAAAATGTTTGCAGTCTGGCCCAATTTTTTGTGTGCAAATGCCAGTTTGTTGGATCTAATACATTCATACATTTCTGACTAGTGAGACTTAAGTGCTTTTTGAGGGCACTGTAAAGCTTAAGTATTCAAAAGCAATGCGCTTTGTGCATTTCAGTAATACACAGTCCAGCCTTGAGAAAAATTAAGAATCTAAATGCATTTTGAAATGTGTGTTCCTATAACAAGCTTCATGTGTCAAACAGAGATACAACCATTTAAATTGAAGTCAAAGCAATTTCTTACTCTGTCTACATGATACATTTCCTATAGCTTAATAAATGCAGGCTTCAGCAGTTCTTTTTTGCTAAAAAGAGGATGAAGATGCTAAGCAGGGTTGATTCAAATAGAAAAATCATTTAAAAAAGACACTGATGGATCAAAGCACTAAGAAAGTAAAGAAGTCTTCAAATAAGGAGCTGTTTGTTTGTCCTGCATGTATCTGGACAATAAAAGGGTCCATATGACATATTTCATAAACCATTAAACATAAAGGGATAGTTCACGCTAAAATAAAAATGCTGTCATCATTTACAATCCCGATTCCAAAAAAGTTGGGACACTGTACAAATTGTGAATAAAAATAGAATGCAAAGATGTGGAAGTTTCAAATTTCAATATTTTATTCAGAATACAACATAGATGACATATCAAATGTTTAAACTGAGAAAAGGTATAATTTTAGGGGGACAATAAGTTTATTTTAAATATTATGGCATCAAAACATTTAACAAAAAAGTTGGGACAAGGCCAGGTTTACCACTGTGTGGCATCCCCTCTTCTTTTTATAACAGTCTGCAAACGTCTGGGGACTGAGGAGACAAGTTGCTCAAGTTTAGGAATAGGAATGTTGTCCCACTTGTCTAATACAGGCTTAGTTGCTCAACTGTCTTCTTTGTCGCATCTTCCTCTTTATGAAGCGCCAAATGTTTTCTATGGGTGAAAGATTCGTCTGACCACAGGACAGTTTTCAACTTTGCTGTAGTCCATTTTAAACGAGCCTTGGCGCAGAGAATGGCTTCTTTTTTGACCTATTGAGTTTTATCCGGCACTGGCTAATGGCACGGTGGATTGTGTTCACCGACAATGTTTCCTGGAAGTATTCCTGAGCCCATGTTGTAATTTCCATTACAGTAGCATTCCTGTATGTGATGCAGTGCCGTCTGGGCCCGAAGATCACGGGCATCCAGTATGGTTTCCCGGCCTTGACCATTATGCACAGAGATTGTTCCAAAGATTCTCTAAATATTTGGATGATATAATGCACTGTAGATGATAATAACTTCAAACTCTTTGCAATTTTTTCTCTGAGAAACTCCTTTCTGATATTGCTTAACTATTTTTCACTGCAGCATTTGGGGAACTGGTGATCCTCTACCCATCTTGACTTCTGAGAGACACTGCCACTCTGAAAGGATATTTTTTCCAATCATGTTGCCAATTGACCTAATAAGCAAATTGGTTCTCCAGCTGTTCCTTATATGTACATTTAAATTTGACAGCCTCTTATTGCTACCTGTCCCAACTTTTTTTGGAATGCGTAGCTCTCATGAAATCCAAAATAAGCCAATATTTGGCTTGACATTTCAAAATGTCTCACTTTCAACATTTGATATGTTATCTATATTCTAGCTTAGAAATCTAGATACACCCTAGTAGCACTGGCAGCAAATCCAATCTATGTATGTAGTCTAGCAACTCTCAATAAACTTCTGAGCTGGAAAACCCAAACTCTGGTCAGGCAAATCACATTGTGTATAGAGTCGGTGGAGTTTAAAAGACCGTTTATCCCAGGTGAGTAAATGATATCAAGTATTTGTGGGTAAACTATACCTTAAAAGTTGGGGAGAAAAAAATGCACATTCACTATCAACCCTGTTCACACCTCCAGTGTGTCTCTTCATTTCTCCTCATTATTCCTGAACTGAGCCTCACTTCCGGTGGGAACTATATTTTTGGACCTTTCCAATGATTGTTGAATTAATTCAATAATATACAAAAGAATTCTCTTCACTTCCCCCCCATATACACAAAAACTGTTCTCACCGATCACAGTTTATATACTGAATTTTTCACTCACCACAAGCGGACATCATCCTGTGCCAACCTAAACTCTTGATTAGTGTGTGTGTTTGAACAATTACATGCGGCGTGTTTATGGGTGTATGGAACAGGTAACTGTGCTGAGGTCATTGTGCCGGTCGACCGGTTGTGGTCATAAAGAACACCTCGATGGGTGCGACAGCCGGCGCTGCCCAGCTGCAATTGTGTATGCGAGAGGAAATAATGTTGATTTTGGACAGAGGTGAAAGACCTGGCCTTCTCCGTTGTTCCTGTAGACAGACCAGACACACCCTCGCCTCTACTGACCTGTCGATATCAATAGGTCTGCAGAGTTTTTGACTTTACTGAATGTGAAACATGACAACAATATAGCTGTCTGCTAAAAATAATGCTGTGGTTCACAAATGGCTTTGCTTATGTTGAACATTACATAATGACCAAACCAAGCACCAACAAAAAAATAAATAAATAAAAATTCCTAAACACAGATACTAGGCCTATTCACTGTATTCGCACATTCCAGCCAGGCTGTCTGATTTCACAGTGACTAATATGTGGTGACAAATCAAATAAGTAACCCACTGGTTAATTTATTAATTGTTCAAAAACACAGATTCGTGCAGATATTTAAAAGTGACTGTCAGAGTCATTCACTCAGCCGTCTCCATCAAAAACAAACCAAAAAAAGGATTCTTGAGGAACTAATCAAGTAACTTGTTTAATGCTTCAGAATTTCCATTATAGGAACATAGTGGGCATTCATGCTCCCTGGTTTACGTGGTGCATTGTGAGACTTTTTAAAGAGCTAATGTTTCAGTGAATTGGATTTTGCAACCGAGACAACCCTTAAAATGTCAGACTCCCTGCCCGACTTAATTCAAATGTAAGTTACTTAATATAATTGGGAAAAAACGTATTTAGTCAGCCACCAATTGTGCAAGTTCTGAGAGAGGCCTGTTATGAGAGAGGCCTGTAATTTTCATTATATGTACAATTTAACTATAAGAGACAGAGTGAGAAAAAAATCCCGAAAATCACATTGTCTGATATTTAAAGAATTTATTATTAAACTATGGTGGAAATATGTATTTGGTCAATAACAAAAGTTAATCTCAATACTTTGTTATATACCCTTTGTTGGGAATGACAGATGTCAAACATTTTCTGCAAGTCACCCCAAGTTTTTTACACACTGTTGCTGGTAATTTGGCTCATTCATCCATGCATATCCCCTCTAGAGCAGTGATGTTTTGGGGCTGTCGCTGGGCAACATGAATTTTCAAAGATTTTCTAAGGGGTTGAGATCTGGAGAACTTGAAATGCTTCTTATGAATCCACTCCTTCGTTGCCCAGGTGGTGTGTTTGGGATCATTGTCATGCCGAAAGACCCATGTTTTATCTTCCATGCCCTTGCTGATGGAAGATTTGTACTCAGAATCTCATGATACATGGCCCCATTCATTCTTTCCTTTACATGGATAAGTCGTCCTGGTCCCTTTGCAGAAAAACAGCCCCAAAGCATGATGTTTCCACCCCCATGCTTCATAGTTGGCATGGTGTTATTTGGATACAACTCAGCATTCTTTCTCCTCCAAACACGACACGTTGAGTTTTTACCAAAAAGTTATATTTTGGTTTTATCTCACATTCTCCCAATCCTCTTCTGGATCAACTTCAAACAGGCTTGGACATGTACTGGCTTAAACAGGGGGGACACGTCTGGCACTGCAGGATTTAAGTCTCTGGCAGTGTAGTGTGTTACTGATGGTAGCCTTTGTTACTTTGGTCCCAGGTCTCTGCAGGTCATTCACTAGGTCCCCACTTGTGGTTCTGGGATTTTTGTGCACCGTTCTTGTGATCATTTTGACCCCACTGGGTGAGATTGCGTGGAGCCCCAGATCGAGGGAGATTATCAGTGGTCTTGTATGTCTTCCATTTTCTAATAATTGCTCTCACAGTTGATTTCTTCACACCAAACTGCTTACCTATTGCAGATACAGTCTTCACAGCCTAGTGCAGGTCTACAATTTTGTTTCTGGTGTCCTTTGACATCTCTTTGGTCTTGGCCATAGTGGAGTTTGGAGTCTGACTGTTTGAGGTTGTGGACAGGTGTCTTTTATACTGATAAGGAGTTCAAAAAGGTGCCATTAATATAAGTAATGAGTGAAGGACAGAGGAGCCTCCTATGAAAGAAGTTACAGGTCTGTGAGACCCAGAAATCTTGCATTTTTTTGTAGGTGAGCAAATACTTATTTTCCACCATAATTTGCAAATATATTCTTTAAAAATCTGTGTGATTTTCAGGATTTTCTCTCATAGTTGAAGTGTACATATGATGAAAATGACAGGCCTCTCTCATCTTTTTAAGTAGGAAAAGTTGCGCAATTGGTGGCTATAGTTACTTTTTTGCCCCACTGTACGTTCTTGTTCAATTAACTGTTGTATTTGGAACAGCAACATTATGTAATATAAATACATAACATAAAATAAGGTAACACTTTATTTTAGTGTCCTTGTTACACGTTACATGTAGTTACTGTAGTACTAACTATAAATTATGCATAATGACATGCAACTAACCCTAAATCAAACCCCAATCCTAACCCTAACTCTAGTAATAACATGCAGTTAATTATTTTTTACTTATTTTACTTATTTGCTTATATGTATAATTACACTGAAACAAAGACACATAATAAAATTAAATGTAACCCAAAACAATAACATTATTTTATGTTGGCACATAAAAAGCCCTCAATCACTGATTATTTTATTATGTGTACTAGAGACAAATCTCAGAAATATGTGAGAAGCTTCCATTGGGAAAACAGACTCCACGCATGAGAAGAATGAGAGACAGGGAACCGGAGCAGCGGCAAGCGTAGCCTACGTACCAGCAGATACAAGCTTCCTTTTCCTCAAATTCAAAACTTCTAATGAACAAGTGATTTCCTTTGGAAGTTAGCACCACAAAGGGTTCAAAAGGACGGACTGCCAGTAGTGTGGGAGTCGAATATTTAAACCAGTGTTTCAAAGTTTTGTTGCTTGAGTCATTCATGTTGCATTAATATCACTCATTATATTGGTCAGTCCAACACTGTCCATTTTAAAATAAGGCAAGAGAAACCATTCTTTGAAAGTTCACTTGAGAAAGTTATGACTCACAACAAAAAGTATTTACCTCTATTGTTTTAGTTCATTTGGTTTGGATAACTAATCAGTAATGAAACATACAATGATCATTCAGGCATTTTCCTTATTACTATAACTTTGCAAATCATGACAACTAATTTAAATTTCATACATAATATAAACTTAGCAAAAAAGAAAGAAAAAAGAAATGTCCTTTCATATTTAACAACTATTTAAAGTAAATTCCAGCTGCTTTAAGGACTACAGAACATGATCCTCATGTATGGCACCACAGATATTGTGAGATGTCACTCCACTCTTCCACCAAGGCACTTTTAAGTTCTCAAAAATGTCAAGTGGGGTGTGTGTGTGTGTGTGTGGGGTGGGGTGGGGGTGCAAGTTTTGACAGTGCAAGGATGATCAGCTGACCTGTCTAAGGTGTCTCTGTCTTAGGTGTCTTACATTATGGTTATTGCAGTTTATTGCTTTGACCACTTATGCAGTCCTCATGCCTCTCAGCAGCAGGACTAATAATCGAGGACCTAATAATCAGGGGCCGTATTCACAAAACATTTTATCTTACCACTAAAACTTCTCCTAAATGGCAGTAAAAGTTCTTAGTTATCAGTTTTCTCTTAAAACCTATTCACAAAGTTGCTGAGAGCAACTTTTACAAAGGAATGAGAAGTCTCAAGCTAAGAGTAAGGGCGGGGTTGACCTTGTTACTATGGATGATGTCATCATGCTTACTATCACCACAGTGATTGGCTGATAGGGGAGGTCACTCTAAACCACTCTGTCGGTGATTTAAATAGAGAAATATTTTGTTTCATGTTGCCATATTTGAATAAAATGTTTCAAATTCGAATGTTGCCATATTCAAATAAAGCTATAAAATAAAATAAAGCTTTTGATGTCAACAGATCATAAAATAATCACTTTAGTCACACTTTTGTGCTACAAGTTTAACCATATAAATCTATTTTTCACAAGACTTTTGTTTCACTCAAATAACTGAAAAACAATGAAAGTATATTTTCTGAATTATGTCATCAATATTGAATTTACTGATAGAGGTTATATGACATCTTTCATATTTTTGTCAATTCTGTCTGAAATTTGGGAAACTTCAGATGAGATTTTTATGGTTTGTGGTGCTAATGATTTTTAAGTATACAATTTTCTTTGCAGACATTTTTTTAAATGATTAATTAACAGGATACAAAATAATACATTGGTATTTTAATATTTTTTGTTACCTAAAATAAAACTTGCAGCAAACCAGCAAATTTTGCAAAATTGGCAAATCAAAGATTAGGCTAGTTTTTGTCAATCAGTTTGTAACAGATCACCAAGCTATCTGTTAGTTATAGAGGTGAACTTGCAAATCTGTCTTGACTGCTGTTCAACAGAATGAAGGAAACAGCGGTCACCAAATACAATAAGAGCCACTTGTAAACAGTTAAGAAGTCTTGTTCGCATTTGTAAATGTTCTCTAACTCTGTAATGTACAACCTACTATAAACACGCAAGCATATAAACTGGCAAAACATATTTGTAAAAGGTCAAAGGAGGAAATGATTGATTGTTCTCTTCAACCTGACAGGAAGCAGACTTTGGACATCCTGTAAGCGTAGCACTGGTCACTCTAGGGGGCCAATACTGAGATGCTGCTGAAACAATGGATGATGCAAAAGATGAGGGAGGAAAAAAACAGGAGAAAGTAATGAATAAGCAATGGTTTCTGGGAAAAATGCTGTGGACTGTCAGTCCAAAAACATTTTCTAGAGAAAATGAGAGTGCTTGCCAGTGAAAGATCACTGCCAAAGTCCTATGTTGTTATGAGTGACTGCAGGGTATAGCTAAGATGTCCTGTGTGACATTTAGTTCCATCAACGGTTCTCACTTGTGCATTTTTCCACCATATTGTAGTAGTTTCCAGTTCTTCAATGAGTTGTTTGCAACGCTGCAACTGAATTTAAAATGCAAAAGAGAGTGTGTGACCATATGCCATTTAGAACAAATGAAAGAATTAATGAACCAGCTCATCTAAGTGACTCAAAAACATATAGTACAATGGGACCCACTTTATATTAGGTGGCCTTAACTACTATGAACTAACATTTTAATTAATAATTTGATACAATGCACTTATTGTGCATATACATGTTTTTACATCTACATCTTTACATTTTACAATCTACATTTTTAATTACACAGTTGGCAATTCCCTTACGTCTAACCCTACCCTTAAACTGACCCACACCACCACACCTGTCCCTAACTCTACCCGTATCCCACCTCAATATCAGCAAAGGTGTTTTGCAATACAATTTGAACACAGTAAGTACATTGTACCTAATTTTTGATGTAAGTACATAGTACTTAAGGCCACCCTAATATAAAGTGGGGCCGTACAATGTAGTTCAACTCTTGAAGGAATGACTCTTGAGCCGGTATATTTTTAGTGAATCAAACACATACGTCTTTCAATTAACTGTGAGATTACTGACTGCGGCTGCATCCAAAAACCTATAGGCAGCTGACTTATTACCTTACTGCCTTATCAGGCAATTACTTATAAGGCAGCATTTGCGCACAAAGGCACCTCACAAAACTGATTTTGGATAGACTTCTGAGGTAGCGTAACAGTTTAACAATCTACAGCAAAATAGCACAAGCTTTGGTGAGAACTAAGCAAATATATTACTACAGTAGTAAAGTCTTGCTAAAAATGACATCAGAAGTGAAAAACATTGGTCAAAAACATTTTACACACCAACTGAGAAGCACCTTTCTTTTGCTAGCTCAACTGTCACCGAATGAAATGCATAGGATTGTGGGATATCAGTAAATGATACATCTATGCTGCCTTCAAAAATCGTTCACTTGCAGGTCTCACGGGAGACAGGAAGTGAAGCTTATAGGATTTAGATGTGCCTTGATGCCTTCCTACATTGAAATGTATCCATTTTCCAGTTTTTGAAAGCACCCTGGTTGTTCAATACTGTAACGATGACTCAATGATTCGGTTGGTTTTTCAAATCCATGTGTGGTGCTTTATTAAATACAGCAGTACAAACAAAGTGTTGTATTGAGCAAGTAGCATGATCAACAAGCAGACACAGGGTTGATAACAGTAGTGCAGTAATGGTAGCAAACAAGTCCAAATCTATAATCCAAAAGTCATGGTCAAAAACAGGCAGAGAAACATACACGTAAGCAAACAGAGTAGAGACAGGGTCAGCTGGCAAATCCTGGATTGAAGATGGGTCCAAGACGTTCTTGGCAGTCCTCCCAGTCCACCAAGGTATTGCAACCAACCCCCATGAAACCTGGAATCCAGTACCGCCTTTACCAGGTAAACCGGAGCACCATCAATCTCAAGCGGTGGAGGAGGTTCTCTCTCCTCAGTACTGGGGCCGGAAGCAGGGTAGATCGGTTTCAACAGAGACACATGAAAAGGAGGAGAGATACAATAATGAGCAGGAAGATCTAGCCTGTATGTTACTGGATTAATCTGTTGTAAAATATGAAACGAGCCTACATACCGTGGACTGAGTTTCCTGCTAGGCAGCCGCAACCGCAGATCTTGAATAGACAACCAGACCTTCCGACCCAGCTGGTAGTTTGGATGGGGACACCTCAATACTTCACAAAATGATGTACAAACAACATGCGTATAACAGGTAGAAACAGGAAGGGATGCAAGAAGAAAGGTCAGTATTCAGGAGATGGCTCCCTCTGCCGGTAGGAGGAATGGATGGCAGATGCAGATGTTACAAACGTGTCAAGATACAAATTATGTTTTTTTTTGGGGGGGGTAGCTTAACATTTTATTAAAGAATGTTACCACATTTTATTTAGTAGGACAATCATTTTTCTATATAGCTAGTTAGGACCTTTGCATTGCATTTATGCTGCCTATAAAATAACTTTACATTATAGGCACTGATAACATAGCACAGCTTTTGCAAGATTTTTTTAAAAATGTGTTTGTTATTAAATGTATTTAACTTTTTCAGAACAAATTCACAAACCAAACAGGAGCTATAATAATAGTGTGTTTGCCTTAGCATGCAACATCAATAGGAAGGATGGATGGAGGAGGGTTAAGGTAGAGGATATAGTAACAATGAAAATATGATTGCCCTTTAGATGCAGATTTTCAAAATATGATTTTATCCCACCATTAGACCAATGCAGAAAACAATGTTATCAGAGGATGTGACAATGTGCAGTAGAAATGCTCTCCGTCTTTCTCTCAATTTCCCACACTCTCTTCTCATTCTTCCTCTCATTCTCTTTGCCGTTTTGTCTCAAGTAATAGTCTTTGCAACTTCAAATGCCTCATTTGAACAGAAATAATACAATACAACAGATTAAGATAAAAACATTTTTTTAAAGAAATTACTACACACAAAAAATTAGTAATTAAACATGTCACTGCTGTCTATCATCAGGTAAAATTTAATTTGCTTGTAAAATATAGTGTATTGTTAGAATGAATTAGACTGCAGGGCCTGTTCATTTGACATTTACATTTATCCATTTGGCAGATGCTTTTATCCAAAGTGACTTACAGGACATACATAGTGTCTGTTTGCTTGCTCCCTAGGCATCAAACTCATGACCTTGCCGTTGTTAGTACCAGTCTTTAATTGTTGAGAATCTGATAAAATTAGCTGAACTGATGTTGAAACTAGCAGCAATAACAGACACATATTTTACATGTCTGGGGTCGCTGTCTCAGGGTGGCTCCTGTTATATCCTGTGTTTGTCTAAGTGGCTGTGTCCACCACTGAAATCCATGTTTCAGCTCCAGTGCAGAAAAACAGAACATCTACCCGTCCAGCTTCCTTCTTTCTCTTAGAATAATGCCTGTTAGTCTCCTTCTTTCCTGGGCCAGTTTTCAAAGTGTTGATTGCTGTGTTTCTGTAGGGGTGGAGTGTGCTTTTAAAAACACTTTGTACATCTCTGCTTGTTTTGCCTTATGTCATCATAGCATATTATCAGCATATTCAGAATAATAAAGGGTGATGAAAACTGCCAAAAAGAAAAACTGAAGAGATTGTTATGGTTTTATGTGAAAAGGAATAGGTGCAGAAGATCTAAGATATGCTGTGGAAATTGTTCTAAAAATGTTTGATGCATGACTTGATTTTGATTAGTATATCTAATTCCCTAGTAGTTGCATTTTCAGTAATTTGAGACAAAGAAAATAGAATACACACAATATTTGAACATATAAATATAAACTACTTTAAAGAGGACATATTATGCTTTTGTTTACATGTTAAACTTTCTTAAAGTCCATTTCAAAGGTAGTTATTCTCAATATGGTAACGCTTTAGAATACACCCTGGAAATTACTGTGTAAGTCAAAGTAATTTACACTGTAACTTTTGGTAATGATGGCGATTGTGGCTATAAAGTATGTAAGCATAATATGGACAACTCCAAAAAAAAAAAAAAGAGGGAGAGTTAACTGATCTATTATAAAGAGGGTATGTCAAGAAATTAAATTGACAGGCAGATAAAACAGAAGCATTAGATGCATATCGAACATACTGTGTTCTTCCGAAAAAAGAATAAATTAATTATATTAGGGAACTATAACAAATTTATACCCGTTACACACACACACACACACACACACACACACACACACACCTCATTACATTTGTCTCAGTCACCCTGTTTGTAGAAAAAATGATTGGTGGGTATTGGGAAGTGGAACAAAGCACTATCTACGTCATATATTTGTGTGACTCATTTTAATAATGCTCACAGAAACTCTCCAGACAACAGTACGGCATGTGCAACAGTTATCAACAGTCTGAACAAAATTGTACCTTTTAAGGTACATGGCTGTCACTGGGGTGGTACTCTTAAAGGGGTCATATAATGCCATTTATGTACAAGTTAATATGATTCTTTAGTGTCTAAATGAAAAGTTTTTAATATACTTTAATTAAAAATTATCCTTAGTATTGTAAGAAAACACATATTTTACCTGGTCAAAAACAGCTGTTTTCAGCAAGCCATTTTAAGGCATGACTTTAAAGTATAATGAGCTTTGCTCACCCCACCCCTCTGTTCTGTGGGGTGTTTTGACACACACACACATGTGGAGGGTTGCTTTGTCAACAGTTGCAGTATATTTTGGAGAAGAAATGGCAACAGGAGTCTATGAGGACACATCTTCTCAATTTGAACCCGGCACAAGATGATGACCGGTGAGCTGGACGTTTCTGAATGGTTTGTTAACGTAATATCACTTTGATCTATCTTTGTATGTACAGGCAGGGTAACGTTAGCGTAGTGAGATACGAATGCTATGTGTTTACTGATGTATACATTAGTTCATTGAATATCGATGGTAAGGGCTCGCCGACCCCTCGGCACCCCTCCATTTCGTCCTCTGCCATTTGGATGGTCTGGTCTAGCGACGTTGGGCAGTGGCACACTGGACCCATTGAGCCGTCTTCTTCAGCAACCGTGCCACGAACTGCTCCGGTGCCACACGATCGATGATTTCCTCGACGTGACTCCCGTTGGCAATCAACCACTTACGGCATGAGTCCCAGAGCTGGTGTGTGAACACGAAGGGCCGACAGAACTCATCCAGGGTTAGAGTCCGGAACCGCTGCCGATGTTGTTCTGGGGTCCGGCCGAACCGCTGAAGGATGGCGCGCTTCAGGTCGTCGTAGACCAAGAGATTCTGGACTGGCGCTTGGTGGGCGGCTACCCGTGCCTCTCCAGACTCCGCATTGGCCAGTCCGCTTTGTGGTCAGGAAGGAAGAAGACAGGGGTCAGCTTTGACTGGGACTCGCTCTTTATTCAGTAATTCTCAAAACAAAACAACAGACGCTCAGTGGTGTGTCTCTCTATATCCTTGATATGGATAACTCCTTTTCACTTCTTTATAGATCAGCTTTCTCAAGTTTCTCAGTCAGTCACTCACGAAGTCCCAGTCCAACTCTCTCTCTCATCTCTCTCCTGGCCGCGGCTTAAATGCGCTCTCTCCACGCCAATCACTGGAAACAGAAACAGGTGTTCGTCATCTGTGCTTGACCTACTTACCTGCTGCTCTGCTCTGCTCTCTCTCTCTCCCGCTGCAGATCTCGCAGAACCATGCCCCCTCCGCCACAGTCTTGAAAAACTTTTTTTTCTGTAAATGTAGGCTTGTCAGTGATGTGTAACGTTATCTATGCAGTTTAAATGCAAAAGTAGTCCAAGGCACTCGATGGGTATATTGAGAAAGTTAAAAAGCCTTTATTTTTTCATGGCTTAAACATTTAAAAAATTGGTGACAGAGACACCTACGCGTTGCGGCTTTACATGCCTTCGTCAGGGTGTGTATCTATGCAGTGTTAGGTGCAACTGTCAGGGCTGAAGCACTGACATTAGTTCACCACAGGAATGTTTTAACAGACCGTTATAAACCATCTACAAAAGTGAGCTTTGTGTAATGTTACCACGTTAACTTTAATCACCAGCGTACACAGTTTGTAATAACACAATAACCATAACGCGCTGTTCATTATAAACATGGGATTATGAATTATATTGAGAACGTCATACATAGTAAGCATGCTGTAATTTAACTTACCCTGTACACTTTAGTCGCAATTATCGTGAAGCGTGCAAGCGTTTTTTTTTCCAGAAGCAGCTTCTTAGCAAAACCTGTTTTATGATGACCATCGTTTATAAAGTCTGGTGATAAATGATTCGGGCAGCACAAACATGAAAGCATTGACATTGATCGGGGTAATATTCCCTTCGAAAACAAAACTCAGCCACTGTGTCATTCTGCTCCATCGTATCAACAATGGTGGACAATGACAGCTCGCTCAGGGCGGGTCTGTGTTGAAATGCTGCTGTCAATCAACAGTGGGAGAGGTCGTGGGAGGTGTGTCCGACCATGTGGCGTCACATGGTCGAATGGCTTGAATTGAGAAAAGGGAAAACATATAAGGATATACATTAAAAAAAAAAAAAAAACACTGGATGAATTTTTATCATTGTAGAAATGTGTGTTGGCAGTGCCTGTACACAACCATCCTATAATCAACTTTCATCTGCAATCAAGCAAAAGTGCATGTACCATTTTATGACCCGTTTAAGGGTACATTTTTGTACCTCTAAGTAGAGGGGGAAAAAATGGTATAAAGGGCCAAAGTGTACCTTTAAAAGGTACAGTTATACGTTTTGTTCCCCATTTCTGACCATGTCAGCATTCATGTTATATACTCTGTGATAAGATATTTCCTTTATCATTTCCATTGGTAATTTAATTTTCAGGACCATTTACATAACCAAGAAAAATAAACCATAGAACAGAATCTGATATTTTAAATGCCACGATCTAAATATAATGCTGTAGATCTAAATCTAAATCTAAAATAATGCAATTCCTTTTACAATAAGGTAATCTTGAGAGCTGTAATAGTAAAAGTGTGCTGAAAGTTTCCGAGAGAGTTCCACATCTACAAACCCGATTCCGATTCCACATCTACAAACCCGATTTTATTCACAATAGAATTTAGATATATCAGATGTTGAAAGTGAGACATTTTGAAAATGTCATGCCAAATATTGGCTCAGTTTGGTTTTCATGAGAGCTAAACATTCCAAAAAAAATAAAATAAAATATGACATGGAACGAATAAAAGGTCGGAAAAGTTAAATGTACATATGTACAGCTGGAGGACCAATTTGCAACTTATTAGGTCAATTGGCAACATGATTGGGTATAAAAAGAACCTCTCAGAGTGCCATCAGAGTGGATCACCAATTTCCCCAATGCTGCAGTGAAAAATAGTGGAGCAACATCAAAAAGGAGTTTCTCAGAGAAAAATTGAGTTTGAAGTTGCTATCATCTACAGTGCATAATATCATCCAAAGATTCAGAAAATCTGGAACAATCTCTGTGCGTAAGGGTCAAAGCCGGAAAACCATACTGGATGCCTGTGATCTTCCCGGCCCTTAGACAGCACTGCATCACATACAGAAATGCTACTATAATGGAAAATCACAACATGGGCTCAGGAATTGTCGGTGAAAATAATCCACCTGCCATTTGCCGTCGTTGGCTAAAACTCTATAGATCAAAAAAGAAGCCATATCTAAACATGATCGAGAAGCGCAGGCATTTTCTCTGGGCCAAGATTCATTTAAAATGGACTGTGGCAAAGTGAAAAACTGTTCTTTGGTCAGACGAATCAAAATTTGAAGTTCTTTTTTGGAAAACTGGGACACCATGTCATCTGGACTAAAGAGAACGAGGACAACCCACGTTATCAGCGCTCAGTTTAGAAGCCCGCAGCTCTGATGGTATGGGGTTGCATGAGTGCGTGTGGCATGGGCAGCTAACGCATCTGGCAAAGCACCATCAATGCTGAAAGGTATATCCAAGTTCTAGAACAACATATACTCTCATCCAGATATCTCAAGCAAGACCTTGCATTTTCTAAAATGACAATGCCAGACCATATACTGCAGTCCAGATCTTTTAAGCATAGAAAACATTTGGCGCATCATAAAGAGGAAGATGCATCATGTGCATGACCAGGAGTGGCAGGAAAATCAAACAAATGAAGTCATGCGACTAATTAAAAACAAATTTAATGTACATGAAAACTAAACATAACTGTGACAGCAGTTCATGACCCCTTTAATATTTTAAAAATGTATTTTAATATGCAATTTATTCCTGTGATTGCAAAGCTGAATTTTCAGCATCATTACTCGAGTCTTCAGTGTTTGATACTTCAGAAATCATTCTAATATGTTGATTTGGTCCTCAATATATATATATATATATATATATATATATATATATATATATATATATATATATATATATATATATATATATATATATATATATATATATATATATATATATATATATCAATGTTGAAAACAGTTCTATTGATTAATGTGTTTGTGAACGAAAATTAAACATGCTCAGACAGAATTAAGAAGAGAGGGAGCAAAAGATGCCTTTAATGCCCCATGTTTAAGTCTCAGAGCCACTTGTCATTTCTTGACTTTTATCTTTTTGACTAAATTAATCCCATCTTTAAGCATGTGAAGAGATGGGAAAACAGTCAAAAAACAACTGAAGAACTTACACAGGCATATACTTAGATTAACTTAAGGGCTTTTCTGTGATGTGTGGTGTTAAATGAGCACAAATTAGAAATGATAGGTGCATAATTTGTAATCAAGTAAGTTTTCCATTTGCTTGGTTTTCTTCGCTTTTTAATTTCTACATGACTATAAATGAATGAGTGCACACAACGTCATACCCCCCCTCAGATTTATTAAAAAAGAAAAAAACGGAAATATCACATGGTCCTAAGTATTCAGACCCTTTGCTCAGTATCTAGTAGAAACATACAGCCATGCTTCTTTTTGGGAAAGATTCAACAATTTTGGGGGGGGATTTGGGGATCCTCTGTCATTCCTGCTTGCAGATTCTCTCCAGTTCTGTCAGGTTGGATGGTAAACGTTGGTGGACAGCCATTTTCAGGTCCCTCCAGAGATGTTCAATTAAGGGCGTTTTCACACCTACCTTGTTTGGTCCGGATTCTCTGACTTTTTAGTTTGGTATGAATCAAAATTACTGGTGTGAAACCTCCCTCTGAACACCAGACGAAATATGGTCCGACAAAAAGAGGTAGTCTCGGTCCGGATCAAACTGAACAAAGGTTCAGTTTGTTTCTTGTGTGAAAGCATTTTCATATAGTTCGGACTTTCAGACCATTTACAGGAAGTTCTGGCAGTAGGATTAGTGAAAAAACGCAGATTAAACTCACAGCACATGCAGTGATGGAGCGCGCAGCATTTTAAACAGAACCGCTTGTAAAGTCAGCTGGTGTGAACAGCGTGCTTTGCTTGACTATTTATTTTCGAGAATTATATACTACCTATATATATTTCTCATGTCTGTGAGACAAGTAGCCTATATGCTGAGTTTCGGTTTATTTATAAGATCGCTCCAGTTCATGTGCAAGTGCAACGCAAATGATCGCTCCGTCACGGTTTGTCTGCTATATTATTTATTAAAGCTTATTTATTAAATCCAGGATGATGAAACATTTATTAAAATTAAAGGTCCCGTTCTTCGTGTGTTTTCGAAGCTTTGATTATATTTACAGTGTGCAATATAACATGAGTTCATGTTTCGCGTGTAAAAAAACAGTATTTTTCACACAATTTACTTATCTGTACACAGCTGTTTTCTCTGTCCTAAAAACTGCCAGATGATTTCCTTGTTCTCTGAAGTCCCTCCTTCAGAAATACGTAACAAGTTCTAATTGGGCTAGCGCTTCCTGTGTTGTGATTGGACAGCAGCTTAGCGCACTTTGCCCGGAAAGGTCCC
Organism: Pseudorasbora parva; assembly: GCF_024679245.1. Classification (NCBI taxonomy): domain Eukaryota; kingdom Metazoa; phylum Chordata; class Actinopteri; order Cypriniformes; family Gobionidae; genus Pseudorasbora; species Pseudorasbora parva. The sequence continues at coordinate 33,433,265 of NC_090176.1, forward strand.
ACCTCTTACCATAACGGGGAGATGCCAGCGCTGAATGTGCGCTCTTCTCCACGTGGGAGAGCAACAAGATCACGCCCCCTATTTTGCGTGTACTTGTGGGCGGAGGGTTAGTCAACAAACGGTTCTAGTGACGTCATTCTTGAAGGAAGTGCAGGGGTGTAGTCCAAACCGGCCGTTCGCTGTAGGCTTTGAAAGGGAACTTCTGTTAAATAAAATATCTCGCTTGGCATTGAACTTTGAGCTTTATAATTTTACAGGTATTATTTATCCTCTAACAGCAACATTACATACTAACTAAAGTTTGAAAGATGGAATCACGAAGAACGGGACCTATAAGATACAATTTATACAAAGCTTTCTACAAAACAAAACTTAATGAAGTGGTCAAAATCATTTCTGACCCGATGTCTTTGACATATTGCATATCTGTGCACGTTTCATAATCAATATAGATGAAATTAAAAAAATAATATTATAATATTTAAACATAACTATGAAACAAAATACATTGTTTAATGGCTAAAAAAGTAGCCTAGTCTTCTCCTCCTTTCCTATCGGCGGCGATAAAATGTTTGTACAACGAGGACGTTCATTTGGTGAATTTGAAGTAGCCTTGAGTATAGTTGGTGCTGCAGATAGTAATTTTATAATATTAACAGTATTGGCAACGATATGTGTCTGTTCATTAATTCTTGTCAAAGTTACCTGCTGAATTGACAACACACTGATGTCAGACGACGTCCGCTAACAAACCAATCAATGTTAAGATGCAGCCCACATAGATCCCAGCTAACAATTTTAGGTTATAAGAACGTTTCCCTAACATTCCCATTAAGTTCTAAAAACGTTTTTGAATGTTCTAGGAACGTTAAAATGTCCAGTTTGTGGAACGTTGTATTAACGTTCTCATTAGGTTCTAAGAACGTTATAACGTTCTTATAAGGGTGTGAAGTATGATCAAATAAAATATTCCTGTTTTCTCCTTTAAAGTACTTTCTTTTGTTTATTGACATCTTATTCTTAAAAAAAAGCTAAAACCACTTTTATAATTGACTTTTATATTTATATTACATTTATATTTAATACATAATTAGTTTACTAGATTTTTCTTCTGACTGTAAAAAAATAATTATATACACGAAAATAGCATTTAAGTGTCATTAAGCTGTCTCTGGATATACAAATTATGTATCTGAAGTTTGAGAAAAAAGCTGTATGACTAATTTGTAATTACTAATCATTTTTTAAATGTAGTAACGTTTTTAAAACGTTCCACTAACAATGTAAGAATAACGTTTTATAGCTAACGTTTTTAGAACGTTACTCAATAGCAAATAACGTTGGCACAACTTTCTAATAACGTTACTGCAAGAACGTTTTTTGATAACTTTAAGAGAACTTTCAGAGAACGTTAGCCAACGTTCTGAGAATGTTCCCTGTTAGCTGGTAGGATGACGACAGGACGCCAGTGCGTCATGTAAAGTCCTTTAGTGCGCTTGCATAACTGCAATGTGAAAGCAAACCAAAACTAACCAAATGGATACAATGTATCAAAACACAAACTTTGGTTTGGACCTTGGTACGGACTTTCAGGTGTGAAAACGCCCTAAGTCAGGGCTCTGGCTGGGCCATTCAAGAACAGTCACGGAGTTGTTGGGAAACCACTCCTTCTTTATTTTAGCTGTGTGCTTAGTATAGTGTCAATGGCCCTCATTTATCAATCTTGCGTAAAAACGGGTGTATAAGTTGGCGTAAGATTATGCTTACACTCCTCTCACCGCCTGATTTATGAAAGCTGTGCGCACCTCTGAAATCCAGGTGTACGCAATACTTGCCCTTGATAAATGCCGCAACTGAAACCGATCGTCATTAGAATAACACGCCCCTATATATTCAAGTCTCTGCCTCCCCCACGCCCTCATTTCACGCCATGGACACACGGAAGACGGCAAAGAAGCGAAACTTCTCCGACGTGGAGATCGGGCCGTCTCAATCATTTTACTAGTCCACTAGTCAGGGCACTGATTGGGACATTTAATCAACGGGCTGACTCCCTGATCAGTGCCCTGACTAGTGGATTATCAAGTTAGTTGATTCAGATGATTAGGTTAATAGCTCATTTAGAGAACCTTTTCATGATATGCTAATTTTTTGAGACAGGAATTTTGGGTTTCCATGAGCTGTATGCTAAAATCATCAGTATTAAAACAATAAAAGACCTGAAATATTTCAGTTAGTGTGCAATGAATCTAAAATATATGAAAGTTTAATTTTTTTAAGGACCTGTGTATATATTATATCTATATATATTACACATACACATACGCACAAATACACATTGACCCAGCAGCAAGGAGTACTCAAATCTACAGAATTCCCACCACACACACACACAAATACACACAGACCCTTGAGCAAGGAGGAATGAAACCTAAAAGATTGCCATTATATAAAGCTGACATACATCTTCCGGCTCTCAGCCGATGAGCAGCATAAGCAATGAAAGAGAAGTGACAAGAGAGAGGGCTTACAGCTCAGGCTTCTGTTTAAATTTGTCTCTGTGAAGTTTTTTGAGTTTCTTACAGTTGCTTCCTCACTGGGATACAGTAGCCTAATAAGACTGCATGAAGGAGAGAAAGAAGGACACCTGATCAAAGAAGATAAAATGGATCATGTGATCAGGTACAACATTTTAATATTCTATAAATACTGACACAATCATTTTTGCTACACGGATGCACCATATTGTTCAGCTGATAAATAAATATTTGGGGAAAATACAGTAAAACTACTTGATTTCAAATTGGCGTGCCCATTCATGCTGAACTCACTAACATGATGTTAGGATGATGTGGGTGGTTACCAGGCCGTTGCTATGAGTTAATGTCCACTTTGTGAGTTAGAATTAATTTTAACTTTAGCTAGCTAGTTTGTCAACATAACCATATTGGAAAATTGTGCTTCTACCTACATTTTTGAAAAACTCCAAAATACATACAATTCACTGTAGTTTCCATGAGCACTTCACTATTCCATTTCACTATGAGCACTTCTGGCTGTAAAACACCAACAACTTTTATTGTTTTTCATTTAAATTATAATTGCAGGGGCATATTATCAATTAAAAAAGACTATACTATGATTTGACCACAAAACACTTTTACCACATGATTTGTAAATTGAAATATGTATCAAATATCCAGCTCCAGGACATATCCATATGCATGGTATTTTCTGATATATTAAGCTTGCATGGTAGCAGCTCTCCATTTGCAATGCAAATCGATTTGGTAGTAGAAATTTGACCTGTGAAACACAGCCAAACAATACAAGAGCTCAAAGACTTTTAATACAAGTATTAACGTTTTAGCGCTACACACCGGACATTCAATTTCTGAACTGCCGCAATACGTACAACAACCAACTTAAAAGATTTAAATCCATGTTCAAATGTTTTAGATAAAACATTTGTATGTGCTTTACAGCCACTCACTGGACATTTTACTTTGAAAGGGTTGCAAAACATACAAAAAGCAATGGAATATAACTTTTTCAGAAATGTCAGAATAGGCACGTTTTCTATTTAGCTTGGTTTGTATTCTTTACAATACATTTGGGTTTAGAAATAGTTTTTGTATCTAATGCTGTGATTCATTTAAAAACAACCATGTGAATGGGCTATTTTAGTGTAGTCTGTCCAATCGATCATATTTACCCACACCCACGCCAATTTTTATAGTGCAAAATAAATTATCAAAATATCAAAGATGCTTTTCCATGTTGATCACTGGCTGTCACATTCAGTTAAAATTTTCCTTGGTTAATTAAGAAATAATTTTTGTTAAACTCATGTCAGGATTTAAACCAGTGCACCTTTGCATGCTAAACAAATCTGCATATGACTATTTTATTGTACAATTTAATTTAATTTAATTACATCAATATATACATTAAAACTGAGGTTGTGTGTACATGAGGAAGTGCATGTATAATGAAAATATGTTTGTGTGGTTGTCGCATGGAAAGGTTTATTGATTAGGGTAGGGGTAAAACTTCAACAATATAGTGACAAGCAGAACCCATCACAGCACCAGTGAACAACCATTGTGTTCTATAACAATCTCACTTCCTCACTTTACACGGTGGTATTCTTCTCACCAAAATAGTGCCACCAAGTACATTCTGGTGGGGGGGTAGATTGGGGTGGGGGCAACTAGAGAGAGGGAGGGAAGGAGGAAGAGAGGGGGAGGAGGAAAAGGAAGAGTGGAGGGGGGTTTGAAACACTCCCTGAGATGGCCCAGTATTTCTCAGAGTGTCCCACACTTGTGCTTTATTCCCACAGTGGGACAAGCACGAGGGGGCCTGTGCTGTATTTGAACTCTAGTCTCGCTAGAGTGTTTTCAATAGATTTACACTGCCATTTTCTCTATCGCTCAGTATATCCCCACCGTCATACAGACATCAGAGCTGGGTTACGTCTACGGGACCCCTGGGCCACAGAATTAGAGCCCACACACTCATCTGAAGAGGACAAGACCACAGCGGGATCAACCAAAAACAAGTCAGCAGTCAGACAGGTAATTAACTTTTCTATATCACACTAATTATTTAAGAGATCTGTGGGTCAAATAAGATTTTGTTGTTATTTTAATTGTTTCATGATTTTGATGTACAGTGCAGAATGCTGTATTTAAATAAATAAAACAACAGATGATTGGTAGGCTATTTTTTATATTAAAATGCATATATTTTAAATTAGAACAACTGATTAAATATGGTTATGTATTAATAGTTTTTTGCAATTATTTTTATATATTTGCACCAAATTATGCTAGTAGACTTTGCTATATAATTTTTTTGCATGGCCATAAATAATTAATCCGAGTTTCATTTGCACATTATAACATACTGTTGCTTGAGAATCAGTAATGATAATTAATTTCTCATGAATAGCACTTATCCAACAGATGATTTTGTCATCATAAAGGATTGTGATTTTGATTGCATTTCAGTGACTAACTGACAGTTTAAGTAATAATGTGAATTAAGGCCTATTCACACCGCACGACAGATGCCGACAGACAGCAACAGACACTTTGCGTTGGGTGTTGTCAGATCAGTGCGTTACCCTGTCAGCATCCATCGGAGCTTCATCTTGCCGATTGAACATGCTGAATCGGATTTATAATGCCTGACATGTGACGTGCTGTAATCTGGTGAATGTTGGCATTGGTTTAGTGTCTGTGAAATGGCTTTTATATCACCCGAGCTGTGATTAGTGTAAACAGCAGTTTTAACCTTACATAATTAGATACAGTAGCCACACTAAACCTAAACATATGTCATTAAGTATCAAAGTATCAAAATTGCGACTGCAATCAAATTATGTTCAAACTTTTTGCAGACCTAACTCTACATTTCTAAGTCATGTTCTTAAACTTGTCAACCTTTTTATTTTGCTTGAAAAATGACAACTGAGATCTTACGGTGTAACATGGCTCACAGTCTGACAAGCAACATTCGCAACGGGTTTTGAAAAATTGCACAGTGTGCAGGACCTTTTAGCCAGACATTCTTGGACTGACACAGGCTGCGTTAATCGATAAAGGGTCAAGCACTAAGTTTTGCCATACTCTTTTCTTATCGGTTTACTGTTGTTATTAAATGCAATGGCATTCATGCATTTTTCAAATGCAAGTTTTCAAATACATATTAAAGGGGGGGTGAAACACTCAGTTTCAGTCAGTGTCATGTCAATCTTGAGTACCTATAGAGTAGCATTGCATCCTGCATATCTCCGAAAAGTCTTTATTTTTTTAATAATTATATAAGAAAGATGCGCTGTTCCGAGTCTTTCCGAAAAAAGCCGAGCGGGTGGGGGCGTATCGTGTGAGCGGAGCTAAATAATGACGTGCGCGCCGCTGTTGTGTTGAGTGCGTCGTAAAGCTGTGTCATCCCTAACAGCGGGAAAAACTTTATTCAAAATAAAAATATGGCTTTTAATCAGATACAGCCATACATCTATGATCCGGAATCAGACCCAGAGGCTGAAGTTGAACAGGAGCAGCAGCAAAAACGACTAGAGCAGGACGTCTCTATGTGGTACAAGTTATACACTAACTATATAATATGCTTAGCGACTTGTGTTATTTACATATTTATACTTGAATTATATTGTCGTATTTTTGTCTTTGAAGGTGTACATGTGGGAAGTGCAGTTGTGCACGTGTGTGTGTGTGTTTACGCGTGGTTTGTGTAGACAACTGTAACGTTATTAAGCGGACCGGTTTTGCACGGCAGGCTAAGTTAGTGTTTACATAGAAAGACACGGAATAGTAGCGCATTTGAATGAAGAGCCCCGCTTATTTAGTTCAACATATTTCCCCACTCTTTGTGTATTGTTGTTTGGAGTGCTTTTACAATACACAAACATAAAGTTACACATATAGTGGCCAGCTAAACAAATGTACACGCACTACACATCGCATGCTCCATTGATCAATTAACTATACGTGATCATGTTTGGGCTACTTGATGAGCATAGGCAAAAACACAGACATTTGAAGCAGTCTCACTCACCGCCTGCGGTTCTAACGTTGGGACCTTTATCGTTGGGACTGCTCCATCCTTTAGCATTAGGCGATTGGAAAATCCGGCGTCGAACTGGGCCTTGTTTATGACAGTCGGCACTGAAATGCAGCGAACAGATATAAACATTTGCGCAACTCAGTTGCTGATCCGGAAAAGCAAATTCCATCCACTGTTGCCTTAACGCGGGGTTTTTGGGGAATCTGTGCAGGACTGTCTTGGTCTGGCAACCAAAAACGCACTTTTTTGGTGACATTGTTAGTTGTGCACATCACCTGTGCAGCGCATCCTACAAGCCAGCGCTTTGATGGGCGTAGCCTGTTACTTTCGCTCTCTCCCTCTCTCTCTCTCACGCTCTTCCGGTAGAATTGTCCGTACGGCCCATACAAGGAAATTCCGCCCCCATTAACGTCAAAGTGGACGCATGATCGCAAAAAACTTGCCGAAACTTATGACTAACCGGAAGTAGTATTTTTGACAAAGAAATACTCCCATCAAACATCCACCTTAACTTTTGAAACTTTGTCCATGTTTAGTATGGGATTCCATGTCTTTAACAGTGTAAAAAGATCAGTATGCATGAAACAGCATTTCACCCCCCCTTTAAATGTCACTGTATGTAAAATATATTATAGCTCTCTGATATTCCACTCACAAATTGTATTCACAAACTGCAAAAGCCCTGTATTTCATGTCAAGTGGTGCCTGTCTTGATTAATAAGACACTGGCTGATCAATGCAATTGCTTTGACAGTGAAGAGAAAAACAAACCTGCCATGTAAGGAAACACATCACCCAGTTAGCAGCTAAGGACTGTTTTCATGGTCCATATGAGGAATCCCACTGGATGGCAAGTGTCTGTGTGCATATAATTGGGTTCTGCAGTGGGCAAAGTCGGACGAGGGGTATTCTCACCTCATATGGCAAAACTTAGTATCTCATGCTTGACCCTTTATCGATTAACGCAGCCTGTGTCAGTCCAAGAATGTCTGGCTAAAAGGTCCTGCACACTGTGCAATTTTTCAAAATCCGTTGCGAATGTTGCTTGTCAGACTGTACGAACAAGCCGCTGTGAGCCATGTTACACTGTAAGATCTCAGTTGTCATAAATGTTAGACTGTACGATAGTCAAGGCACTAAAGAAGAGGGACACACACAAGAAAACTCATCTGGAGTTTTATATCATCAATGAATGACGCGTTCGGTGACATTGAGCTGCATTACACGCGGGACTGAAATAGTGGCTACAAAGAAATCTCTAGCTCTCGTTTTGGTCATAGTTTGTCTTGAAAAACTGAGATTTTTGATGATCGTCGTAGAAGTCACACTGCAAGATTGTGTGGCAAATCTTCTGACACTGCCAGAATTTCATCTGAGGTGAAATTTGATCGCAGTCGTCATTAATCGGCTGCCAGTGAACATCAGATCAGAGGAATCTTTTAGGATTTGCTAAATTTGTCTCAGACGGCCAAATCGTGGCCAAAATCGGCTTTAAACAGTTGTTTTGTCATTTGTTTTTAAAAGCATGCATGTGTTTAGTATTGGTATGCAAGTTCAAGCCCACTAACACTAGTGCATGCACAGGTTTGGACTTCAATTGAAAGTTATAATAGTTTGCTTTGTCCATAAGATCCTTGCCTTCTTTTACTGTATTTTCCTCTGTAATTTTACACTCCACACATACTGTAGGTTAACTTTCTATTTACACATTTATGAGGTCAATAATGCTCACTGGAAAAATACAGGATGCAATGACCATCTGTGGAAATGTTACCAAGAATATCTTCTATGATTGTCTTAAATCTTTTGAAACAACCTAATCTTGTATCCTCATCACACTGATGATAACAGTGTTTGTCACTGTTCAACACTTCCCACTGCTTCCATCAAATGTTGGAACTTAAAACCGAATGTGTATGATTATTAGTAACCCTATAGTACAAAGGGAACTTAAGGGAAAAGTTATGATTGGCTCTTTGTAACATCCAAGCGCTGCCTTGATTCATATTGTATACATCTGATGCTGCAAATTGTAGGTATAACCCTACAATTGACCCTTAAACAGGGCTTAACTCAAGGTTTATTGCAGTCAGCCCCTCTCTTTCTCAGAGATGATACAACTACAGCGGGGGTTTTCATAGGTGAAGTTCTAAACTGAATTTAGGGAGGAGTGAGCCCATCTAACCTTTTAATCAACAGCTAACATTATCTATCTATCTATCTATCTATCTATCTATCTATCTATCTATCTATCTATCTATCTATCTATCTATCTATCTATCTATCTATCTATCTATCTATCTATCTATCTATCTATCTATCTATCTATCTATCTATCTATCTATCTATCTATCTATCTATCTATCTATCATTTACATACATTATCCTTTATCAAAAAATACTAGACATTAATGCTCTCTCCTGAACGCTGGGTTTTGATGGGCGTGCCGTAATAGAGACTTGGAAGTAGACGCCCATGGCTAGGACTGGAGAAGATTTGCATATTTATTGAGCTTCAACTCCATTGTCAGTTCACTCGAGGGATTGTTTTTGAAAGCGGCAACTGGAATAATTCTCTGACAGGGCTCTCAAAATGTATTTATCAAACAAACACACTGATTTATCTCTCATCCACCTACGATTGATTTATTTTTGTATTACTTGGCCCGCCCGATTGGTGGATATAAGCATGAACCACACACACACGCGGGCTCTTCAAATACCAAGTTAAGAGACTACACCGACACACATGCGCGGGCGCCCGCTCTTCAAATACCAAGTCAAGAGAGTGAATAATGCAGATCAAGAAATTAATGTTATTTAACTCCTTAAGATTCACTGGCCTGCTGAGTGCTTACGTTTTGGTAGCCCGTCTGGAAAACACATAGCCCTGGGACGTTGGGCTTTACGAGCCCTGCCCCATACATGTCCGATCTGATCCCGAATCGCCAACAAACCAACAAATAAAGGTTTCTCCAGCCCGTGACAGCGTGCCAACTATGTTCTGTTAGACAAGTACACATAATGAAAACGATCTGTAACAATACAATACTATAGTATTATATATAAAAACATGATTTACTCACGCAAGTGTGCTGTATCATTCTTGCCGTATCCAATATACAAAGCACAGCATTGTGTTTTAATCTTAATATGTCTGCAAATCAGTGTCGACCTGTGTCTTGTTTACAAACGATTATCTTACTATCATCGGCATGTATATTGCTGGTTTAGCGCCATGAGTCGGTGGGCGGGGCTACAGAAGCAGGCATACACATTTATCTGTAAAGGCAGCGTTTCCCCCTTTTATTACATTTGATTTAAGAACTCTCGTTTGCTGGGCCCGGTGTCTATAAAAGCTTTTATTTTACTAACAAGGAAAGTTTTAGCTCCGAAATGTACAGGATATACTAATATTACCATGACCTTTTATATATATCAAACCCTCAAGGGAAAGTTGATTTCTCAATTCATCACCCTTTTAAAATGTATTCCTTTGATGGTAAAGCTGAATTTGCAGCATCATTACCCTAGTCTTCAGTGTTACGAATCTTCAGAAATCGTTCTAATCGTTCTTATAATATTTACATATGCTGGAAACAGTTAATGATCAGAAAGATCACAAGAACAGCATTTAATTGAAATATAAATCTTATGTAATATAAATGTCTTTGCTGTCCCTTTTGCGCAATTTAATGCTTGCTGAATAAAACAATTTTTCATGAACAAAACAACAACAATAAAAAGTTACTGCCCCCAAATTGCTAAACAGTACATTTCTGTGGCAATAACTTAATTAAACATGAATTAATTTATTCATAAAAGGGATTTTTATGACCCCTCTTATATGGATAAAAAGATAAACATCATGCAAACTTATAATCAGATTCAGATCTATATAAACCACAGTGTTTGTCTTTGTGTCTTGCCTAGTTTACAACTCTGGTTATATTGGGATAAAGATGTGACTACAGTCTGTGGTGTCATGCTGATTCTGGTAGTCCCTGACACCAGGTTGAGGGGAAAGGGTTTAAATAAATATTTATTCAGAGTTAAGGGGTCGGTTTCATGCGTGGGCATTGTAGAGCCTCTTATGGTGTGAGTATCAGTGTGCCCGCAGCGACATGATCACTGTGAGAAAAACCAGCATGCCATCACTTGCCAACAGTGCCTGGCACCTTTGTGAAGTGCTACTAGAATGTTTCAAAGGTGTCGTGGCAATGTTCCCAGCTTTTTAAACTGATGCAAATGGAAGCGCAAGGCTGCATGTTATTCTAAGTTTATTTTTGTTATTGAATGTTTGACAGTGGCTTTTAGAGTCATAAAGAACAGCTAAAGAATCCTTGAGGGTTAAGGGAAGCTCTGATGATTCCTAACAAACAATTCAAAAGAAGTTCAGGAAGAGTTTTGAATAGCTACTCAGATCTTGATCCATAAGCACCTTTCCAAATAATTTTTTTTAAATGGCCAGAAAATGGATGTTTAATTCAAGTCATTACTGATGTAATGAGTATATACACCGATCAGGCAAAACATTATGACAATAATAATAATTAATAATAATAATTTGTTAAATTTATATAGTGCTTTTCAAGGCACTCAAAGTGCTTTACATTGGAGGGGAGAATCTCCTCAACTACCACCAATGAGCAGCATCCACCTGAATGATGCGACGGCAGCCATATTGCAGCAAAACGCCCACCACACACCAGCTAATTGGTGGAGAAGAGAAAGAGTGATGAAGCCAATCAGTATATGGGTATGAATAGGAGGCCATGATGAACAGGGGCCAATGGGCAAATCTGGCCAGGATACCGGGGTTACACCCCTACTCCTTTTTCCAAAGGACATCCTGGGATTTTTAATGACCACAGAGAGTCAGGAGCTCGTTTTAACGTCTCATCCGAAGGACGGTGCTCTTTGACAGTATAGTGTCCCCATCACTATAGTGGGGCATTAGGACCCACACGGACCACAGGGTGAGCACCCCCTGCTGGCCTCACTGACACCTCTACCAGCAGCTACCTAGATTTCCCAGTTGGTATCCCATCCAGGTATTGACCAGGCTCAGCCCTGCTTAGCTTCAGTGGGAAACCAGTCTTTAAGCAAGTATACAAATTTCTCCTCAAAGTTGATGTTTGAAGTAGGGATATGCAATATTGACAAAAAAAAAAATCTCTCGATATTTTCTGGAATAATGATAATTAGAAGATATTTTGATGAGTGTGTTATTGTTATGGTACCTTGGATGCTGGTGATCAGCTGATTCCTAAAGTTTTTGACTTTTGATATTCTTCATACTGTGCGGTGGTCAGTTCACAGCAGTGACAGAAATTATATTTTCCATAATGTTTAAATGTATTTTTTCCTTTTATGAGCATTTTTACCTGAGTATCATCTTTTGTGTTAATTTAGTGATTTTAATCAAATTCAATTATAAGACAATAGTTACCAAAAATCATCTTTGCAATGGAGAGAAAACAGAGAAGCTTCATTTGAAGTGCCAATTACACAGTGTTTAATGAGCTTAGAGATGACAAATAACCTGCAGTTATGCATACAAAATGTTTTGATGTTTTAAACACAACGTCCCATTCGTCATTTAAGCTTAAAGAAGGGAGCTTGTGAGCGTCTCCTTTGCGGCTGCAATGCGCCCTCGATGCGCACTTAAGCTGAGCCCGTAAGTTTGCGAGCTACGCAGAGGACTTCTACCCGGCAGTCAAAGCGGCATTACGTCGTGAAAGTGCGGACTCAAAGGAAGACCGTGAGGGTTTACTGGTTGTCATTTGGGGCAGGTCCTTAATCTAGCTTAGTCACTAAATCATTTATTCAACTGATTTGTTCAAAAAGCGGATTTAAACAGTAAGGAAACACTGCGTGTTGCGATTACAGTGCTGTGACTATGTTTTGAACTATTCTCGTTGGCGAAATAGAGTAAAAATGGGCAATATGTTGTCTAAAATGTAAGTCACTTAATATTAAATTCTTCTTTAGTAAGCTTATAAAATCAATATTAAATTCGTTATGCTGATACCTGGATGTGATATTTATTAAAAATATTAAATTATATAGACTCACATGCAGTGAAAGCATGCACCCACCCTAGCCTAATCTACATTGTGTAGTGTATGCACACACACTCTCCGTGTGTTTGTGAGGGATATACTCAATAATGATGTCAGATCGCACATCATTAAAACAACAATTATGATATCGCAGACGATATCGCACACGCCTAGTTAGAATCATGAAAAATGGGCAAGCATAAGGATTTGAGTGAGTTTGACAAGGGTCAAATTGTGATGGCTAGACGACTGGGTCAGAGCATCTCCAAAACTACAGCTCTTGTGGGGTGTTCCCGGTCTGCAGGTCATCTTTTAAAAGTGGTCCAAGGAAGGAACAGTGGTGAACCGGCAACAGGCAAGGGTCTTGAGCGGCCAGGGCTCATTGATGCACGTGGAGAGCGAAGGCTGGCCCGTGTGGCCCAATCAAACAGACGAGCTATTTTAGCTCAGATTGCTTAAGAAGTTAATTCTGGGTCTGATAGAAAGGTGTCAGAATAGACCGTGCATCACAGTTTGTTGTTTATGGGTCTGTATAACCGCAGACCAGTCAGGGTTCCCATGCTGACCCCTGTCCACTGCCGAAAGTGCCAATTTTGAGCATCAGAACTGGACCATGTTCATGTAAATGGCCAGGTGCGTGTGCTTCACTTACCTAGGGAACATGTGAAACCAAGATGCACTATAGGAAGAAGGCAGCCAGCAGAGGAAGTGCTGCTTTGGCCAATGTTCTGCTGGTCTTTTTTTTGGGTCCTTTCGTGCCATCCATGTGGATGTTACTTTGACACATACCTAAGCATTGTTACAGACCATGTGCACTCTTTCATGGAAACTGTATACTCTGGTGGCTGTGTCGCCACAAAAGCAAAACGTTTGTGGTGTTAACTTGGCCACGTAATTCCCCAGATCTCAATCCAATCGAGCATCTGTGGGATGTGCTGAACAAACAAGTTTGAACCACGAAGGCCCCACCTTGCAACTTACAGGACTTAAAGGATCTGCTGCTAACATCCTGTTGTCAGATACCACAGGGGTCCATGCCTTTACGGGTCAGGCCTGCTTTGGCAGCAAAAGGGGGACCAACACAATTTTAGGAAGGTGATTATAATGTTATGCCTGATCAGTGTACATACATATATATGACCTTTGAGGTCGGTAACCAATGTCAAGTCTTTCCTTTTAAAAATAGAAAATCATATGAGAGCAGGTGAAAGTTCTTCCTGTCTTGTCATTCATCTCACCAACCCGTGCGTGTCTGCTGAAGTCCCATTGTTTGCTACTTTTAAGAAATACAGCAGTCTTTGACCTCTCATAGGATTTTGTACATTGACCAGATGAAATATAATCAGCACAAATTGACTCTTATCATGTGTCGTTCTCTTGCTCTCTTTGGGAAAGTAAACACCCTTGCACTTTAAGACCCTAAGAGACTTGTTTCCTTTAAAGTAGCAAGTCTAAAGGAAATCATATTGTTTGAAATTGCTTCCTAAGAGAAGAAGAAAAGGAAGATGGAAAAAAGGAAAATATAGAGACAGAAGGAGTGAGCGCACACACTGGCCACAGAGATTGCCCAGCCAGTGTGAATCAGATGGACATTTCCGTCCTCCTTCTGTTTTTTTCTATTTTTTTGAATGTCTAAGATTCCGTTCCCACCGATTTCCATTACCAACAGCTTTTGCCAGCACAACATAGCACATGGGTTTGATGAGTTCACATCACAGAATGACAGTCATTTCCAAAGCATCTGATGTGAAAAAAGACTTTAGATTAGATTTTAAAATGACCTGATAAGTGCAAAAACTGCAAGCATTAGATTAGCATCCACGACATTGAACATCATAACTGGACAGAAATGTATCATTTATTTATGATTTATGAACTAGATTGTGCATTTGTCAAATGTCTGTGTATAAAAGAAACTCATTCTGTAAAAACAGACAAGTGCTTTAAAGAGGATCAGATTATTCATAAAGCCTGTCGCTTTGCTGCACATATAGAGTTTAGACAGATCATTGCATTTTCATTATTAGATGACATTTTATACTAAGATTTCATTGTTCAGTAAACTGCCCACTGCTCTTTCCCTTCAGTAGCTCATTTAAAGACATGCACATGAAATTAATGATGTTAAAGTGCCCCATTATGGTTTTTCAAATATTACCTTTCATGCAGTGTGTAATATAGATGTCTGTGAATGTAAACAGTCTGCAAAGTTGTGTAAAGTTGACATTGCACATATAAAGTTATTGTCTCCCAAAAGAAAGAATCGACTCTGAACCACCTAAACGAGTCATTAACTCATATCCTACTGCGTGACAGTTCTACTTTACTAGACAATTTACATTATCCCCATCTATGTTGTCCGTCTGCGAGCATTTTAATATGCCCACAAACATGTAATTTTACTAACGACTCCTTAAAACTCGGAGTTCAACACGAGATTCGCAAAATGCTTGCTCTTAAAAGATGTGTCAGTAGTACTCAGTTTATCTGGACTAGCTTGTTCCTCAGAATCACAACCTGTAAGTGTGAATAATTATTGACTGTATACATTTTCTACTGGGTGTTCAAAATACATAGTTTTGTGTTTTATATTGTGTAGGTCTCCGGCTAACTAGATAACTAATAATGTGTCTATTAATGCAGACTGTCTGTCGTTTTAACTACTTTGAGTAAAGATAAAGATGGAGCAAGATTTGTTTTGCAAACTTTAATGTTACATAAGTCATTCACATTAGTGCTGGGCCGTTATTGATACAGCTCCCATATAAATTAGAAATATTTACACATGGGTTGTTGATGCACATACACTTGTTAATGCTGATGGTGAGGAATTACAGTTGCAACATTTCATAATGTACCTCAAAATGAGGAGCGCATCACTGAGAAACGTGCTCAAGTCATCCTTGCAAAGGAGGTTAGGGTTGAATAACTAGTTCTTCCTGTTTCATCATTGGACTTCCGTTAGAATTGATTTGGTAAAAATTGACGACATCGTTGCTGTCTTTACAGTGTGTACATTTGCTGAGGATTGAGGAAGCCTCCCGAGCTGAAATGCAGTTATGGCGATGGTCATTTAGCTTCCAACACACTTTAAAGGGTTACTTTTGTGATTTAGCATTAAAGGACAACTCCGGCAAGTTTTTAAGTTGATCTTGATCATTATAACTTGGTGAACATTCTATAGAAGTAGAAAAAAATGAACCGGATTGGTGCTTGCAACACAGAGCTATTACAGTTTTTTTCTATAGACTGCACTCACAATAATGATCAAGATAAACTAAAATATTCCCCAGAGTTGTCCTTTAAGATTTGTATTTAAACTGGGTCATTAATGTAGTAGAAATGTTAATTATTTTTGAATTTGGTGCCTTCTAGACTGAGAAAAGACAGAACATTTTTGTCTCATGGGGATGAAAGACAACAATTCCCAGAATGCACTTGCTTCACAACCCTACGAGGCCAATCCCAAAGCCACTGCTACTGGATTACTGGATCATTTGGCCACCGTGTTCATTTTCATAAAACCAGTTCAGTTAGAGAACTGATACTACAATTAAAACTGAATGTGTCAATATAATGTGAGAGAGCCGATCGAGTGTTACAGCACAAACGCAGCAGGATTTAGATTACGATCAACAGAGCTGAGGTAACCACGTCCGTGGCTTACATTCACAGCGTGTTCAGTATGGCGCAATTTCAGTTCATGCCTTAACTTTCATGGGAAAAGTTTTGAAATTTTGAAAAGCTGACTCACTTTGCTTCACTTCGTTTACATGAATGCCCGCCGCTGCCCGAGCCCAGTGCTGTGAGTGTGATCCCACCCCCCATGGAGGGGTTGAAAAGAAACATGCAAAAATAGCTCCCTCTACTGGCTGAGGTCTTTAACCTCTGGCCAAAAAAATCCTCCAATGATGCAAAATGATGATATTTGCGTCATCAGAGTATTTTTTTACAGAAACAAAATACATAAATCTCTCGTCTTGGGGGGATATGGGGGGGTTGGCACGATCATTTAAATATACTCCAACTGATACAAAGCCATATGCTAAATCTCTGAAGTAACCTTTAAGATCACAATAGACTGGACCATCTGGCCAATCAGAGCAGAGTAGTCTCATGGAAACGAGATATTTTGAAAAACTGATTTATACAACGAGTCATTTGAGAATAATTGATAATTGTGGTGAAGTACAATGTATATTATACGAAAATTAAAGTGTTTTTGATGTTAGATGAATGTAAACCTGTTGTAGGAGAAAACTAAATTGTTTAAAATACACTTAAACATTTAAAATAGCATAATAGGGGCACTTTAAAATTCATGTCTTTGGGTCAATCTCAGAAAACAATATTGGAAAATATAATGGTTCACATTTCCCAAATTCAATAGAAAAACAATAAGAAAATATATTATGCATAAAGCCCATTTATATTAAGTCCTATTAGTTAGTGCCCTCTTTATTGTTTCTGGATAAACTTTCACTAAACATTTATGGCAGATCTGACATTTTGACTATTTTACATCTGCTAAAGTAGGAGGGCCTCCATTCAAACTGTCTGTCCATATTTGGCCATTCTACAGGAGATCAGCAAGATCGGTACTAGGGTTTGGTACAGGATGGGTGTGAGAGGGCTGTCAGCACCCACACACACATAGACTTTAAAGGTAACTCTCTAGTGTGGCTGCAGATTGGGCTTCATAAAACATTTGAGGTTTAATGGGTATTCGAGTGACAACATCCTGTAAATAGCATTAAATTGAAACCCCTTTCCGAGGTACCCTTAACTGGCGCTAAAGAAAACAACTAAAAGAGGCATGTGGAGAACCTGCAAAAAGATCAATGTGTGTGTGTGCGCGTGTCAGATCGAAAGACACAATAACACACTTGTTGCATTGCTTTTACAACTTTTAAGCTGTTACATATAAGATGCTTTACGGAATGACTGGAATTTAGAGTGATTTATTTAAGGGTAGATTGACGTGACTGGAGTAGCATTTACGGAAATGAGGCAGCGCTCACTGATGTTATTTTGGGGAACAGAGCATCACTGGACAGTGTTAATGTTTATGTTAATGTCAATATACCTGAACTCATGCTTGACACCTTCGAGAGGAACAGATAGAAAACTTTAGGAGTTGGCTTTAGTATTTATTTCATTTAAATAAAATACAGTACTATAAATAGCATATCTTGAAAGTGTTTGCTATTGCTCCTAAAATAACTAAAATAAAAATTATTTTTTTTATAAAAAACTGATGAGGTGACAGTTTAAGAGTAAATAAATTGTAAAATATGACTTTAGCTGTCTAGATTATTATTATTTTTTTAATTAGCCCTTTTTGGCCCTAAAACATGGTGGTTTTATATCACACATCAGTATCTTTTCACCTAAAAGTTACTGAAAAAAAGTTATTAATTTACCTTCATAAAATGCAAACTAGACATGTCTTTTTTTCTTAAAATGTAAAGTTATTGCCATTTATCTCCATTAAGGCCCATTCACATCACGAACGATAACTAAACATATAGCCTAACTTTATTAGTGCTGACACCAGCAGAGGATATCATTTTGTTTATTTTAAGGATTCAACTGGAAATTAAAATTCTGTCATTAATTACTCACCCTCGTGTCATTCTAAACCTATGAGGCCTTTGTCATCAAATGATATGACCTCAAGCACTTTAAAGCGGGATGGATTCTGATTGGTGGACTCTGCTATTCTTTTATATTCAGAGCGATTTTTAGAACTTTGTTGTCATAGTCATCATCCTGGTTGTCATTATACTTTAATAATATAGAAAATAAAGAATAAAAGTGTTTAAAATTAAGCAGAAATTTTAGTCTGGATGTCTTATTGTTTATATGACATTATGCTGCCTTCACTGGCTATCCGAAATGTGATAATTCCGACTTATGAATTTGCGATTACAAGATCATTGCATTCGATTTTCAAAATGTGATAATGCGAAACTCCTATTTACGATAATTCCGGTAGCATGTGAAGGCAGCATTTGTGTTTGTCATACATAGAGGAACAGTGACCCCCGTCATCTCGTTTGATTTGTTTCTGTGATGAGAAGTTCAGTTAGTCCCTGAAGTGTCCTGAAAGATACATCACTCACACAGGGACAAAACAAAAGCACAAAAGCTGGCAGATGTGATGTAGATGGGAGACAGCTGCAGTGTGGTAAAAAGATCTCCCTATCTAGGCCTGTACAGGGTCATTCAGAGGGGCAGTTCTCAGGGCCCTTGGCAATACACTGCCCTGCCAAGACCACTGATCCCATCCCACCCACAAAATGGGACAGGCCAGACTAAAATTAGAACAGTCATCCCTGTGTTTAAGTTCATAGTGCTCCCCTCTCAGGCCCTACTTTAAATATACAAAATAACATGACAAACAGAATGGGAAACCTTTAGTAAGGTTTTGTGATGCAAAACCTTTTGCATCACAATAACAAAACAAACAAACAAACAAACAAACAAAAAAAGTATTTTTTTTGGGATTTAATTTCTTGCATTTGACAACCCAAAAAATAAGTTTGTCGGGCTTTTAATTATAGTAAAATAGATTGTTAGATGACGACACAAAAGGTTTTTGGTTGGATAAACTGTGTCCAACTTGTGGATAAAGTTCATAATGAAATGAACTACACCTGGGTTGATTTTGGGTAAATTTACTATTTCACAAACATCCACTAAAAATCACAGCGATTAAAAGATTTTTCAAATTTCAAATAATCTAATTTTAATAACAGTTTTGTAGTTGCCTTCAGTTCAGTTTCTATTTGAGGAAAACTAGTGTGTACGTTTTGGTTTTTAGCTATTTGTTAGGATCACTTGTAGACCTGTGAGGGAAATCTCGAATTTTGGGGAGGCTGATATGTAAACCAATATTAGATTGCAGCAAATAAATTTAAAATATGTATTGATAATTAAAATTATGCACCGACACACGTGATATGATTAAAAAAAGCCTTGATTAATAAATGACCCATCACTCCAATCATCAACAAGGCTTAGCAATAACGTAAACCAACAGAGCAGCGCCCTCTGCAGACTAAACAAACACATTAATGGAGAGCCACATTAAAGTTACTCACATATGCGTTAAGAAACTCCATCCTTCACTCCTTCACCGTGCGAAATGTATATGTCCCAGTCGTTCAGTCCCACTTGTTCTGAGATTCTTCGTTAATCTGGATTTTAATTTCCATCGACTAAAGTTTCTCTTCACCTGAAAACCAAGCAGGCTTCATGACGGACTACATTGATTCTAAAAGCTGATTGGCTTGTGGTTACTTCTCACACAGTGATTGGTTAAGGAGACAAAAAAAAAAAAAAAAAAAAAAAAAAAATGTTTTATTGAATAACATGAAAATATATAGCCATGTATGAACTCTTTTTAACTAACTAACTAAATAAATAATTTTGCTTTAAAGGAACATTAAAAGAGACTGATTCAATATAATTTAATTTCAATATAATTTTCAAATAGTAAAACTTTGGAATGAGACAAATGTCACTTTATTCCCTCGTGCATTTTCAGTCTTGTTTTAGAAGAAGCCAAAGGCGCATCATTTGAAAATGCATTTTGATTGGTTAGTTTAGTAATGAGAGGCCTTTATGGTGTGAGGGCGGCTCTTCCAATTTGTGTCAGTGATATTTACATTGAATAAACCTACACTTTATTAAACTGAATTCTGCACATTAATGTGCAAATTGATTTAAACAAAAGTAAACCTTATCAACTTTAATTAATCCTCTAAATACATTTTTGAAAAGCATCCTTCTAGCATTGTTAAATGGACGGACTAGCCTATGAAGGATTGTTCCTGTCACCTAGCAACTAGGTTACAAGTTATATTCAACTGTCTGAAAACAAAACACAATTCACAAACTGTCTAAATATGTTTACCATGGTCCATTTCTGTATATAATAAAGAATAGGCCTATAAAATATATAATCATAGTAAGCTAGCTAGGTCAACATTTAAACCATTTAAATTTTTTTTTAAAACCTATATCATTATATATTTGAGTAAGCTGAAACCTATGCTTATGTTTAAAAGGGTAATTTGGCTATTAAAAATCTGGGATAGACAAGGGTAAGAATTATCCATCTGTTGTAGCCTATCCTTAATTTCACGGAGACCATATTTGGAATTCGCATTTGAAGGACGCGGCCTCTGAATTAGGAAGCAGCATCAGTCTCCCTTTTCATTATATTCAGGAGTAATATCATCCATACATTTCAAATCAAAAATGCATGACTTTTGTCAACATGCTAAAACTGATCATGACGCCATTCTCATTTTTTGTTTATTTTCTCTCTCTCTTTCCTCTCTCTGCCTCAAGTAGTGCTGCCGTGGAGTGATGGGGGACTGGAGTCTTTTGGGTAATTTTCTGGAGGAGGTGCAGGAGCACTCCACAGCTGTAGGGAAGGTGTGGCTAACCGTGCTGTTCATCTTCCGTATCCTGGTGTTGGGCACGGCTGCAGAGTCATCATGGGGTGATGAGCAGTCCGACTTCATGTGTGACACACTACAACCTGGTTGCACCAACGTCTGTTATGACCGAGCTTTCCCTATTGCCCACATCCGCTACTGGGTGCTGCAGATTGTCTTCGTATCAACACCGTCCCTCATCTACATGGGCCATGCCATGCACATTGTTCGCATGGAGGAGAAGCGGAAGCAGAGAGAGATGGAGGAGAAGGAGGGAAAAGGAGAGAAGGAGTATATGGAACACAAAGAGAAAGTCGAAGATACAAAGACAAAGATCCGCCTAAAGGGAGCGCTGCTGCAGACGTACGTCATGAGTATCGTAATACGCTTGGTGATGGAAGTGACCTTCATTGTGATCCAATACATGATGTACGGCATATTTCTGAAAGCTCTTTATTCTTGTAACATGTTACCATGCCCCAACACTGTGAACTGTTACATGTCCCGTCCGACAGAGAAAAACGTCTTCATTGTGTTCATGCTGGTGGTGGCGGCTGTTTCACTGTTCCTCAGTGTGCTAGAGCTGTATTACCTCGGATGGAAACAGTGCAAACAATGTCTTAGAAAATACGCAGACAAACATGTCAATGATATCAAAATTAAAAACAACAAAGTTGTTTCTGTTGTCCAACCTGGCAAGCCTAGTATATCGATGGAACAGCCTGAGACTGCTCAGGCACGACCATCCCAAACCTGCACCCCACCCCCAGATTTCAACCAGTGCCTAGCGTCAAGCCAAGGTCCAACGTCACCCCCACATCTTCATTCTCACCATCTTCATCACATCCATCAAACCTGCCAGCCTTTCACAGACCACCTGGCCCACCAGCAGAACTCCGTCAACATGGCCACCGAGCGGCATCATCATAGCCACGATGACCTGGATCCTGCAGAGGACTTCCTGCAGATGAGCTACGGAAGCCCTGAGGCTCGACTCCCGGGCGAGATGACACCTAGCGCCCCATCCACGCCATCCTCCCAACCAGGATTTTCCAGAGACAAGCGCCGGCTTAGCAAGACCAGTGGTACTAGTAGTAACCGGGTCAAGCCAAGTGATCTGGCCGTGTAGGTTGGGTTACAGGATGTCCCAGAGGAAGAGCAGCTGAGTGAACTAGCCTCAAGATGAGGGATTTGGATATGAGGGGTGTGCATGTTTTTGTGTGTACAAGTATGTTTGTGTGTTGGTACTATGAGATGGAATATTTGATTCATTTGGGCTTAAAGGGATAGTTCACTTTAAAATGAAAATTCTGTCATCCTTTACTCACCCTCAAGTTGTTTCAAACCTGTATGAATTTCTTTCTTCAGCTGAACACAAGGGAAGATTTTTTGAAGAATGTCAGTAACCAAACAGTTAACTGGAGCCATTGACTTCCATAGTAGGAAAAAAAATACTATGGAAGTCAATGGCTCTAGTTAAAGGTAGGGTAGGCAGGAATGATCTAAACACTTTTGTCCAAATTTGTTTAAACTTTCTTTATATGGCAATACATAATTAAAATGTAAGTACTCTGAAAAAGAGAGTATAAAAATGAAGTGACACTAGACTTTTTAATCTGCAATAAGCACTGCTCATTATTTTTGTTCGGGACAAAACAAATGATTGGCTTGGGCGAATGTCACTCTCTCTCGCTACCATGGCAAACACCGCTTTCGCTACAGGTTCTGCCCACACATGCACGCACCCCACGGTGCCGGGTTTTGCAGTCACTGAAGGCAAACAATGCAAAAAAAGAAGACAGTAGGCCTACATGTAAAGGCAATGCACAAAAAGTCTTTGGATAAACAAAGAAATCAAATGAGATTACATTTTAGCATGGCTTTCCAACGATGTCGAGAACTGAGGGACTTAAAGGGGCTGAAAAACGACTCATTACTGGCTGTATTTCTGCTAGACAGGTAATCTTTCATTTTGATTATACATTTTTTCGGTTTATGTTTTCATGAAGCATGTATCACTAGCACATGTAACGTTAGCTGCCTAATATAGCATAACATTACGTAGCATAAAGTTACCATATTATACACTTAGCCATTAGTAGAGATGATAAATACTCAATATGTTTGGCTCAAGTTGATCGCTGTCGTGTTGAATTTCGCAAAATTTAACTTTAGATAACAAAATGCATGTGTAAAAGCTAGTACACTGCATCCAGGAACTTTTTTTTAGAACTAAGTTAGCTTTAGCTACTACTAATCAACAATGCTTTCATCATGGAAACTCTTGCTTTTTAAGAGTAACAATGCTTTTTACATGCAAAACACAGTATGTGTTATGAATTTTACACGAAATTCATCTTCATCACAGTATAACTGAAAAAAAATGTATCAATGATACCCGTTTTTAGCTTTGCCTTATAAATATAACTAACTCGTTACCGAATTAAACAAAAATATATTTTAAACTTTACCAGTATCGGTATTCTACACTGTAAAAAAATATTTAGAAAAAAAGTTACCTGGTTGCCTTAAAATTTTGAGTTAATTGAAATTGAAATTTTGAGTTAATACAATGACATTTTTATGACAACCTTAATTAAAATATTATTAAAAGATTTTGTAAGTATATTGGGTAATTGTGTGTGTTTTATTTTTGATGATGCAGTGAAACATGCCAAATTGTGCTATTTTCATGATTTATCAAATTTTTTATGTGGTTCAGATACAATTTTTTTTTGAGTTTCTATTTTATTAAACTTATTTCCTTCATTGTATCAACTCATTTTTTTAATTTGAATAAACTAAA
This sequence comes from Pseudorasbora parva, assembly GCF_024679245.1. NCBI lineage: Eukaryota > Metazoa > Chordata > Actinopteri > Cypriniformes > Gobionidae > Pseudorasbora > Pseudorasbora parva. Next base: position 33,457,174 of record NC_090176.1, read on the forward strand.
AAGTTTAAGGCAACCGGGTTACTTACTTTTTAAGTTAAACCAACAAAAACCAACACAATATTTTTGGAAAGGCATTGGAAAGAGCCCAGAAGGGAGAAAGTGGAGTGAATGGAAATAATGAGCTGTCTTTAAAACAGTCGTGAGAAGTCTACAGACACTCAAATTTTATACTTTCTTTTTTTAGAGTATTTACATTTTAATTATGTATTGATATATAAAGAACGTTTAAACAAATTTGAAAAAACAAAAAAACAAAACGTTTTTTAACCAGTTCTTACCTACCCTACCTTTAACTGTTTGGTTACTGACATTCTTCAAAATATCTTCCCTTGTGTTCAGCTGAAGAAAGAAATGCGTACAGGTTTGAAACAACTTGAGTAAAGGATGACAGAATTTTTATTTTAAATCGAACTATCCCTTTAAATAACACCATACATCAGAGGATAATGGATAATGAGAGTAAGACAGAGAGATAATCTGTATCAGAGCATTTAATCTGGTTTCATTGAAACTGTTGTCGTAATTGCTAAAGTGTTTGTAGATTTTTATAGGGTGGGTTCAAGTGATCCTGAATAAAAGCCTGTTGATAAAACCGGATGAATGAATGGATGGTTGGATGAAAGATGAGAGGATACTCAAATAAATTGGTGACATTTACAAGATAGCACTGGACAGTTTTGCACAGTGTTACGGTTCATATTTTATGAAAGATTGTTCTGATTAATGTTTTTTGGTCTGAAATTAAAAACAACAACAATCAAACACTGTTTTGAGCCAAAAAAAGCAATGAAGCACTTAAAACATATCTTAAAACATATCCAAAAAGGAGAAAAACAGCACTTTGTACAGGCCACTTTAAAAAAGAAAAAACATGTTGTGTGATTTTTTTTTAAAGGTTTATAGATTTAATTAGAAATAACATGACTACAGAAGAGCGTTTATGTGAGTATACATATTTACTGAAATATATGTGAAATAAATAACACTGAATTCTATGAAGCGTCTTATGTTTTATTTTTTCTTGCAATCACACAAGGATGCAAATATGTATAATTATAAACACATGAGAGTTATTTGTTACAGTAATGAGGCTTTGAACAAGGTGATTGATAATTAATCTTTAAGAGATTTTTTTTTAGTACTGCAGAAGCTACATACAATACTTAGCCAATACGTAAAATATTTCCCAGAAGAAAAAGTATTTTTAAGTATACTTTGTGTAGTTAAGTACACTAATGTCAATGTGTACTAGTAAACTTTGTAACTGTACTATTTGAATACTGCTTGGGACTAAATTGGCCAACTTTTGGTATATAAAAGTATACGTTTAAGTGTAAGTGTGTGTAACAGTAGTAGCTAAACTTTAAATACACAACAAGGTTTTTCTTAAACTTATACATTTTTACTAGTTCTATTTTAATACAAGTAGTACATTTTTTAGTTTATGCTCTCAATGTATGTGGCGACACATTGATGTCTTAAGACACGAAACGATCGGTTTCTGCAAGAAACTGAACAGTTTTTGAGTTTTCTTTTTTTTTTTTACCTCATATTATATAAATCTCATCTAGTATTCCCAACGCCATTACTTCTGTCAAGTTAGGTCAAAAACCAGGCACGATCATAGATATATACATATAGTTATATGCATCATTCGACGGATCCGAATATGGATTCCTATATCTATGTATTTTTTACTCTCATAGTTACTGTCATAGAAAACATCCCATGAGTTTTAGACTTTTTGGAGTTAGAAATCGTCATGCCAAAAATGTCTGCCTTTCATTTCACATTGTTGTTGGACCTGCTTAACTTTAGTAGGGACCACCTGTATTGCAATAGCCCCTACTGGCCTCACTAAAGCATCTTCCAATAAAAATGTAGGTTTTGCCAAAAATGTCTCCCTTTCATGTCACATCCTGACTAGACCTGTTTAGATTTGGTAGGTAGTCAGCATTTGGCCATGGGATGATTCAGCAGAAAAAGGTGAAGCTTAAAATAACAATCAAGTTTTTTTCCAAAAGTTTTTCCATTCATGTCACCGTCAGGCTAGATCCAGTAAAGTTTCAGTTGGTAGTCAGGGTTTGGCCAAGGGACAGCAGAGCTGACTTTACCTATTTTTATAAAACGGGTTTCATGGAGGGGCAGCACAATCTGAGGAGCTCATAATTCCTCTCAGAATGAGCTACCACCTGTATTGCATTAGTCCCTACTGGCCTCACTAAAGCATCTTCCAATAAAAATGTAGGTTTTGCCAAAAATGTCTCCCTTTAATGTCACATCCTGGCTAGATCTATTTAGATTTGGTAGGTAGTCAGCCTTTGGCCATGGGATGATTCAGCAGAAAAAGGTGAATCTTACAAAAACAATCAAGTTTTTTCCCCCCCAAAAAATTCCATTCATGTCACAGTCAGGCTAGAACCAGTAAAGTTTCAGTTCGTAGTCAGGGTTTGGCCAGGGGACACTACAGGAGATATGAGGTTTCATCTTTTTATTAAACGGGTCTTATGGAGCGGCAGCAGAATCTGGGGAGCTCATAATTCCTCTCAGAATGAGCTACCACCTGTATTGCAATAGCCCCTAATGGCCTCACTAAAGCATCTTCCAATAAAAATGTAGGTTTTGCCAAAAATGTCTCCCTTTCATGTCACATCCTGACTAGAACTGTTTAGATTTGGTAGGTAGCCAGCCTTTAGCCATGGGATGTTTTAGCAGAAAAAGGTGAATCTTACAAAAACAATCAAGTTTTTTTCCAAAAAGTTTTTCCATTCATGTCACCATCAGGCTAGAACCAGTAAAGTTTCCGTTGGTAGTTAGGGTTTGGCCATGAGACACTACAGGAGAGATGAGGTTTCCACTTTTTATTAAATGGGTCTTATGGAGGGGCAGCAGAATCTGAGGAGCTCATAATTCCTCTCAGAATGAGCTACCACCTGTATTGCAATAGCCCCTAATGGCCTCACTAAAGCATCTTCCAATAAAAATGAAGGTTTTGCCAAAAATGTCTCCCTTTCATGTCACATCCTGACTAGACCTGTTTAGATTTGTTAGGTAGCCAGCCTTTGGCCATGGGATGATTCAGCAGAAAAAGGTGAATCTTACAAAAACAATCAAGTTTTTTTCCAAAAAGTTTTTCCATTCATGTCACCATCAGGCTAGAACCAGTAAAGTTTCCGTTGGTCGTCAGGGTTTGGCCATGAGACACTACAGGAGAGATGAGGTTTCCACTTTTTATTAAATGGGTCTTATGGAGGGGCAGCAGAATCTGAGGAGCTCATAATTCCTCTCAGAATGAGCGACCACCTGTATTGCAATAGCCCCTAATGGCCTCACTAAAGCATCTTCCAATAAAAATGAAGGTTTTGCCAAAAATGTCTCCCTTTCATGTCACATCCTGACTAGACCTGTTTAGATTTGTTAGGTAGCCAGCCTTTGGCCATGGGATGATTCAGCAGAAAAAGGTGAATCTTACAAAAACAATCAAGTTTTTTCACCCCAAAAAAATTCCATTCATGTCACCGTCAGGCTAGAACCAGTAAAGTTTCAGTTTGTAGTCAGGGTTTGGCCATGGGACACTACAGGAGAGATGAGGTTTCCACTTTTTATTAAACGGGTCTTATGGAGCGGCAGCAGAATCTGAGGAGCTCATAATTCCTCTCAGAATGAGCTACCACCTGTATTGCAATAGCCCCTAATGGCCTCACTACAGCATCTTCCAATAAAAATGTAGGTTTTGCCAAAAAGGTCTCCCTTTCATGACATATCCTGACTAGACCTGTTTAGATTTGGTAGGTAGCCAGCCTTTGGCCATGGGATGTTTTAGCAGAAAAAGGTGAATCTTATAAAAACAATCAAGTTTTTTTCCAAAAAGTTTTTCCATTCATGTCGCCGTCAGTCTAGACCCAGTAAAGTTTCAGTTGGTAGTCAGGGTTTGGCCATAAGACACTACAGGAGAGATAAGGTTTCCACTTTTTTATTAAACGGGTCTTATTGAGCGGCAGCAGAATCTGAGTAGCTCATAATTCCTCTCAGAATGAGCTACCACCTGTATTGCAATAGCCCCTAATGGCCTCACTAAAGCATCTTCCAATAAAAATGTAGGTTTTGCCAAAAATGTCTCCCTTTCATGTCACATCCTGGCTGGACCTGTTTAGATTTGGTAGGTAGCCAGCCTTTGGCCATGGGATGATTCAGCAGAAAAAGGTGAATCTTACAAAAACAATCAAGTTTTTTCACCCCAAAAAAATTCCATTCATGTCACCGTCAGGCTAGAACCAGTAAAGTTTCAGTTCGTAGTCAGGGTTTGGCCATGGGACACTACAGGAGAGATGAGGTTTCCTCTTTTTATTAAACGGGTCTTATGGAGCGGCAGCAGAATCTGAGGAGCTCATAATTCCTCTCAGAATGAGCTACCACCTGTATTGCAATAGCCCCTAATGGCCTCACTACAGCATCTTCCAATAAAAATGTAGGTTTTGCCAAAAATGTCTCCCTTTCATGACATATCCTGACTAGACCTGTTTAGATTTGGTAGGTAGCCAGCCTTTGGCCATGGGATGTTTTAGCAGAAAAAGGTGAATCTTATAAAAACAATCAAGTTTTTTTCCAAAAAGTTTTTCCATTCATGTCGCCGTCAGTCTAGACCCAGTAAAGTTTCAGTTGGTAGTCAGGGTTTGGCCATAAGACACTACAGGAGAGATAAGGTTTCCACTTTTTATTAAACGGGTCTTATTGAGCGGCAGCAGAATCTGAGTAGCTCATAATTCCTCTCAGAATGAGCTACCACCTGTATTGCAATAGCCCCTAATGGCCTCACTAAAGCATCTTCCAATAAAAATGTAGGTTTTGCCAAAAATGTCTCCCTTTCATGTCACATCCTGGCTGGACCTGTTTAGATTTGGTAGGTAGCCAGCCTTTGGCCATGGGATGATTCAGCAGAAAAAGGTGAATCTTACAAAAACAATCAAGTTTTTTCCCCCAAAAAAAATTGCATTCATGTCACCGTCAGGCTAGAACCAGTAAAGTTTCAGTTCGTAGTCAGGGTTTGGCCATGGGACACTACAGGAGAGATGAGGTTTCCTCTTTTTATTAAACGGGTCTTATGGAGCGGCAGCAGAATCTGAGGAGCTCATAATTCCTCTCAGAAGGAGCTACCACCTGTATTGCAATAGCCCCCTACTGGCCTCACTAAAGCATCTTCCAATAAAAATGTAGGTTTTGCCAAAAATGTCTCCCTTTCATGTCACATCCTGACTAGACCTGTTTAGATTTGGTAGGTAGCCAGCCTTTGGCCATGGGATGATTCAGCCGAAAAAAGTGAATCTTACAATAACAATCAAGTTTTTTTCCAAAAAGTTTTTCCATTCATGTCACCATCAGGTTAGAACCAGGAAAGTTTCAGTTGGAAGTCAGGGTTTGGCCATGAGACACTACAGGAGAGATGAGGTTTCCTCTTTTTATTAAACGGGTCTTATGGAGGGGCAGCAGAATCTGAGGAGCTCATAATTCCTCTCAGAATGAGCTACCACCTGTATTGCAATAGCCCCTAATGGCCTCACTAAAGCATCTTCCAATAAAAATGTAGGTTTTGCCAAATATGTCTCCCTTTCATGCCCCATCCTGGCTGGACCTGTTTAGATTTGGTAGGTAGCCAGCCTTTGGCCATGGGATGATTCAGCAGATAAAGGTGAACCTTACAAAAACAATCAAGTTTTTTTCCAAAAAGTTATTCCATTCATGTCACCATCAGGTTAGAACCAGGAAAGTTTCAGTTGGAAGTCAGGGTTTGGCCATGAGACACTACAGGAGAGATGAGGTTTCCTCTTTTTATTAAACGGGTCTTATGGAGGGGCAGCAGAATCTGAGGAGCTCATAATTCCTCTCAGAATGAGCTACCACCTGTATTGCAATAGCCCCTACTGGCCTCACTAAAGCATCTTCCAATAAAAATGTAGGTTTTGCCAAAAATGTCTCCCTTTTATGTCACATCCTGACTAGACCTGTTTAGATTTGGTAGGTAGCCAGCCTTTGTCCATGGGATGTTTTAGCAGAAAAAGGTGAATCTTACAAAAACAATCAAGTTTTTTTCCAAAACCTTTTTCCATTCATGTAACCATCAGGCTAGAACCAGTAAAGTTTCAGTTTGTAGTCAGGGTTTGGCCATGCGACACTACAGGAGAGATGAGGTTTCCTCTTTTTATTAAATGGGTCTTATGGAGGGGCAGCAGAATCTGAGGAGCTCATAATTCCTCTCAGAATGAGCTACCACCTGTATTGCAATAGCCCCTACTGGCCTCACTAAAGCATCTTCCAATAAAAATGTAGGTTTTGCCAAAAATGTCTAGACTCTCCTGTAGTCTAGACCTGTTTAGATTTGGTAGGTAGCCAGCCTTTGGCCATGGGATGTTTTAGCAGAAAATGGTGATTCTTACAAAAACAATCATGCTTTTTTCTGAAAAGTGTTTCCATTCATGTCACCGTCAGGCTAGAACCAGTAAATTTTCAGTTTGTAGTCAGGGTTTGGCCATGAGACACTACAGGAGAGATGAGGTTTCCACTTTTTATTAAACGGGTCTTATGGAGGGGCAGCAGAATCTGAGGAGCTCATAATTCCTCTCAGAATGAGCTACCACCTGTATTGCAATAGCCCCTAATGGCCTCACTAAAGCATCTTCAAATAAAAATTTAGGTTTTGCCAAAAATGTCTCCCTTTCATGTCACATCCTGACTAGACCTGTTTTGATTAGGTAGGTAGCCAGCCTTTGTCCATGGGATGTTTTAGCAGAAAAAGGTGAATCTTACAAAAACAATCAAGTTTTTTTCCAAAAGCTTTTTCCATTCATGTCACCAACAGGCTAGAACCAGGAAAGTTTCAGTTTGTAGTCAGGGTTTGGCCATGCGACACTACAGGAGAGATGAGGTTTCCTCTTTTTATTAAACGGGTTTTATGGAGCAGCAGCAGAATCTGAGGAGCTCATAATTCCTCTCAGAATGAGCTACCACCTGTATTGCAATAGCCCCTAATGGCCTCACTAAAGCATCTTCCAATAAAAATGTAGGTTTTGCCAAAAATGTCTCCCTTCATGTCACATCCTGACTAGACCTGTTTAGATTTGGTAGGTAGCCAGCCTTTGGCCATGGGATGTTTTAGCAGAAAAAGGTGAATCTTACAAAAACAATCAAGTTTTTTTCCAAAAAGTTTTTCCATTCATGTCACCGTCAGGTTAGAACCAGTAAAGTTTCAGTTGGTAGTCAGGGTTTGGCCATGAGACATTACAGGAGAGATGAGGTTTCCAATTTTATTAAACGGGTCTTATGGAGGGGCAGCAGAATCTGAGGAGCTCATAATTCCTCTCAGAATGAGCTACCACCTGTATTGCAATAGCCCCTACTGGCCTCACTAAAGCATCTTCCAATAAAAATGTAGGTTTTGCCAAAAATGTCTCCCTTTCATGTCACATCCTGACTAGACCTGTTTAGATTTGGTAGGTAGCCAGCCTTTGGCCATGGGATGATTCAGCAGAAAAAGGTGAATCTTACAAAAACAATCAAGTTAAAAAAATAAATAAAAAATCCATTCATGTCACCGTCAGGCTAGAACCAGTAAAGTTTCAGTTCGCAGTCAGGGTTTGGCCATGAGACACTACAGGAGAAATGAGGTTTCCACTTTTTATTAAACGGGTCTTATGGAGGGGCAGCAGAATCTGAGGAGCTCATAATTCCTCTCAGAATGAGCTACCACCTGTATTGCAATAGGCCCTACTGGCCTCACTAAAGAATCTTCCAATAAAAATGTAGGTTTTGCCAAAAATGTCTCCCTTTCATGTCACATCCTGACTAGACCTGTTTAGATTTGGTAGGTAGTCAGCCTTTGGCCATGGGATGATTCAGCAGAAAAAGGTGAATCTTACAATAACAATCAAGTTTTTTTCCAAAAATTTTTTCCATTTATGTCACCATCAGGCTAGAACCAGTAAAGTTTCAGTTCACAGTCAGGGTTTGGCCATGAGACACTACAGGAGAAATGAGGTTTCCATTTTTTATTAAACGGGTCTTATGGAGGGGCAGCAGAATCTGAGGAGCTCATAATTCCTCTCAGAATGAGCTACCACCTGTATTGCAATAGCCCCTACTGGCCTCACTAAAGCATCTTCCAATAAAAATGTAGGTTTTGCCAAAAATGTCTCCCTTTCATGTCACATCCTGACTAGACCTGTTTAGATTTGGTAGGTAGCCAGCCTTTGTCCATGGGATGTTTTAGCAGAAAAAGGTGAATCTTACAAAAACAATCAAGTTTTTTTTCCAAAACCTTTTTCCATTCATGTCACCATCAGGCTAGAACCAGTAAAGTTTCAGTTTGTAGTCAGGGTTTGGCCATGCGACACTACAGGAGAGATGAGTTTTCCTCTTTTTATTAAATGGGTCTTATGGAGGGGCTGCAGAATCTAAGGAGCTCATAATTCCTCTCAGAATGAGCTACCACCTGTATTGCAATAGCCCCTTCTGGCCTCACTAAAGCATCTTCCAATAAAAATGTAGGTTTTGCCAAAAATGTCTAGACTCTCCTGTAGTCTAGACCTGTTTAGATTTGGTAGGTAGCCAGCCTTTGGCCATGGGATGATTCAATAGAAAAAGGTGAATCTTACAATAACAATCAAGTTTTTCCATTCATGTCACTGTCAGGCTAGATCCAGTAAAGTTTCATTTGGTAGTCAGGGTTTGGCCATGAGACACTACAGGAGAGATGAGGTTTCCAATTTTATTAAATGGGTCTTATGGAGGGGCAGCAGAATCTGAGGAGCTCATAATTCCTCTCAGAATGAGCTACCACCTGTAATGCAATAGCCCCTACTGGCCTCACTAAAGCATCTTCCAATAAAAATGTAGGTTTTGCCAAAAATGTCTCCCTTTCATGTCACATCCGACTAGACCTGTTTAGATTTGGTAGGTAGCCAGCCTTTGGCCATGGGATGTTTTAGCAGAAAATGGTGAATCTTACAAAAACAATCAAGTTTTTTTCTGAAAAGTTTTTCCATTCATTTCACCGTCAGGCTAGAACCAGTAAATTTTCAGTTTGTAGTCAGGGTTTGGCCATGAGACACTACAGGAGAGATGAGGTTTCCACTTTTTATTAAACGGGTCTTATGGAGGGGCAGCAGAATCTGAGGAGCTCATAATTCCTCTCAGAATGAGCTACCACCTGTATTGCAATAGCCCCTAATGGCCTCACTAAAGCATCTTCCAATAAAAATGTAGGTTTTGCCAAAAATGTCTCCCTTTCATGCCACATCCTGACTAGACCTGTTTAGATTTGGTAGGTAGTCAGCCTTTGGCCATAGGATGATTCAGCAGAAAAAGGTGAATCTTACAATAACAATCAAGTTTTTTTCCAAAAAGTTTTTCCATTCATGTCACTGTCAGGCTAGAACAAGTAAAGTTTCAGTTGGTAGACAGGGTTTGGCCATGAGACACTACAGGAGAGATGAGGTTTCCACTTTTATTAAACGGGTCTTATGGAGGGGCAGCAGAATCTGAGGAGCTAATAATACCTCTCAGAATGAGCTACCACCTGTATTGCAATAGCCCCTAATGGCCTCACTAAAGCATCTTCCAATAAAAATTTAGGTTTTGCCAAAAATGTCTCCCTTCATGTCACATCCTGACTAGACCTGTTTAGATTTGGTAGGTAGCCAGCCTTTGGCCATGGGATGATTCAGCAGAAAAAGGTGAATCTTACAAAAACAATCAAGTTAAAAAAATAAATAAAAAATCCATTCATGTCACCGTCAGGCTAGAACCAGTAAAGTTTCAGTTCGCAGTCAGGGTTTGGCCATGAGACACTACAGGAGACATGAGGTTTCCACTTTTTATTAAACGGGTCTTATGGAGGGGCAGCAGAATCTGAGGAGCTCATAATTCCTCTCAGAATGAGCTACCACCTGTATTGCAATAGCCCCTACTGGCCTCACTAAAGAATCTTCCAATAAAAATGTAGGTTTTGCCAAAAATGTCTCCCTTTAATGTCACATCCTGACTAGACCTGTTTAGATTTGGTAGGTAGTCAGCCTTTGGCCATGGGATGATTCAGCAGAAAAAGGTGAATCTTACAATAACAATCAAGTTTTTTTCCAAAAAGTTTTTCCATTTATGTCACCGTCAGGCTAGAACAATTAAAGTTTCAGTTGGTAGTCAGGGTTTGGCCATAAGACACTACAGGAGAGATGAGCTTTCCACTTTTTATTAAACGGGTCTTATGGAGGGGCAGCAGAATCTGAGGAGCTCATAATTCCTCTCAGAATGAGCTACCACCTGTATTGCAATAGCCCCTAATGGCCTCACTAAAGCATCTTCCAATAAAAATGTAGGTTTTGCCAAAAATGTCTCCCTTTCATGCCACATCCTGGCTGGACCTGTTTAGATTTGGTAGGTAGCCAGCCTTTGGCCATGGGATGATTCAGCAGATAAAGGTGAACCTTACAAAAACAGTCAAGTTTTTTTCCAAAAAGTTTTTCCATTCATGTCACCATCAGGCTAGAACCAGTAAAGTTTAAGTTTGTAGTCAGGGTTTGGCCATGCGACACTACAGGAGAGATGAGGTTTCCTCTTTTTATTAAATGGGTCTTATGGAGGGGCAGCAGAATCTGAGGAGCTCATAATTCCTCTCAGAATGAGCTACCACCTGTATTGCAATAGCCCCTACTGGCCTCACTAAAGCATCTTCCAATAAAAATGTAGGTTTTGCCAAAAATGTCTAGACTCTCCTGTAGTCTAGACCTGTTTAGATTTGGTAGGTAGCCAGCCTTTGGCCATGGGATGATTCAATAGAAAAAGGTGAATCTTACAATAACAATCAAGTTTTTTTCCAAAAAGTTTTTCCATTCATGTCACTGTCAGGCTAGATCCAGTAAAGTTTCATTTGGTAGTCAGGGTTTGGCCATGAGACACTACAGGAGAGATGAGGTTTCCAATTTTATTAAATGGGTCTTATGGAGGGGCAGCAGAATCTGAGGAGCTCATAATTCCTCTCAGAATGAGCTACCAGCTGTAATGCAATAGCCCCTACTGGCCTCACTAAAGCATCTTCCAATAAAAATGTAGGTTTTGCCAAAAATGTCTCCCTTTCATGTCACATCCGACTAGACCTGTTTAGATTTGGTAGGTAGCCAGCCTAGGCCATGGGATGTTTTAGCAGAAAATGGTGAATCTTAGAAAAACAATCAAGTTTTTTTCTGAAAAGTTTTTCCATTCATGTCACCATCAGGCTAGAACCAGTAAATTTTCAGTTTGTAGTCAGGGTTTGGCCATGAGACACTACAGGAGAGATGAGGTTTCCACTTTTTATTAAACGGGTCTTATGGAGGGGCAGCAGAATCTGAGAAGCTCATAATTCCTCTCAGAATGAGCTACCACCTGTATTGCAATAGCCCCTACTGGCCTCACTAAAGCATCTTCCAATAAAAATGTAGGTTTTGCCAACAATGTCTCCCTTTCATGCCACATCCTGACTAGACCTGTTTAGATTTGGTAGGTAGTCAGCCTTTGGCCATGGGATGATTCAGCAGAAAAAGGTGAATCTTACAAAAACAATCAAGTTTTTTCCAAAAAATTTTTCCATTCATGTCACCGTCAGGTTAGAACCAGTAAAGTTTCAGTTGGTAGTCAGGGTTTGGCCATGAGACACTACAGGAGAGATGAGGTTTCCGGTTTTTATTAAACGGGTCTTATGGAGGGGCAGCAGAATCTGAGGAGCTCATAATTCCTCTCAGAATGAGCTACCACCTGTATTGCAATAGCCCCTACTGGCCTCACTAAAGCATCTTCCAATAAAAATATAGGTTTTGCCAAAAATGTTTCCCTTTCATGTCACATCCTGACTAGACCTGTTTAGATTTGGTAGGTAGCCAGCCTTTGGCCATGGGATGATTCAGCAGAAAAAGGTGAATCTTACAAAAACAATCAAGTTAAAAAAATAAATAAAAAATCCATTCATGTCACCGTCAGGCTAGAACCAGTAAAGTTTCAGTTCGCAGTCAGGGTTTGGCCATGAGACACTACAGGAGAGATGAGGTTTCCACTTTTTATTAAACGGGTCTTATGGAGGGGCAGCAGAATCTGAGGAGCTCATTATTCCTCTCAGAATGAGCTACCACCTGTATTGCAATAGCCCCTAATGGCCTCACTAAAGCATCTTCCAATAAAAATGTAGGTTTTGCCAAAAATGTCTCCCTTTCATGCCACATCCTGGCTGGACCTGTTTAGATTTGGTAGGTAGCCAGCCTTTGGCCATGGGATGATTCAGCAGATAAAGGTGAACCTTACAAAAACAATCAAGTTTTTTTCCAAAAAGTTTTTCCATTCATGTCACCATCAGGCTAGAACCAGTAAAGTTTCAGTTCACAGTCAGGGTTTGGCCATGAGACACTACAGGAGAGATGAGCTTTCCACTTTTTATTAAACGGGTCTTATGGAGGGGCAGCAGAATCTGAGGAGCTCATAATTCCTCTCAGAATGAGCTACCACCTGTATTGCAATAGCCCCTAATGGCCTCACTAAAGCATCTTCCAATAAAAATGTAGGTTTTGCCAAAAATGTCTCCCTTTCATGCCACATCCTGGCTGGACCTGTTTAGATTTGGTAGGTAGCCAGCCTTTGGCCATGGGATGATTCAGCAGATAAAGGTGAACCTTACAAAAACAGTCAAGTTTTTTTCCAAAACCTTTTTCCATTCATGTCACCATCAGGCTAGAACCAGTAAAGTTTCAGTTTGTAGTCAGGGTTTGGCCATGCGACACTACAGGAGAGATGAGGTTTCCTCTTTTTATTAAATGGGTCTTATGGAGGGGCAGCAGAATCTGAGGAGCTCATAATTCCTCTCAGAATGAGCTACCACCTGTATTGCAATAGCCCCTACTGGCCTCACTAAAGCATCTTCCAATAAAAATGTAGGTTTTGCCAAAAATGTCTAGACTCTCCTGTAGTCTAGACCTGTTTAGATTTGGTAGGTAGCCAGCCTTTGGCCATGGGATGATTCAATAGAAAAAGGTGAATCTTACAATAACAATCAAGTTTTTTTCCAAAAAGTTTTTCCATTCATGTCACTGTCAGGCTAGATCCAGTAAAGTTTCATTTGGTAGTCAGGGTTTGGCCATGAGACACTACAGGAGAGATGAGGTTTCCAATTTTATTAAATGGGTCTTATGGAGGGGCAGCAGAATCTGAGGAGCTCATAATTCCTCTCAGAATGAGCTACCAGCTGTAATGCAATAGCCCCTACTGGCCTCACTAAAGCATCTTCCAATAAAAATGTAGGTTTTGCCAAAAATGTCTCCCTTTCATGTCACATCCGACTAGACCTGTTTAGATTTGGTAGGTAGCCAGCCTAGGCCATGGGATGTTTTAGCAGAAAATGGTGAATCTTAGAAAAACAATCAAGTTTTTTTCTGAAAAGTTTTTCCATTCATGTCACCATCAGGCTAGAACCAGTAAATTTTCAGTTTGTAGTCAGGGTTTGGCCATGAGACACTACAGGAGAGATGAGGTTTCCACTTTTTATTAAACGGGTCTTATGGAGGGGCAGCAGAATCTGAGAAGCTCATAATTCCTCTCAGAATGAGCTACCACCTGTATTGCAATAGCCCCTACTGGCCTCACTAAAGCATCTTCCAATAAAAATGTAGGTTTTGCCAAAAATGTCTCCCTTTCATGCCACATCCTGACTAGACCTGTTTAGATTTGGTAGGTAGTCAGCCTTTGGCCATGGGATGATTCAGCAGAAAAAGGTGAATCTTACAAAAACAATCAAGTTTTTTCCAAAAAAAATTTCCATTCATGTCACCGTCAGGTTAGAACCAGTAAAGTTTCAGTTGGTAGTCAGGGTTTGGCCATGAGACACTACAGGAGAGATGAGGTTTCCGGTTTTTATTAAACGGGTCTTATGGAGGGGCAGCAGAATCTGAGGAGCTCATAATTCCTCTCAGAATGAGCTACCACCTGTATTGCAATAGCCCCTACTGGCCTCACTAAAGCATCTTCCAATAAAAATATAGGTTTTGCCAAAAATGTTTCCCTTTCATGTCACATCCTGACTAGACCTGTTTAGATTTGGTAGGTAGCCAGCCTTTGGCCATGGGATGATTCAGCAGAAAAAGGTGAATCTTACAAAAACAATCAAGTTAAAAAAATAAATAAAAAATCCATTCATGTCACCGTCAGGCTAGAACCAGTAAAGTTTCAGTTCGCAGTCAGGGTTTGGCCATGAGACACTACAGGAGAGATGAGGTTTCCACTTTTTATTAAACGGGTCTTATGGAGGGGCAGCAGAATCTGAGGAGCTCATTATTCCTCTCAGAATGAGCTACCACCTGTATTGCAATAGCCCCTAATGGCCTCACTAAAGCATCTTCCAATAAAAATGTAGGTTTTGCCAAAAATGTCTCCCTTTCATGCCACATCCTGGCTGGACCTGTTTAGATTTGGTAGGTAGCCAGCCTTTGGCCATGGGATGATTCAGCAGATAAAGGTGAACCTTACAAAAACAATCAAGTTTTTTTCCAAAAAGTTTTTCCATTCATGTCACCATCAGGCTAGAACCAGTAAAGTTTCAGTTCACAGTCAGGGTTTGGCCATGAGACACTACAGGAGAGATGAGCTTTCCACTTTTTATTAAACGGGTCTTATGGAGGGGCAGCAGAATCTGAGGAGCTCATAATTCCTCTCAGAATGAGCTACCACCTGTATTGCAATAGCCCCTAATGGCCTCACTAAAGCATCTTCCAATAAAAATGTAGGTTTTGCCAAAAATGTCTCCCTTTCATGCCACATCCTGGCTGGACCTGTTTAGATTTGGTAGGTAGCCAGCCTTTGGCCATGGGATGATTCAGCAGATAAAGGTGAACCTTACAAAAACAGTCAAGTTTTTTTCCAAAACCTTTTTCCATTCATGTCACCATCAGGCTAGAACCAGTAAAGTTTCAGTTTGTAGTCAGGGTTTGGCCATGCGACACTACAGGAGAGATGAGGTTTCCTCTTTTTATTAAATGGGTCTTATGGAGGGGCAGCAGAATCTGAGGAGCTCATAATTCCTCTCAGAATGAGCTACCACCTGTATTGCAATAGCCCCTACTGGCCTCACTAAAGCATCTTCCAATAAAAATGTAGGTTTTGCCAAAAATGTCTAGACTCTCCTGTAGTCTAGACCTGTTTAGATTTGGTAGGTAGCCAGCCTTTGGCCATGGGATGATTCAATAGAAAAAGGTGAATCTTACAATAACAATCAAGTTTTTTTCCAAAAAGTTTTTCCATTCATGTCACTGTTAGGCTAGATCCAGTAAAGTTTCATTTGGTAGTCAGGGTTTGGCCATGAGACACTACAGGAGAGATGAGGTTTCCAATTTTATTAAATGGGTCTTAGGGAGGGGCAGCAGAATCTGAGGAGCTCATAATTCCTCTCAGAATGAGCTACCACCTGTAATGCAATAGCCCCTACTGGCCTCACTAAAGCATCTTCCAATAAAAATGTAGGTTTTGCCAAAAATTTCTCCCTTTCATGTCACATCCGACTAGACCTGTTTAGATTTGGTAGGTAGCCAGCCTTAGGCCATGGGATGTTTTAGCAGAAAATGGTGAATCTTAGAAAAACAATCAAGTTTTTTTCTGAAAAGTTTTTCCATTCATGTCACCATCAGGCTAGAACCAGTAAATTTTCAGTTTGTAGTCAGGGTTTGGCCATGAGACACTACAGGAGAGATGAGGTTTCCACTTTTTATTAAACGGGTCTTATGGAGGGGCAGCAGAATCTGAGAAGCTCATAATTCCTCTCAGAATGAGCTACCACCTGTATTGCAATAGCCCCTACTGGCCTCACTAAAGCATCTTCCAATAAAAATGTAGGTTTTGCCAAAAATGTCTCCCTTTCATGCCACATCCTGACTAGACCTGTTTAGATTTGGTAGGTAGTCAGCCTTTGGCCATGGGATGATTCAGCAGAAAAAGGTGAATCTTACAAAAACAATCAAGTTTTTTCCAAAAAGTTTTTCCATTCATGTCACCGTCAGGTTAGAACCAGTAAAGTTTCAGTTGGTAGTCAGGGTTTGGCCATGAGACACTACAGGAGAGATGAGGTTTCCGGTTTTTATTAAACGGGTCTTATGGAGGGGCAGCAGAATCTGAGGAGCTCATAATTCCTCTCAGAATGAGCTACCACCTGTATTGCAATAGCCCCTACTGGCCTCACTAAAGCATCTTCCAATAAAAATATAGGTTTTGCCAAAAATGTTTCCCTTTCATGTCACATCCTGACTAGACCTGTTTAGATTTGGTAGGTAGCCAGCCTTTGGCCATGGGATGATTCAGCAGAAAAAGGTGAATCTTACAAAAACAATCAAGTTAAAAAAATAAATAAAAAATCCATTCATGTCACCGTCAGGCTAGAACCAGTAAAGTTTCAGTTCGCAGTCAGGGTTTGGCCATGAGACACTACAGGAGAGATGAGGTTTCCACTTTTTATTAAACGGGTCTTATGGAGGGGCAGCAGAATCTGAGGAGCTCATTATTCCTCTCAGAATGAGCTACCACCTGTATTGCAATAGCCCCTAATGGCCTCACTAAAGCATCTTCCAATAAAAATGTAGGTTTTGCCAAAAATGTCTCCCTTTCATGCCACATCCTGGCTGGACCTGTTTAGATTTGGTAGGTAGCCAGCCTTTGGCCATGGGATGATTCAGCAGATAAAGGTGAACCTTACAAAAACAATCAAGTTTTTTTCCAAAAAGTTTTTCCATTCATGTCACCATCAGGCTAGAACCAGTAAAGTTTCAGTTCACAGTCAGGGTTTGGCCATGAGACACTACAGGAGAAATGAGGTTTCCATTTTTTATTAAACGGGTCTTATGGAGGGGCAGCAGAATCTGAGGAGCTCATAAGTCCTCTCAGAATGAGCTACCACCTGTATTGCAATAGCCCCTACTGGCCTCACTAAAGCATCTTCCAATAAAAATGTAGGTTTTGCCAAAAATGTCTCCCTTTCATGTCACATCCTGACTAGACCTGTTTAGATTTGGTAGGTAGCCAGCCTTTGGCCATCGGATGTTTTAGCAGAAAAAGGTGAATCTTACAAAAACAATCAAGTTTTTTTCCAAAAAAGTTTTTCCATTCATGTCACCGTCAGGCTAGAACCAATAAAGTTTCAGTTGGTAGTCAGGGTTTGGCCATGAGACACTACAGGAGAGATGAGGTTTCCGGTTTTTATTAAACGGGTCTTATGGAGGGGCAGCAGAATCTGAGGAGCTCATAATTCCTCTCAGAATGAGCTACCACCTGTATTTCAATAGCCCCTACTGGCCTCACTAAAGCATCTTCCAATAAAAATATAGGTTTTGCCAAAAATGTTTCCCTTTCATGTCACATCCTGACTAGACCTGTTTAGATTTGGTAGGTAGCCAGCCTTTGGCCATGGGATGATTCAGCAGAAAAAGGTGAATCTTACAAAAACAATCAAGTTAAAAAAATAAATAAAAAATCCATTCATGTCACCGTCAGGCTAGAACCAGTAAAGTTTCAGTTCGCAGTCAGGGTTTGGCCATGAGACACTACAGGAGAAATGAGGTTTCCACTTTTTATTAAACGGGTCTTATGGAGGGGCAGCAGAATCTGAGGAGCTCATAATTCCTCTCAGAATGAGCTACCACCTGTATTGCAATAGCCCCTACTGGCCTCACTAAAGAATCTTCCAATAAAAATGTAGGTTTTGCCAAAAATGTCTCCCTTTCATGTCACATCCTGACTAGACCTGTTTAGATTTGGTAGGTAGTCAGCCTTTGGCCATGGGATGATTCAGCAGAAAAAGGTGAATCTTACAATAACAATCAAGTTTTTTTCCAAAAAGTATTTCCATTTATGTCACCGTCAGGCTAGAACCAGTAAAGTTTCAGTTGGTAGTCAGGGTTTGGCCATAAGACACTACAGGAGAGATGAGCTTTCCACTTTTTATTAAACGGGTCTTATGGAGGGGCAGCAGAATCTGAGGAGCTCATAATTCCTCTCAGAATGAGCTACCACCTGTATTGCAATAGCCCCTAATGGCCTCACTAAAGCATCTTCCAATAAAAATGTAGGTTTTGCCAAAAATGTCTCCCTTTCATGCCACATCCTGGCTGGACCTGTTTAGATTTGGTAGGTAGCCAGCCTTTGGCCATGGGATGATTCAGCAGATAAAGGTGAACCTTACAAAAACAATCAAGTTTTTTTCCAAAAAGTTTTTCCATTCATGTCACCATCAGGCTAGAACCAGTAAAGTTTCAGTTCACAGTCAGGGTTTGGCCATGAGACACTACAGGAGAAATGAGGTTTCCATTTTTTATTAAACGGGTCTTATGGAGGGGCAGCAGAATCTGAGGAGCTCATAATTCCTCTCAGAATGAGCTACCACCTGTATTGCAATAGCCCCTACTGGCCTCACTAAAGCATCTTCCAATAAAAATGTAGGTTTTGCCAAAAATGTCTCCCTTTCATGTCACATCCTGACTAGACCTGTTTAGATTTGGTAGGTAGTCAGCCTTTGGCCATGGGATGATTCAGCAGAAAAAGGTGAATCTTACAATAACAATTAAGTTTTTTTCCAAAAACTTTTTTCATTCAGGTCACCGTCAGGCTAGAACCAGTAAAGTTTCAGTTGGTAGTCAGGGTTTGGCCATAAGACACTACAGGAGAGATGAGTTTTCCTCTTTTTATTAAACGGGTCTTATGGAGGGGCAGCAGAATCTGAGGACCTCATAATTCCTCTCAGAATGAGCTACCACCTGTATTGCAATAGCCCCTAATGGCCTCACTAAAGCATCTTCCAATAAAAATGTAGGTTTTGCCAAAAATGTCTCCCTTTCATGTCACATCCTGACTAGACCTGTTTAGATTTGGTAGGTAGCCAGCCTTTGGCCATGGGATGTTTTAGCAGAAAAAGGTGAATCTTACAAAAACAATCAAGTTTTTTTCCAAAAAAGTTTTTCCATTCATGTCACCGTCAGGCTAGAACCAATAAAGTTTCAGTTGGTAGTCAGGGTTTGGCCATTAAAACACTACAGGACAGATGTAGTTTCCGGTTTTTATTAAACGGGTCTTATGGAGGGGCAGCAGAATCTGAGGAGCTCATAATTCCTCTCAGAATGAGCTACCACCTGTATTGCAATAGCCCCTACTGGCCTCACTAAAGCATCTTCCAATAAAAATATAGGTTTTGCCAAAAATGTTTCCCTTTCATGTCACATCCTGACTAGACCTATTTAGATTTGGTAGGTAGCCAGCCTTTGGCCATGGGATGATTCAGCAGAAAAAGGTGAATCTTACAAAAACAATCAAGTTAAAAAAATAAATAAAAAATCCATTCATGTCACCGTCAGGCTAGAACCAGTAAAGTTTCAGTTCGCAGTCAGGGTTTGGCCATGAGACACTACAGGAGAAATGAGGTTTCCACTTTTTATTAAACGGGTCTTATGGAGGGGCAGCAGAATCTGAGGAGCTCATAATTCCTCTCAGAATGAGCTACCACCTGTATTGCAATAGCCCCTACTGGCCTCACTAAAGAATCTTCCAATAAAAATGTAGGTTTTGCCAAAAATGTCTCCCTTTCATGTCACATCCTGACTAGACCTGTTTAGATTTGGTAGGTAGCCAGCCTTTGGCCATGGGATGATTCAGCAGAAAAAGGTGAATCTTACAAAAACAATCAAGTTAAAAAAATAAATAAAAAATCCATTCATGTCACCGTCAGGCTAGAACCAGTAAAGTTTCAGTTGGTAGTCAGGGTTTGGCCATAAGACACTACAGGAGAGATGAGCTTTCCACTTTTTATTAAACGGGTCTTATGGAGGGGCAGCAGAATCTGAGGAGCTCATAATTCCTCTCAGAATGAGCTACCACCTGTATTGCAATAGCCCCTAATGGCCTCACTAAAGCATCTTCCAATAAAAATGTAGGTTTTGCCAAAAATGTCTCCCTTTCATGCCACATCCTGGCTGGACCTGTTTAGATTTGGTAGGTAGCCAGCCTTTGGCCATGGGATGATTCAGCAGATAAAGGTGAACCTTACAAAAACAATCAAGTTTTTTTCCATTCCTGTCACCATCAGGCTAGAACCAGTAAAGTTTCAGTTCACAGTCAGGGTTTGGCCATGAGACACTACAGGAGAAATGAGGTTTCCATTTTTTATTAAACGGGTCTTATGGAGGGGCAGCAGAATCTGAGGAGCTCATAATTCCTCTCAGAATGAGCTACCACCTGTATTGCAATAGCCCCTACTGGCCTCACTAAAGCATCTTCCAATAAAAATGTAGGTTTTGCCAAAAATGTCTCCCTTTCATGTCACATCCTGACTAGACCTGTTTAGATTTGGTAGGTAGTCAGCCTTTGGCCATGGGATGATTCAGCAGAAAAAGGTGAATCTTACAATAACAATTAAGTTTTTTTCCAAATACTTTTTCCATTCAGGTCACCGTCAGGCTAGAACCAGTAAAGTTTCAGTTTGTAGTCAGGGTTTGGCCATGCGACACTACAGGAGAGATGAGGTTTCCTCTTTTTATTAAACGGGTCTTATGGAGCGGCAGCAGAATCTGAGGAGCTCATAATTCCTCTCAGAATGAGCTACCACCTGTATTGCAATAGCCCCTAATGGCCCACTAAAGCATCTTCCAATAAAAATGTAGGTTTTGCCAGAAATGTCTCCCTTTCATGTCACATCCTGACTAGACCTGTTTAGATTTGGTAGGTAGCCAGCCTTTGGCCATGGGATGTTTTAGCAGAAAAAGGTGAATCTTACAAAAACAATCAAGTTTTTTTCCAAAAAGTTTTTCCATTCATGTCACCGTCAGGCTAGAACCAGTAAAGTTTCAGTTGGTAGTCAGTGTTTGGCCATGCGACACTACAGGAGAGATTAGGTTTCCTCTTTTTATTAAACGGGTCTTATGGAGCGGCAGCAGAATCTGAGGAGCTCATAATTCCTCTCAGAATGAGCTACCACCTGTATTGCAATAGCCCCTACTGGCCTCACTAAAGCATCTTCCAATAAAAATGTAGGTTTTGCCAAAAATGTCTCCCTTTCATGTCACATCCTGACTAGACCTGTTTAGATTTGGTAGGTAGCCAGCCTTTGGCCATGGGATGATTCAGCAGAAAAAGGTGAATCTTACAAAAACAATCAAGTAAAAAAAAAAAAAAAAAAATACATTCATGTCACCGTCAGGCTAGAACCAGTAAAGTTTCAGTTCGCAGTCAGGGTTTGGCCATGAGACACTACAGGAGAAATGAGTTTTCCACTTTTTATTAAACAGGTCTTATGGAGGGGCAGCAGAATCCGAGGAGCTCATAATTCCTCTCAGAATGAGCTACCACCTGTATTGCACTAGCCCCTAATGGCCTCACTAAAGCATCTTCCAATAAAAATGTAGGTTTTGCCAAAAATGTCTCCCTTTCATGTCACATCCTGACTAGACCTGTTTAGATTTGGTAGGTAGTCAGCCTTTGGCCATGGGATGTTTTAGCAGAAAAAGGTGAATCTTACAATAACAATCAAGTTTTTTTCCAAAAACTTTTTCCATTCATGTCACCATCAGACTAGAACAAGGAAAGTTTCAGTTGGTAGTCACGGTTTGGCCATGAGACACTACAGGAGAGATGAAGTTTCCACTTTTTATTAAACGGGTCTTATGGAGGGGCAGCAGAATCTGAGGAGCTCATAATTCCTCTCAGAATGAGCTACCACCTGTATTGCAATAGCCCCTACTGGCCTCACTAAAGCATCTTCCAATAAAAATGTAGGTTTTGCCAAAAATGTCTCCCTTTCATGTCACATCCTGACTAGACCTGTTTAGATTTGGTAGGTAGCCAGCCTTTGGCCATGGGATATTTTAGCAGAAAAAGGTGAATCTTACAAAAACAATCAAGTTTTTTTCCAAAAACTTTTTCCATTCATGTCACCATCAGGCTAGAACAAGGAAAGTTTCAGTTGGTAGTCATGGTTTGGCCATGAGACACTACAGGAGCGATGAGGTTTTCGCTTTTTATTAAATGGGTCTTATGGAGCGGCAGCAGAATCTGAGGAGCTCATAATTCCTCTCAGAATGAGCTACCACCTGTATTGCAATAGCCCCTACTGGCCTCACTAAATCATCTTCCAATAAAAATGTAGGTTTTGCCAAAAATGTCTCCATTTCATGTCACATCCTGACTAGACCTGTTTAGATTTGGTAGGTAGTCAGCCTTTGGCCATGGGATGATTCAGCAGAAAAAGGTGAATCTTACAATAACAATCAAGTTTTTTTCCGAAAAGTTTTTCCATTCATGTCACTGTCAGGCTAGAACAAGTAAAGTTTCAGTTGGTAGTCAGGGTTTGGCCATGAGACACTACAGGAGAGATGAGGTTTCCACTTTTATTAAACGGGTCTTATGGAGGGGCAGCAGAATCTGAGGAGCTCATAATACCTCTCAGAATGAGCTACCACCTGTATTGCAATAGCCCCTAATGGCCTCACTAAAGCATCTTCCAATAAAAATGTAGGTTTTGGCAAAAATGTCTCCCTTCATGTCACATCCTGACTAGACCTGTTTAGATTTGGTAGGTAGCCAGCCTTTGGCCATGGGATGTTTTAGCAGAAAAAGGTGAATCTTAAAAAAACAATCAAGTTTTTTTCCAAAAAGTTTTTCCATTCATGTCACCGTCAGGTTAGAACCAGTAAAGTTTCAGTTGGTAGTCAGGGTTTGGCCATGAGACATTACAGGAGAGATGAGGTTTCTGGTTTTTATTAAACGGGTCTTATGGAGGGGCAGCAGAATCTGAGGAGCTCATAATTCCTCTCAGAATGAGCTACCACCTGTATTGCAATAGCCCCTACTGGCCTCACTAAAGCATCTTCCAATAAAAATATAGGTTTTGCCAAAAATGTTTCCCTTTCATGTCACATCCTGACTAGACCTGTTTAGATTTGGTAGGTAGCCAGCCTTTGGCCATGGGATGATTCAGCAGAAAAAGGTGAATCTTACAAAAACAATCAAGTTAAAAAAATTAATAAAAATTCCATTCATGTCACCATCAGGTTAGAACCAGTAAAGTTTCAGTTCGCAGTCAGGGTTTGGCCATGAGACACTACAGGAGAAATGAGGTTTCCACTTTTTATTAAACGGGTCTTATGGAGGGGCAGCAGAATCTGAGGAGCTCATAATTCCTCTCAGAATGAGCTACCACCTGTATTGCAATAGCCCCTACTGGCCTCACTAAAGCATCTTCCAATAAAAATGTAGGTTTTGCCAAAAATGTCCCCCTTTCATGTCACATCCTGACTAGACCTGTTTAGATTTGGTAGGTAGTCAGCATTTGGCCATGTGATGATTCAGTAGAAAAAGGTGAATCTTACAAAAACAATCAAGTTTAAAAAAAAAAATTCCATTCATGTCACCATCAGGCTAGAACCAGTAAAGTTTCAGTTTGTAGTCAGGGTTTGGCCATGCGACACTACAGGAGAGATGAGGTTTCCTCTTTTTATTAAACGGGTCTTATGGAGGGGCAGCAGAATCTGAGGAGCTCATAATTCCTCTCAGAATGAGCTACCACCTGTATTGCAATAGCCCCTACTGGCCTCACTAAAGCATCTTCCAATAAAAATGTAGGTTTTGCCAAAAATGTCTCCCTTTCATGTCACATCCTGACTAGACCTGTTTAGATTTGGTAGGTAGCCAGCCTTTGGCCATGGGATGATTCAGCAGAAAAAGGTGAATCTTACAAAAACAATCAAGTTAAAAAAAAAAAAAAAATACAATCAAGTTTTACAAAAAAACAATCAAGTTTTTTTCCAAAAAGTTTTTCCATTCATGTCACTGTCAGGCTAGATCCAGTAAAGTTTCATTTGGTAGTCAGGGTTTGGCCATGAGACACTACAGGAGAAATGAGGTTTCCAATTTTATTAAATTAGTCATATGGAGGGGCAGCAGAATCTGAGGAGCTCATAATTCCTCTCAGAATGAGCTATCACCTGTATTGCAATAGCCCCTACTGGCCTCACTAAAGCATCTTCCAATAAAAATGTAGGTTTTGCCAAAAATGTCTCCCTTTCATGTCACATCCTGACTAGACCTGTTTAGATTTGGTAGGTAGCCAGCCTTTGGCTATGGGATGTTTTAGCAGAAAAAGGTGAATCTTACAAAAACAATCAAGTTTTTTTCCAAAAAGTTTTTCCATTCATGTCACCGTCAGGCTAGAACCAGTAAAGTTTCAGTTGGTAGTCAGGGTTTGGCCATGCGACACTACAGGAGAGATGAGGTTTCCTTTTTTTATTAATCGGGTCTTATGGAGCGGCAGCAGAATCTGAGGAGCTCATAATTCCTCTCAGAATGAGCTACCACCTGTATTGCAATAGCCCCTAATGGCCTCACTAAAGCATCTTCCAATAAAAATGTAGTTTTTGCCAAAAATGTCTCCCTTTCATGTCACATACTGTCTAGACCTGTTTAGATTTGGTAGGTAGCCAGCCTTTGGCCATGGGATGTTTTAGCAGAAAAAGGTGAATCTTACAATAACAATCAAGTTTTTTTCCAAAAACTTTTTCCATTCATGTCACCATCAGGCTAGAACAAGGAAAGTTTCAGTTGGTAGTCACGGTTTGGCCATGAGACACTACAGGAGCGATGAGGTTTCTGCTTTTTATTAAATGGGTCTTATGGAGCGGCAGCAGAATCTGAGGAGCTCATAATTCCTCTCAGAATGAGCTACCACCTGTATTGCAATAGCCCCTACTGGCCTCACTAAAGCATCTTCCAATAAAAATGTAGGTTTTGCCAAAAATGTCTCCCTTTCATGTCACATCCTGACTAGACCTGTTTAGATTTGGTAGGTAGCCAGCCTTTGGCCATGGGATGATTCAGCAGAAAAAGGTGAATCTTACAAAAACAATCAAGTTAAAAAAAAAAAAAAAAATACAATCAAGTTTTACAAAAAAACAATCAAGTTTTTTTCCAAAAAGTTTTTCCATTCATGTCACTTTCAGGCTAGATCCAGTAAAGTTTCATTTGGTAGTCAGGGTTTGGCCATGAGACACTACAGGAGAGATGAGGTTTTCAATTTAATTAAATGGGTCTTATGGAGGGGCAGCAGAATCTGAGGAGCTCATAATTCCTCTCAGAATGAGCTACCACCTGTATTCCAAAAGCCCCTACTGGCCTCACTAAAGCATCTTCCAATAAAAATGTAGGTTTTGCCAAAAATGTCTCCCTTTCATGTCACAGCCTGACTAGACCTGTTTAGATTTGGTAGGTAGCCAGCCTTTGGCCATGGGATGATTCAGCAGAAAAAGGTGAATCTTACAATAACAATCAAGTTTTTTTCCAAAAAGTTTTTCCATTCATGTCACTGTCAGGCTAGATCCAGTAAAGTTTCATTTGGTAGTCAGGGTTTGGCCATGAGACACTACAGGAGAAATGAGGTTTCCAATTTTATTAAATTGGTCATATGGAGGGGCAGCAGAATCTGAGGAGCTCATAATTCCTCTCAGAATGAGCTATCACCTGTATTGCAATAGCCCCTACTGGCCTCACTAAAGCATCTTCCAATAAAAATGTAGGTTTTGCCAAAAATGTCTCCCTTTCATGTCACATCCTGACTAGACCTGTTTAGATTTGGTAGGTAGCCAGCCTTTGGCCATGGGATGTTTTAGCAGAAAAGGTGAATCTTACAAAAACAATCAAGTTTTTTTCCAAAAAGTTTTTCCATTCATGTCACCGTCAGGCTAGAACCAGTAAAGTTTCAGTTGATAGTCAGGGTTTGGCCATGAGACACTACAGGAGAAATGAGGTTTCTGCTTTTTATTAAACGGGTCTTATGGAGGGGCAGCAGAATCTGAGGAGCTCATAATTCCTCTCAGAATGAGCTACCACCTGTATTGCAATAGCCCCCACTGGCCTCACTAAAGCATCTTCCAATAAAAATGTAGGTTTTGCCAAAAATGTCTCCCTTTCATGTCACATCCTGACTAGACCTGTTTAGATTTGGTAGGTAGCCAGCCTTTGGCTATGGGATGTTTTAGCAGAAAAAGGTGAATCTTACAAAAACAATCAAGTTTTTTTCCAAAAAGTTTTTCCATTCATGTCACCGTCAGGCTAGAACCAGTAAAGTTTCAGTTGGTAGTCAGGGTTTGGCCATGAGACACTACAGGAGAGATGAGGTTTCCTCTTTTTATTAAACGGGTCTTATGGAGCGGCAGCAGAATCTGAGGAGCTCATAATTCCTCTCAGAATGAGCTACCACCTGTATTGCAATAGCCCCTAATGCCCTCACTAAAGCATCTTCCAATAAAAATGTAGTTTTTGCCAAAAATGTCTCCCTTTCATGTCACATACTGTCTAGACCTGTTTAGATTTGGTAGGTAGCCAGCCTTTGGCCATGGGATGTTTTAGCAGAAAAAGGTGAATCTTACAATAACAATCAAGTTTTTTTCCAAAAACTTTTTCCATTCATGTCACCATCAGGCTAGAACAAGGAAAGTTTCAGTTGGTAGTCACGGTTTGGCCATGAGACACTACAGGAGCGATGAGGTTTCTGCTTTTTATTAAATGGGTCTTATGGAGCGGCAGCAGAATCTGAGGAGCTCATAATTCCTCTCAGAATGAGCTACCACCTGTATTGCAATAGCCCCTACTGGCCTCACTAAAGCATCTTCCAATAAAAATGTAGGTTTTGCCAAAAATGTCTCCCTTTCATGTCACATCCTGACTAGACCTGTTTAGATTTGGTAGGTAGTCAGCCTTTGGCCATGGGATGATTCAGCCGAAAAAGGTGAATCTTACAATAACAATCAAGTTTTTTTCCAAAAAGTTTTTCCATTAATGTCACTGTCAGTCTAGATCCAGTAAAGTTTCATTTGGTAGTCAGGGTTGGGCCATGAGACACTACAGGAGAGATGAGGTTTTCAATTTTATTAAATGGGTCTTATGGAGGGGCAGCAGAATCTGAGGAGCTCATAATTCCTCTCAGAATGAGCTAGCACCTGTATTGCAATAGCCCCTACTGGCCTCACTAAAGCATCTTCCAATAAAAATGTAGGTTTTGCCAAAAATGTCTCCCTTTCATGTCACATCCTGACTAGACCTGTTTAGATTTGGTAGGTAGCCAGCCTTTGGCCATGGGATGATTCAGCAGAAAAAGGTGAATCTTAAAAAAACAATCAAGTTTTTTTCCAAAAAGTTTTTCCATTCATGTCACCATCAGGCTATAACCAGTAAAGTTTCAGTTGGTAGTCAGGGTTTGGCCATGCGACACTACAGGAGAGACGAGGTTTCCTCGTTTTATTAAATGGGTCTTATGGAGCGGCAGCAGAATCTGAGGAGCTCATAATTCCTCTCAGAATGAGCTACCACCTGTATTGCAATAGCCCCTACTGGCCTCACTAAAGCATCTTCCAATAAAAATGTAGGTTTTGCCAAAAATGTCTCCCTTTCATGTCACATCCTGACTAGACCTGTTTAGATTTGGTAGGTAGTCAGCATTTGGCCATGGGATGATTCAGCAGAAAAAGGTGAATCTTACAAAAACAATCAAGTTTAAAAAAAAAAAATCCATTCATGTCACTATCAGGCTAGAACCAGTAAAGTTTCAGTTTGTAGTCAGGGTTTGGCCATGCGACACTACAGGAGAGATGAGGTTTCCTCTTTTTATTTAACGGGTCTTATGGAGCGGCAGCAGAATCTGAGGAGCTCATAATTCCTCTCAGAATGAGCTACCACCTGTATTGCAATAGCCCCTAATGGTCTCACTGAAGCATCTTCCAATAAAAATTTAGGTTTTGCAAAAAATGTCTCCCTTTCATGTCACATCCTGACTAGACCTGTTTAGATTTGGTAGGTAGCCAGCCTTTGGCCATGGGATGTTTTAGCAGAAAAAGGTGAATCTTACAAAAACAATCAAGTTAAAAAAATTAATAAAAAATCCATTCATGTCACCATCAGGCTAGAACCAGTAAAGTTTCAGTTCGCAGTCAGGGTTTGGCCATGAGACACTACAGGAGAAATGAGGTTTCCACTTTTTATTAAACGGGTCTTATGGAGGGGCAGCAGAATCTGAGGAGCTCATAATTCCTCTCAGAATGAGCTACCACCTGTATTGCAATAGCCCCTACTGGCCTCACTAAAGAATCTTCCAATAAAAATGTAGGTTTTGCCAAAAATGTCTCCCTTTCATGTCACATCCTGACTAGACCTGTTTAGGTTTGGTAGGTAGTCAGCCTTTGGCCATGGGATGATTCAGCAGAAAAAGGTGAATCTTACAATAACAATCAAGTTTTTTTCCAAAAAGTTTTTCCATTTATGTCACCGTCAGGCTAGAATCAGTAAAGTTTCAGTTCACAGTCAGGGTTTGGCCATGAGACACTACAGGAGAAATTAGGTTTCCATTTTTTATTAAACGGGTCTTATGGAGGGGCAGCAGAATCTGAGGAGCTCATAATTCCTCTCAGAATGAGCTACCACCTGTATTGCAATAGCCCCTACTGGCCTCACTAAAGCATCTTCCAATAAAAATGTAGGTTTTGCCAAAAATGTCTCCCTTTCATGTCACATCCTGACTAGACCTGTTTAGATTTGGTAGGTAGCCAGCCTTTGGCCATGGGATGATTCAGCAGAAAAAGGTGAATCTTACAATAACAATCAAGTTTTTTCCCAAAAAGTTTTTCCATTCATGTCACTGTCAGACTAGATCCAGTAAAGTTTCAGTTGGTAGTCAGGGTTTGGCCATGAGACACTACAGGAGAGATGAGGTTTTCAATTTAATTAAATGGGTCTTATGGAGGGGCAGCAGAATCTGAGGAGCTCAAAATTCCTCTCAGAATGAGCTAGCACCTGTATTGCAATAGCCCCTACTGGCCTCACTAAAGCATCTTCCAATAAAAATGTAGGTTTTGCCAAAAATGTCTCCCTTTCATGTCACATCCTGACTAGACCTTTTTAGATTTGGTAGGTAGCCAGCCTTTGGCCATGGGATGATTCAGCAGAAAAAGGTGAATCTTACCATAACAATCAAGTTTTTTTCCAAAAAGTTTTTCCATTCATGTCACCGTCAGGCTAGAACCAGCAAAGTTTCAGTTGGTAGTCAGGGTTTGGCCATGAGACACTAGAGGAGAGATGAGATTTCCGCTTTTTATTAAACGGGTCTTATGGAGGGGCAGCAGAATCTGAGGAGCTCATAATTCCTCTCAGAATGAGCTACCACCTGTATTCCAAAAGCCCCTACTGTCCTCACTAAAGCATCTTCCAATAAAAATGTAGGTTTTGCCAAAAATGTCTCCCTTTCATGTCACATCCTGACTAGACCTGTTTAGATTTGGTAGGTAGCCAGCCTTTGGCCATGGGATGATTCAGCAGAAAAAGGTGAATCTTACAATAACAATCAAGTTTTTTTCCAAAAAGTTTTTCCATTCATGTCACTGTCAGGCTAGATCCAGTAAAGTTTCATTTGGTAGTCAGGGTTTGGCCATGAGACACTACAGGAGAAATGAGGTTTCCAATTTTATTAAATTGGTCATATGGAGGGGCAGCAGAATCTGAGGAGCTCATAATTCCTCTCAGAATGAGCTATCACCTGTATTGCAATAGCCCCTACTGGCCTCACTAAAGCATCTTCCAATAAAAATGTAGGTTTTGCCAAAAATGTCTCCCTTTCATGTCACATCCTGACTAGACCTGTTTAGATTTGGTAGGTAGCCAGCCTTTGGCCATGGGATGTTTTAGCAGAAAAGGTGAATCTTACAAAAACAATCAAGTTTTTTTCCAAAAAGTTTTTCCATTCATGTCACCGTCAGGCTAGAACCAGTAAAGTTTCAGTTGATAGTCAGGGTTTGGCCATGAGACACTACAGGAGAGATGAGGTTTCTGCTTTTTATTAAACGGGTCTTATGGAGGGGCAGCAGAATCTGAGGAGCTCATAATTCCTCTCAGAATGAGCTACCACCTGTATTGCAATAGCCCCTACTGGCCTCACTAAAGCATCTTCCAATAAAAATGTAGGTTTTGCCAAAAATGTCTCCCTTTCATGTCACATCCTGACTAGACCTGTTTAGATTTGGTAGGTAGCCAGCCTTTGGCTATGGGATGTTTTAGCAGAAAAAGGTGAATCTTACAAAAACAATCAAGTTTTTTTCCAAAAAGTTTTTCCATTCATGTCACCGTCAGGCTAGAACCAGTAAAGTTTCAGTTGGTAGTCAGGGTTTGGCCATGCGACACTACAGGAGAGATGAGGTTTCCTCTTTTTATTAAACGGGTCTTATGGAGCGGCAGCAGAATCTGAGGAGCTCATAATTCCTCTCAGAATGAGCTACCACCTGTATTGCAATAGCCCCTAATGGCCTCACTAAAGCATCTTCCAATAAAAATTTAGTTTTTGCCAAAAATGTCTCCCTTTCATGTCACATACTGTCTAGACCTGTTTAGATTAGGTAGGTAGCCAGCCTTTGGCCATGGGATGTTTTAGCAGAAAAAGGTGAATCTTACAATAACAATCAAGTTTTTTTCCAAAAACTTTTTCCATTCATGTCACCATCAGGCTAGAACAAGGAAAGTTTCAGTTGGTAGTCACGGTTTGGCCATGAGACACTACAGGAGCGATGAGGTTTCTGCTTTTTATTAAATGGGTCTTATGGAGCGGCAGCAGAATCTGAGGAGCTCATAATTCCTCTCAGAATGAGCTACCACCTGTATTGCAATAGCCCCTAATGGCCTCACTAAAGCATCTTCCAATAAAAATGTAGGTTTTGCCAAAAATGTCTCCCTTTCAGGTCACATCCTGATTAGACCTGTTTAGATTTGGTAGGTAGCCAGCCTTTGGCCATGGGATGTTTTAGCAGAAAAAGGTGAATCTTACAAAAACAATCAAGTTTTTTTCCAAAAAAGTTTTTCCATTCATGTCACCGTCAGGCTAGAACCAGTAAAGTTTCAGTTGGTAGTCAGGGTTTGGCCATGAGACACTACAGGAGAGATGAGGTTTCCGCTTTTTATTAAACGGGTCTTATGAAGGGGCAGCAGAATCTGAGGTTCTCATAATTCCTCTCAGAATGAGCTACCACCTGTATTGCAATAGCCCCTACTGGCCTCACTAAAGCATCTTCCAATAAAAATGTAGGTTTTGCCAAAAATGTCTCCCTTTCATGTCACATCCTGACTAGACCTGTTTAGATTTGGTAGGTAGCCAGCCTTTGGCCATGGGATGATTCAGCAGAAAAAGGTGAATCTTACAAAAACAATCAAGTTTTTTCCCAAAAAGCTTTTCCATTCATGTCACCATCAGGTTAGAACAAGGAAAGTTTCAGTTGGTAGTCAGGGTTTGGCCATGAGACACTACAGGAGAGATGAGGTTTCCACTTTTTATTAAATGGGTCTTATGGAGCGGCAGCAGAATCTGAGGAGCTCATAATTCCTCTCAGAATGAGCTACCACCTGTATTGCAATAGCCCCTACTGGCCTCACTGAAGCATCTTCCAATAAAAATTTAGGTTTTGCAAAAAATGTCTCCCTTTCATGTCACATCCTGACTAGACCTGTTTAGATTTGGTAGGTAGCCAGCCTTTGGCCATGGGATGTTTTAGCAGAAAAAGGTGAATCTTACAAAAACAATCAAGTTAAAAAAATTAATAAAAAATCCATTCATGTCACCATCAGGCTAGAACCAGTAAAGTTTCAGTTCGCAGTCAGGGTTTGGCCATGAGACACTACAGGAGAAATGAGGTTTCCACTTTTTATTAAACGGGTCTTATGGAGGGGCAGCAGAATCTGAGGAGCTCATAATTCCTCTCAGAATGAGCTACCACCTGTATTGCAATAGCCCCTACTGGCCTCACTAAAGAATCTTCCAATAAAAATGTAGGTTTTGCGAAAAATGTCTCCCTTTCATGTCACATCCTGACTAGACCTGTTTAGGTTTGGTAGGTAGTCAGCCTTTGGCCATGGGATGATTCAGCAGAAAAAGGTGAATCTTACAATAACAATCAAGTTTTTTTCCAAAAAGTTTTTCCATTTATGTCACCGTCAGGCTAGAATCAGTAAAGTTTCAGTTCACAGTCAGGGTTTGGCCATGAGACACTACAGGAGAAATTAGGTTTCCATTTTTTATTAAACGGGTCTTATGGAGGGGCAGCAGAATCTGAGGAGCTCATAATTCCTCTCAGAATGAGCTACCACCTGTATTGCAATAGCCCCTACTGGCCTCACTAAAGCATCTTCCAATAAAAATGTAGGTTTTGCCAAAAATGTCTCCCTTTCATGTCACATCCTGACTAGACCTGTTTAGATTTGGTAGGTAGCCAGCCTTTGGCCATGGGATGATTCAGCAGAAAAAGGTGAATCTTACAATAACAATCAAGTTTTTTCCCAAAAAGTTTTTCCATTCATGTCACTGTCAGACTAGATCCAGTAAAGTTTCAGTTGGTAGTCAGGGTTTGGCCATGAGACACTACAGGAGAGATGAGGTTTTCAATTTAATTAAATGGGTCTTATGGAGGGGCAGCAGAATCTGAGGAGCTCAAAATTCCTCTCAGAATGAGCTAGCACCTGTATTGCAATAGCCCCTACTGGCCTCACTAAAGCATCTTCCAATAAAAATGTAGGTTTTGCCAAAAATGTCTCCCTTTCATGTCACATCCTGACTAGACCTTTTTAGATTTGGTAGGTAGCCAGCCTTTGGCCATGGGATGATTCAGCAGAAAAAGGTGAATCTTACCATAACAATCAAGTTTTTTTCCAAAAAGTTTTTCCATTCATGTCACCGTCAGGCTAGAACCAGCAAAGTTTCAGTTGGTAGTCAGGGTTTGGCCATGAGACACTAGAGGAGAGATGAGATTTCCGCTTTTTATTAAACGGGTCTTATGGAGGGGCAGCAGAATCTGAGGAGCTCATAATTCCTCTCAGAATGAGCTACCACCTGTATTCCAAAAGCCCCTACTGTCCTCACTAAAGCATCTTCCAATAAAAATGTAGGTTTTGCCAAAAATGTCTCCCTTTCATGTCACATCCTGACTAGACCTGTTTAGATTTGGTAGGTAGCCAGCCTTTGGCCATGGGATGATTCAGCAGAAAAAGGTGAATCTTACAATAACAATCAAGTTTTTTTCCAAAAAGTTTTTCCATTCATGTCACTGTCAGGCTAGATCCAGTAAAGTTTCATTTGGTAGTCAGGGTTTGGCCATGAGACACTACAGGAGAAATGAGGTTTCCAATTTTATTAAATTGGTCATATGGAGGGGCAGCAGAATCTGAGGAGCTCATAATTCCTCTCAGAATGAGCTATCACCTGTATTGCAATAGCCCCTACTGGCCTCACTAAAGCATCTTCCAATAAAAATGTAGGTTTTGCCAAAAATGTCTCCCTTTCATGTCACATCCTGACTAGACCTGTTTAGATTTGGTAGGTAGCCAGCCTTTGGCCATGGGATGTTTTAGCAGAAAAGGTGAATCTTACAAAAACAATCAAGTTTTTTTCCAAAAAGTTTTTCCATTCATGTCACCGTCAGGCTAGAACCAGTAAAGTTTCAGTTGATAGTCAGGGTTTGGCCATGAGACACTACAGGAGAGATGAGGTTTCTGCTTTTTATTAAACGGGTCTTATGGAGGGGCAGCAGAATCTGAGGAGCTCATAATTCCTCTCAGAATGAGCTACCACCTGTATTGCAATAGCCCCTACTGGCCTCACTAAAGCATCTTCCAATAAAAATGTAGGTTTTGCCAAAAATGTCTCCCTTTCATGTCACATCCTGACTAGACCTGTTTAGATTTGGTAGGTAGCCAGCCTTTGGCTATGGGATGTTTTAGCAGAAAAAGGTGAATCTTACAAAAACAATCAAGTTTTTTTCCAAAAAGTTTTTCCATTCATGTCACCGTCAGGCTAGAACCAGTAAAGTTTCAGTTGGTAGTCAGGGTTTGGCCATGCGACACTACAGGAGAGATGAGGTTTCCTCTTTTTATTAAACGGGTCTTATGGAGCGGCAGCAGAATCTGAGGAGCTCATAATTCCTCTCAGAATGAGCTACCACCTGTATTGCAATAGCCCCTAATGGCCTCACTAAAGCATCTTCCAATAAAAATTTAGTTTTTGCCAAAAATGTCTCCCTTTCATGTCACATACTGTCTAGACCTGTTTAGATTAGGTAGGTAGCCAGCCTTTGGCCATGGGATGTTTTAGCAGAAAAAGGTGAATCTTACAATAACAATCAAGTTTTTTTCCAAAAACTTTTTCCATTCATGTCACCATCAGGCTAGAACAAGGAAAGTTTCAGTTGGTAGTCACGGTTTGGCCATGAGACACTACAGGAGCGATGAGGTTTCTGCTTTTTATTAAATGGGTCTTATGGAGCGGCAGCAGAATCTGAGGAGCTCATAATTCCTCTCAGAATGAGCTACCACCTGTATTGCAATAGCCCCTAATGGCCTCACTAAAGCATCTTCCAATAAAAATGTAGGTTTTGCCAAAAATGTCTCCCTTTCAGGTCACATCCTGATTAGACCTGTTTAGATTTGGTAGGTAGCCAGCCTTTGGCCATGGGATGTTTTAGCAGAAAAAGGTGAATCTTACAAAAACAATCAAGTTTTTTTCCAAAAAAGTTTTTCCATTCATGTCACCGTCAGGCTAGAACCAGTAAAGTTTCAGTTGGTAGTCAGGGTTTGGCCATGAGACACTACAGGAGAGATGAGGTTTCCGCTTTTTATTAAACGGGTCTTATGGAGGGGCAGCAGAATCTGAGGTTCTCATAATTCCTCTCAGAATGAGCTACCACCTGTATTGCAATAGCCCCTACTGGCCTCACTAAAGCATCTTCCAATAAAAATGTAGGTTTTGCCAAAAATGTCTCCCTTTCATGTCACATCCTGACTAGACCTGTTTAGATTTGGTAGGTAGCCAGCCTTTGGCCATGGGATGATTCAGCAGAAAAAGGTGAATCTTACAAAAACAATCAAGTTTTTTCCCAAAAAGCTTTTCCATTCATGTCACCATCAGGTTAGAACAAGGAAAGTTTCAGTTGGTAGTCAGGGTTTGGCCATGAGACACTACAGGAGAGATGAGGTTTCCACTTTTTATTAAATGGGTCTTATGGAGCGGCAGCAGAATCTGAGGAGCTCATAATTCCTCTCAGAA
Organism: Pseudorasbora parva; assembly: GCF_024679245.1. NCBI lineage: Eukaryota > Metazoa > Chordata > Actinopteri > Cypriniformes > Gobionidae > Pseudorasbora > Pseudorasbora parva. Next base: position 33,492,311 of record NC_090176.1, read on the forward strand.
TGAGCTAGCACCTGTATTGCAATAGCCCCTACTGGCCTCACTAAAGCATCTTCCAATAAAAATGTAGGTTTTGCCAAAAATGTCTCCCTTTCATGTCACATCCTGACTAGACCTGTTTAGATTTGGTAGGTAGCCAGCCTTTGGCCATGGGATGATTCAGCAGAAAAAGGTGAATCTTAAAAAAACAATCAAGTTTTTTTCCAAAAAGTTTTTCCATTCATGTCACCATCAGGCTATAACCAGTAAAGTTTCAGTTGGTAGTCAGGGTTTGGCCATGCGACACTACAGGAGAGACGAGGTTTCCTCGTTTTATTAAATGGGTCTTATGGAGCGGCAGCAGAATCTGAGGAGCTCATAATTCCTCTCAGAATGAGCTACCACCTGTATTGCAATAGCCCCTACTGGCCTCACTAAAGCATCTTCCAATAAAAATGTAGGTTTTGCCAAAAATGTCTCCCTTTCATGTCACATCCTGACTAGACCTGTTTAGATTTGGTAGGTAGTCAGCATTTGGCCATGGGATGATTCAGCAGAAAAAGGTGAATCTTACAAAAACAATCAAGTTTAAAAAAAAAAATTCCATTCATGTCACTATCAGGCTAGAACCAGTAAAGTTTCAGTTTGTAGTCAGGGTTTGGCCATGCGACACTACAGGAGAGATGAGGTTTCTGCTTTTTATTAAACGGGTCTTATGGAGTGGCAGCAGAATCTGAGGAGCTCATAATTCCTCTCAGAATGAGCTACCACCTGTATTGCAATAGCCCCTACTGGCCTCACTAAAGCATCTTCCAATAAAAATTTAGGTTTTGCCAAAAATGTCTCCCTTTCATGTCACATCCTGACTAGACGTGTTTAGATTTGGTAGGTAGCCAGCCTTTGGCCATGGGATGTTTTAGCAGAAAAAGGTGAATCTTACAAAAACAATCAAGTTTTTTTCCAAAAAGTTTTTCCATTCATGTCACTGTCAGACTAGATCCAGTAAAGTTTCAGTTGGTAGTCAGGGTTTGGCCATGAGACACTACAGGAGAGATGAAGTTTCCACTTTTTATTAAGCGGGTCTTATGGAGGGGCAGCAGAATCTGAGGAGCTCATAATTCCTCTCAGAATGAGCTACCACCTGTATTGCAATAGCCCCTACTGGCCTCACTAAAGCATCTTCCAATAAAAATGTAGGTTTTGCCAAAAATGTCTCCCTTTCATGTCACATCCTGACTAGACCTGTTTAGATTTGGTAGGTAGTCAGCATTTGGCCATGTGATGATTCAGTAGAAAAAGGTGAATCTTACAAAAACAATCAAGTTTAAAAAAAAAATTCCATTCATGTCACCATCAGGCTAGAACCAGTAAAGTTTCAGTTTGTAGTCAGGGTTTGGCCATGCGACACTACAGGAGAGATGAGCTTTCCTCTTTTTATTAAACGGGTCTTATGAAGCGGCAGCAGAATCTGAGGAGCTCATAATTCCTCTCAGAATGAGCTACCACCTGTATTGCAATAGCCCCTAATGGCCTCACTAAAGCATCTTCCAATAAAAATGTAGGTTTTGCCAAAAATGTCTCCCTTTCATGTCACATCCTGACTAGACCTGTTTAGATTTGGTAGGTAGCCAGCCTTTGGCCATGGGATGTTTTAGCAGAAAAAAGTGAATCTTACAAAAACAATCAAGTTTTTTTCCAAAAAGTTTTTCCATTCATGTCACCGTCAGGCTAGAACCAGTAAAGTTTCAGTTGGTAGTCAGGGTTTGGCCATGCGACACTACAGGAGAGATTAGGTTTCCTCTTTTTATTAAACGGGTCTTATGGAGCGGCAGCAGAATCTGAGGAGCTCATAATTCCTCTCAGAATGAGCTACCACCTGTATTGCAATAGCCCCTACTGGCCTCACTAAAGCATCTTCCAATAAAAATGTAGGTTTTGCCAAAAATGTCTCCCTTTCATGTCACATCCTGACTAGACCTGTTTAGATTTGGTAGGTAGCCAGCCTTTGGCCATGGGATGATTCAGCAGAAAAAGGTGAATCTTACAAAAACAATCAAGTAAAAAAAAAAAAAAAAAAATACATTCATGTCACCGTCAGGCTAGAACCAGTAAAGTTTCAGTTCGCAGTCAGGGTTTGGCCATGAGACACTACAGGAGAAATGAGTTTTCCACTTTTTATTAAACAGGTCTTATGGAGGGGCAGCAGAATCTGAGGAGCTCATAATTCCTCTCAGAATGAGCTACCACCTGTATTGCAATAGCCCCTAATGGCCTCACTAAAGCATCTTCCAATAAAAATGTAGGTTTTGCCAAAAATGTCTCCCTTTCATGTCACATCCTGACTAGACCTGTTTAGATTTGGTAGGTAGCCAGCCTTTGGCCATGGGATGTTTTAGCAGAAAAAGGTGAATCTTACAATAACAATCAAGTTTTTTTCCAAAAACTTTTTCCATTCATGTCACCATCAGGCTAGAACAAGGAAAGTGTCAGTTGGTAGTCACGGTTTGGCCATGAGACACTACAGGAGCGATGAGGTTTCCGCTTTTTATTAAATGGGTCTTATGGAGCGGTTGCAGAATCTGAGGAGCTCATAATTCCTCTCAGAATGAGCTACCACCTGTATTGCAATAGCCCCTACTGGCCTCACTAAAGCATCTTCCAATAAAAATGTAGGTTTTGCCAAAAATGTCTCCATTTCATGTCACATCCTGACTAGACCTGTTTAGATTTGGTAGGTAGTCAGCCTTTGGCCATGGGATGATTCAGCAGAAAAAGGTGAATCTTACAATAACAATCAAGTTTTTTTCCAAAAAGTTTTTCCATTCATGTCACTTTCAGGCTAGATCCAGTAAAGTTTCATTTGGTAGTCAGGGTTTGGCCATGAGACACTACAGGAGAGATGAGGTTTTCAATTTTATTAAATGGGTCTTATGGAGGGGCAGCAGAATCTGAGGAGCTCATAATTCCTCTCAGAATGAGCTAGCACCTGTATTGCAATAGCCCCTACTGGCCTCACTAAAGCATCTTCCAATAAAAATGTAGGTTTTGCCAAAAATGTCTCCCTTTCATGTCACATCCTGACTAGACCTGTTTAGATTTGGTAGGTAGCCAGCCTTTGGCCATGGGATGATTCAGCAGAAAAAGGTGAATCTTACAATAACAATCAAGTTTTTTTCCAAAAAGTTTTTCCATTCATGTCACTGTCAGGCTAGATCCAGTAAAGTTTCATTTGGTAGTCAGGGTTTGGCCATGAGACACTACAGGAGAAATGAGGTTTCCAATTTTATTAAATTGGTCATATGGAGGGGCAGCAGAATCTGAGGAGCTCATAATTCCTCTCAGAATGAGCTATCACCTGTATTGCAATAGCCCCTACTGGCCTCACTAAAGCATCTTCCAATAAAAATGTAGGTTTTGCCAAAAATGTCTCCCTTTCATGTCACATCCTGACTAGACCTGTTTAGATTTGGTAGGTAGCCAGCCTTTGGCCATGGGATGTTTTAGCAGAAAAGGTGAATCTTACAAAAACAATCAAGTTTTTTTCCAAAAAGTTTTTCCATTCATGTCACCGTCAGGCTAGAACCAGTAAAGTTTCAGTTGATAGTCAGGGTTTGGCCATGAGACACTACAGGAGAGATGAGGTTTCTGCTTTTTATTAAACGGGTCTTATGGAGGGGCAGCAGAATCTGAGGAGCTCATAATTCCTCTCAGAATGAGCTACCACCTGTATTGCAATAGCCCCTAATGGTCTCACTGAAGCATCTTCCAATAAAAATGTAGGTTTTGCAAAAAATGTCTCCCTTTCATGTCACATCCTGACTAGACCTGTTTAGATTTGGTAGGTAGCCAGCCTTTGGCCATGGGATGTTTTAGCAGAAAAAGGTGAATCTTACAAAAACAATCAACCTTTTTTCCAAAAAGTTTTTCCATTCATGTCACCGTCAGGCTAGAACCAGTAAAGTTTCAATTGATAGTCAGGGTTTGGCCATGAGACACTACAGGAGAGATGAGGTTTCTGCTTTTTATTAAACGGGTCTTATGGAGTGGCAGCAGAATCTGAGGAGCTCATAATTCCTCTCAGAATGAGCTACCACCTGTATTGCAATAGCCCCTACTGGCCTCACTAAAGCATCTTCCAATAAAAATTTAGGTTTTGCCAAAAATGTCTGCCTTTCATGTCACATCCTGACTAGACCTGTTTAGAATGGTAGGTAGTCAGCCTTTGGCCATGGGATGATTCAGCAGAAAAAGGTGAATCTTACAAAAACAATCAAGTATAAAAAAAGTAAAATTTCCATTCACGTCATCGTCAGGCTAGAACCAGTAACGTTTCAGTTCGTAGTCAGGGTTTGGCCATGGGACACTACAGGAGAGATGAGGTTTCCTCTTTTTATTAAACGGGTCTTATGGAGGGGCAGCAGAATCTGAGGAGCTCATAATTCCTCTCAGAATGAGCTACCACCTGTATTGCAATAGCCCCTACTGGCCTCACTAAAGCATCTTCCAATAAAAATGTAGGTTTTGCCAAAAATGTCTCCCTTTCATGTCACATCCTGACTAGACCTGTTTAGATTTGGTAGGTAGCCAGCCTTTGGCCATGGGATGATTCAGCAGAAAAAGGTGAATCTTACAAAAACAATCAAGTTTTTTTCCAAAAACTTTTTCCATTCATGTCACCATCAGGCTAGAACCAGTAAAGTTTCAGTTGGTAGTCAGGGTTTGGCCATGAGACACTACAGGAGAGATGAGGTTTCCACTTTTTATTAAATGGGTCTTATGGAGCGGCAGCAGAATCTGAGGAGCTCATAATTCCTCTCAGAATGAGCTACCACCTGTATTGCAATAGCCCCTACTGGCCTCACTAAAGCATCTTCCAATAAAAATGTAGGTTTTGCCAAAAATGTCTCCCTTTCATGTCACATCCTGACTAGACCTGTTTAGATTTGGTAGGTAGTCAGCATTTGGCCATGGGATGATTCAGCAGAAAAAGGTGAATCTTACAAAAACAATACTTTTAAAAAAATAAAATTTCCATTCACGTCACCGTCAGGCTAGAACCAGTAACGTTTCAGTTCGTAGTCAGGGTTTGGCCATGGGACACTACAGGAGAGATGAGGTTTCCTCTTTTTATTAAACGGGTCTTATGGAGGGGCAGCAGAATCTGAGGAGCTCATAATTCCTCTCAGAATGAGCTACCACCTGTATTGCAATAGCCCCTACTGGCCTCACTAAAGCATCTTCCAATAAAAATGTAGGTTTTGCCAAAAATGTCTCCCTTTCATGTCACATCCTGACTAGACCTGTTTAGATTTGGTAGGTAGTCAGCATTTGGCCATGGGATGATTCAGCAGAAAAAGGTGAATCTTACAAAAACAATCAAGTTTAAAAAAATAAAAAAATCCAGTCATGTCACCATCAGGATAGAACCAGTAAAGTTTCAGTTTGTAGTCAGGGTTTGGCCATGCGACACTACAGGAGAGATGAGGTTTCCTCTTTTTATTAAACGGGTCTTATGGAGCGGCAGCAGAATCTGAGGAGCTCATAATTCCTCTCAGAATGAGCTACCACCTGTATTGCAATAGCCCCTAATGACCACACTAAAGCATCTTCCAATAAAAATGTAGGTTTTGCCAAAAATGTCTCCCTTTCATGTCACATCCTGACTAGACCTGTTTAGATTTGGTAGGTAGCCAGCCTTTGGCCATGGGATGTTTTAGCAGAAAAAGGTGAATCTTACAAAAACAATCAAGTTTTTTTTCCAAAAAGTTTTTCCATTCATGTCACCGTCAGGCTAGAACCAGTAAAGTTTCAGTTGGTAGTCAGGGTTTGGCCATGAGACACTACAGGAGAGATGAGGTTTTCACTTTTTATTAAACGGGTCTTATGGAGGGGCAGCAGAATCTGAGGAGCTCATAATTCCTCTCAGAATGAGTTACCACCTGTATTGCAATAGCCCCTACTGGCCTCACTAAAGCATCTTCCAATAAAAATGTAGGTTTTGCCAAAAATGTCTCCCTTTCATGTCACATCCTGACTAGACCTGCTTAGATTTGGTAGGTAGTCAGCATTTGGCCATGGGATGATTCAGCAGAAAAAGGTGAATCTTACAAAAACAATCCCGTTTAAAAAAAAAAAAAAATACATTCATGTCACCGTCAGGCTAGAACCAGTAACGTTTCAGTTCGCAGTCAGGGTTTGGCCATGAGACACTACAGGAGAAATGAGGTTTCCACTTTTTATTAAACGGGTCTTATGGAAGGGCAGCAGAATCTGAGGAGCTCATAATTCCTTTCAGAATGAGCTACCACCTGTATTGCAATAGCCCCTACTGGCCTCACTAAAGAATCTTCCAATAAAAATGTAGGTTTTGCCAAAAATGTCTCCCTTTCATGTCACATCCTGACTAGACCTGTTTAGATTTGGTAGGTAGTCAGCCTTTGGCCATGGGATGATTGAGCAGAAAAAGGTGAATCTTACAATAACAATCAAGTTTTTTTCCAAAAGGTTTTTCCATTTATGTCACCGTCAGGCTAGAACCAGTAAAGTTTCAGTTGGTATTCAGGGTTTGTCCATGAGACACTACAGGAGAGATGAGGTTTCCACTTTTTATTAAACGGGTCTTATGGAGGGGCAGCAGAATCTGAGGAGCTCATAATTCCTCTCAGAATGAGCTACCACCTGTATTGCAATAGCCCCTACTGGCCTCACTAAAGCATCTTCCAATAAAAATGTAGGTTTTGCCAAAAATATCTCCCTTTCATGTCACATCCTGACTAGACCTGTTTAGATTTGGTAGGTAGTCAGCCTTTGGCCATGGGATGATTCAGCAGAAAAAGGTGAATCTTACAATAACAATTAAGTTTTTTTCCAAAAAGTTTTTCCATTCATGTCACCGTCAGGCTAGAACCAGTAACGTTTCAGTTCGTAGTGAGGGTTTGGCCATGGGACACTACAGGAGAGATGAGGTTTCCTCTTTTTATTAAACGGGTCTTATGGAGGGGCAGCAGAATCTGAGGAGCTCATAATTCCTCTCAGAATGAGCTACCACCTGTATTGCAATAGCCCCTACTGGCCTCACTAAAGCATCTTCCAATAAAAATGTAGGTTTTGCCAAAAATGTCTCCCTTTTATGTCACATCCTGACTAGACCTGTTTAGATTTGGAAGGTAGTCAGCCTTTGGCCATGGGATGATTCAGCAGAAAAAGGTGAATCTTACAATAACAATCAAGTTTTTTTCCAAAAAGTTTTTCCATTCATGTCACTGTCAGGCTAGATCCAGTAAAGTTTCATTTGGTAGTCAGGGTTTGGCCATGTGACACTACAGGAGAGATGAGGTTTCCAATTTTATTAAATGGGTCTTATGGAGGGGCAGCAAAATCTGAGGAGCTCATAATTCCTCTCAGAATGAGCTACCACCTGTATTGCAAAAGCCCCTACTGGCCTCACTAAAGCATCTTCCAATAAAAATGTAGGTTTTGCCAAAAATGTCTCCCTTTCATGTCACATCCTGACTAGACCTGTTTAGATTTGGTAGGTAGTCAGCATTTGGCCATGGGATGATTCAGCAGAAAAAGGTGAATCTTACAAAAACAATCCCGTAAAAAAAAAAAAAAAAATACATTCATGTCACCGTCAGGCTAGAACCAGTAAAGTTTCAGTTCGCAGTCAGGGTTTGGCCATGAGACACTACAGGAGAAATGAGGTTTCCACTTTTTATTAAACGGGTCTTATGGAGGGGCAGCAGAATCTGAGGAGCTCATAATTCCTCTCTGAATGAGCTACCACCTGTATTGCAATAGCCCCTACTGGCCTCACTAAAGAATCTTCCAATAAAAATGTAGGTTTTGCCAAAAATGTCTCCCTTTCATGTCACATCCTGACTAGACCTGTTTAGATTTGGTAGGTAGTCAGCCTTTGGCCATGGGATGATTCAGCAGAAAAAGGTGAATCTTACAATAACAATCAAGTTTTTTTCCATTTCTGTCACCGTCAGGCTAGAACCAGTAAAGTTTTTGGTAGGTAGTCAGCCTTTGGCCATGGGATGATTCAGCAGAAAAAGGTGAATCTTACAATAACAATCAAGTTTTTTCCCAAAAAGTTTGTCCATTTATGTCACCGTCAGGCTAGAACCAGTAACGTTTCAGTTCGTAGTCAGGGTTTGGCCATGAGACACTACAGGAGAATTGAGGTTTCCACTTTTTATTAAACGGGTCTTATGGAGGGGCAGCAGAATCTGAGGAGCTCATAATTCCTCTCAGAATGAGCTACCACCTGTATTGTAATAGCCCCTAATGACCACACTAAAGCATCTTCCAATAAAAATGTAGGTTTTGCCAAAAATGTCTCCCTTTCATGTCACATCCTGACTAGACCTGTTTAGATTAGGTAGGTAGCCAGCCTTTGGCCATGGGATGTTTTAGCAGAAAAAGGTGAATCTTACAAAAACAATCAAGTTTTTTTCCAAAAAGTTTTTCCATTCATGTCACCGTCAGGCTAGAACCAGTAAAGTTTCAGTTCGCAGTCAGGGTTTGGCCATGAGACACTACAGGAGAAATGAGGTTTCCACTTTTTATTAAACGGGTCTTATGGAGGGGCAGCAGAATCTGAGGAGCTCATAATTCCTCTCAGAATGAGCTACCACCTGTATTGCAATAGCCCCTACTGGCCTCACTAAAGCATCTTCCAATAAAAATGTAGGTTTTGCCAAAAATGTCTCCCTTTCATGTCACATCCTGACTAGACCTGTTTAGATTTGGTAGGTAGTCAGCATTTGGCCATGGGATGATTCAGCAGAAAAAGGTGAATCTTACAAAAACAATCAAGTTTAAAAAAATAAAAAAATCCAGTCATGTCACCATAAGGCTAGAACCAGTAACGTTTCAGTTTGTAGTCAGGGTTTGGCCATGCGACACTACAGGAGAGATGAGGTTTCCTCTTTTTATTAAACGGGTCTTATGGAGCGGCAGCAGAATCTGAGGAGCTCATAATTCCTCTCAGAATGAGCTACCACCTGTATTGCAATAGCCCCTAATGACCACACTAAAGCATCTTCCAATAAAAATGTAGGTTTTGCCAAAAATGTCTCCCTTTCATGTCACATCCTGACTAGACCTGTTTAGATTTGGTAGGTAGCCAGCCTTTGGCCATGGGATGTTTTAGCAGAAAAAGGTGAATCTTACAAAAACAATCAAGTTTTTTTCCAAAAAGTTTTTCCATTCATGTCACCGTCAGGCTAGAACCAGTAAAGTTTCAGTTGGTAGTCAGGGTTTGGCCATGAGACACTACAGGAGAGATGAGGTTTTCACTTTTTATTAAACGGGTCTTATTGAGGGGCAGCAGAATCTGAGGAGCTCATAATTCCTCTCAGAATGAGTTACCACCTGTATTGCAATAGCCCCTACTGGCCTCACTAAAGCATCTTCCAATAAAAATGTAGGTTTTGCCAAAAATGTCTCCCTTTCATGTCACATCCTGACTAGACCTGCTTAGATTTGGTAGGTAGTCAGCATTTGGCCATGGGATGATTCAGCAGAAAAAGGTGAATCTTACAAAAACAATCCCGTTTAAAAAAAAAAAAAAAATACATTCATGTCACCGTCAGGCTAGAACCAGTAACGTTTCAGTTCGCAGTCAGGGTTTGGCCATGAGACACTACAGGAGAAATGAGGTTTCCACTTTTTATTAAACGGGTCTTATGGAAGGGCAGCAGAATCTGAGGAGCTCATAATTCCTCTCAGAATGAGCTACCACCTGTATTGCAATAGCCCCTACTGGCCTCACTAAAGAATCTTCCAATAAAAATGTAGGTTTTGCCAAAAATGTCTCCCTTTCATGTCACATCCTGACTAGACCTGTTTAGATTTGGTAGGTAGTCAGCCTTTGGCCATGGGATGATTGAGCAGAAAAAGGTGAATCTTACAATAACAATCAAGTTTTTTTCCAAAAAGTTTTTCCATTTATGTCACCGTCAGGCTAGAACCAGTAAAGTTTCAGTTGGTATTCAGGGTTTGTCCATGAGACACTACAGGAGAGATGAGGTTTCCACTTTTTATTAAACGGGTCTTATGGAGGGGCAGCAGAATCTGAGGAGCTCATAATTCCTCTCAGAATGAGCTACCACCTGTATTGCAATAGCCCCTACTGGCCTCACTAAAGCATCTTCCAATAAAAATGTAGGTTTTGCCAAAAATATCTCCCTTTCATGTCACATCCTGACTAGACCTGTTTAGATTTGGTAGGTAGTCAGCCTTTGGCCATGGGATGATTCAGCAGAAAAAGGTGAATCTTACAATAACAATCAAGTTTTTTTCCATTTCTGTCACCGTCAGGCTAGAACCAGTAAAGTTTCAGTTGGTAGTGAGGATTTGGCCATGAGACACTACAGGAGAAATGAGGTTTCCACTTTTTATTAAACGGGTCTTATGGGGGGGCAGCAGAATCTGAGGAGCTCATAATTCCTCTCAGAATGAGCTACCACCTGTATTGCAATAGCCCCTACTGGCCTCACTAAAGCATCTTCCAATAAAAATGTAGGTTTTGCCAAAAATGTCTCCCTTTCATGTCACATCCTGGCTGGACCTGTTTAGATTTGGTAGGTAGCCAGCCTTTGGCCATGGGATGATTCAGCAGAAAAAGGTGAATCTTACAAAAACAATCAAATTTTTTTCCAAAAAGTTTTTCCATTTATGTCACCGTCAGGCTAGAACCAGTAAAGTTTCAGTTGGTAGTAAGGGTTTGGCCATGAGACACTACAGGAGAGATGAGGTTTCCTCTTTTTATTAAACGGGTCTTATGGAGCGGCAGCAGAATCTGAGGAGCTCATAATTCCTCTCAGAATGAGCTACCACCTGTATTGCAATAGCCCCTACTGGCCTCACTAAAGCATCTTCCAATAAAAATGTAGGTTTTGCCAAAAATGTCTCCCTTTCATGTCACATCCTGACTAGACCTGTTTAGATTTGGTAGGTAGTCAGCCTTTGGCCATGGGATGATTCAGCAGAAAAAGGTGAATCTTACAAAAACAATCAAGTTTAAAAAAATAAAAATTCCATTCACGTCACCGTCAGGCTAGAACCAATAACGTTTCAGTTCGTAGTCAGGGTTTGGCCATGGGACACTACAGGAGAGATGAGGTTTCCTCTTTTTATTAAACGGGTCTTATGGAGGGGCAGCAGAATCTGAGGAGCTCATAATTCCTCTCAGAATGAGCTACCACCTGTATTGCAATAGCCCCTACTGGCCTCACTAAAGAATCTTCCAATAAAAATGTAGGTTTTGCCAAAAATGTCTCCCTTTCATGTCACATCCTGACTAGACCTGTTTAGATTTGGTAGGTAGTCAGCCTTTGGCCATGGGATGATTCAGCAGAAAAAGGTGAATCTTACAATAACAATCAAGTTTTTTCCCAAAAAGTTTGTCCATTTATGTCACCGTCAGGCTAGAACCAGTAACGTTTCAGTTCGTAGTCAGGGTTTGGCCATGAGACACTACAGGAGAATTGAGGTTTCCACTTTTTATTAAACGGGTCTTATGGAGGGGCAGCAGAATCTGAGGAGCTCATAATTCCTCTCAGAATGAGCTACCACCTGTATTGTAATAGCCCCTAATGACCACACTAAAGCATCTTCCAATAAAAATGTAGGTTTTGCCAAAAATGTCTCCCTTTCATGTCACATCCTGACTAGACCTGTTTAGATTAGGTAGGTAGCCAGCCTTTGGCCATGGGATGTTTTAGCAGAAAAAGGTGAATCTTACAAAAACAATCAAGTTTTTTTCCAAAAAGTTTTTCCATTCATGTCACCGTCAGGCTAGAACCAGTAAAGTTTCAGTTGGTAGTCAGGGTTTGGCCATGAGACACTACAGGACAGATGAGGTTTCCACTTTTTATTAAACGGGTCTTATGGAGGGGCAGCAGAATCTGAGGAGCTCATAATTCCTCTCAGAATGAGCTACCACCTGTATTGCAATAGCCCCTACTGGCCTCACTAAAGAATCTTCCAATAAAAATGTAGGTTTTGCCAAAAATGTCTCCCTTTCATGTCACATCCTGACTAGACCTGCTTAGATTTGGTAGGTAGTCAGCATTTGGCCATGGGATGTTTCAGCAGAAAAAGGTGAATCTTACAAAAACAATCCAGTTTAAAAAAATAAAAATTCCATTCATTTCACCGTCAGGCTAGAACCAGTAAAGTTTCAGTTCGTAGTCAGGGTTTGGCCATGAGACACTACAGGAGAAATGAGGTTTCCACTTTTTATTAAACGGGTCTTATGGAGGGGCAGCAGAATCTGAGGAGCTCATAATTCCTCTCAGAATGAGCTACCACCTGTATTGCAATAGCCCCTACTGGCCTCACTAAAGCATCTTCCAATAAAAATGTAGGTTTTGCCAAAAATGTCTCCCTTTCATGTCACATCCTGACTAGACCTGCTTAGATTTGGTAGGTAGTCAGCATTTGGCCATGGGATGATTCAGCAGAAAAAGGTGAATCTTACAAAAACAATCCCGTTTAAAAAAAAAAAAAAATACATTCATGTCACCGACAGGCTAGAACCAGTTACGTTTCAGTTCGCAGTCAGGGTTTGGCCATGAGACACTACAGGAGAAATGAGGTTTCCACATTTTATTAAACGGGTCTTATGGAGGGGCAGCAGAATCTGAGGAGCTCATAATTCCTCTCAGAATGAGCTACCACCTGTATTGCAATAGCCCCTACTGGCCTCACTAAAGAATCTTCCAATAAAAATGTAGGTTTTGCCAAAAATGTCTCCCTTTCATGTCACATCCTGACTAGACCTGTTTAGATTTGGTAGGTAGTCAGCCTTTGGCCATGGGATGATTCAGCAGAAAAAGGTGAATCTTACAATAACAATCAAGTTTTTTTCCAAAAAGTTTTTCCATTTATGTCACCGTCAGGCTAGAACCAGTAAAGTTTCAGTTGGTAGTCAGGGTTTGGCCATGAGACACTACAGGAGAGATGAGGTTTCCACTTTTTATTAAACGGGTCTTATGGAGTGGCAGCAGAATCTGAGGAGCTCATAATTCCTCTCAGAATGAGCTACCACCTGTATTGCAATAGCCCCTACTGGCCTCACTAAAGAATCTTCCAATAAAAATGTAGGTTTTGCCAAAAATGTCTCTCTTTCATGTCACATCCTGACTAGACCTGTTTAGATTTGGTAGGTAGTCAGCCTTTGGCCATGGGATGATTCAGCAGAAAAAGGTGAATCTTACAATAACAATCAAGTTTTTTTCCAAAAAAGTTTTTCCATTTATGTCACCGTCAGGCTAGAACCAGTAAAGTTTCAGTTGGTAGTCAGGGTTTGGCCATGAGACACTACAGGAGAGATGAGGTTTTTCACTTTTTATTAAACGGGTCTTATGGAGGGGCAGCAGAATCTGAGGAGCTCATAATTCCTCTCAGAATGAGCTACCACCTGTATTGCAATAGCCCCTACTGGCCTCACTAAAGCATCTTCCAATAAAAATGTAGGTTTTGCCAAAAATGTCTCCCTTTCATGTCACATCCTGACTAGACCTGTTTAGATTTGGTAGGTAGTCAGCCTTTGGCCATGGGATGATTCAGCAGAAAAAGGTGAATCTTACAAAAACAATCAAGTTTAAAAAAATAAAATTTCCATTCACGTCACCGTCAGGCTAGAACCAGTAACGTTTCAGTTCGTAGTCAGGGTTTGGCCATGGGACACTACAGGAGAGATGAGGTTTCCTCTTTTTATTAAACAGGTCTTATGGAGGGGCAGCAGAATCTGAGGAGCTCATAATTCCTCTCAGAATGAGCTACCACCTGTATTGCAATAGCGCCTACTGGCCTCACTAAAGCATCTTCCAATAAAAATGTAGGTTTTGCCAAAAATGTCTCCCTTTCATGTCACATCCTGACTAGACCTGCTTAGATTTGGTAGGTAGTCAGCATTCGGCCATGGGATGATTCAGCAGAAAAAGGTGAATCTTACAAAAACAATCCCGTTTAAAAAAAAATAAAAAAAAATACATTCATGTCACCGACAGGCTAGAACCAGTAACGTTTCAGTTCGCAGTCAGGGTTTGGCCATGAGACACTACAGGAGAAATGATGTTTCCACATTTTATTAAACGGGTCTTATGGAGGGGCAGCAGAATCTGAGGAGCTCATAATTCCTCTCAGAATGAGCTACCACCTGTATTGCAATAGCCCCTACTGGCCTCACTAAAGAATCTTCCAATAAAAATGTAGGTTTTGCCAAAAATGTCTCCCTTTCATGTCACATCCTGACTAGACCTGTTTAGATTTGGTAGGTAGTCAGCCTTTGGCCATGGGATGATTCAGCAGAAAAAGGTGAATCTTACAATAACAATCAAGTTTTTTTCCAAAAAGTTTTTCCATTTATGTCACCGTCAGGCTAGAACCAGTAAAGTTTCAGTTGGTAGTCAGGGTTTGGCCATGAGACACTACAGGAGAGATGTGGTTTCCACTTTTTATTAAACGGGTCTTATGGAGGGGCAGCAGAATCTGAGGAGCTCATAATTCCTCTCAGAATGAGCTACCACCTGTATTGCAATAGCCCCTACTGGCCTCACTAAAGCATCTTCCAATAAAAATGTAGGTTTTGCCAAAAATGTCTCCCTTTCATGTCACATCCTGACTAGACCTGTTTAGATTTGGTAGGTAGTCAGCCTTTGGCCATGGGATGATTCAGCAGAAAAAGGTGAATCTTACAAAAACAATCAAGTTTAAAAAAATAAAAATTCCATTCATGTCACCGTCAGGCTAGAACCAGTAACGTTTCAGTTTGTAGTCAGGGTTTGGCCATGAGACACTACAGGAGAAATGAGGTTTCCACTTTTTATTAAACGGGTCTTATGGAGGGGCAGCAGAATCTGAGGAGCTCATAATTCCTCTCAGAATGAGCTACCACCTGTATTGCAATAGCCCCTACTGGCCTCACTAAAGAATCTTCCAATAAAAATGTAGGTTTTGCCAAAAATGTCTCCCTTTCATGTCACATCCTGACTAGACCTGTTTAGATTTGGTAGGTAGTCAGCCTTTGGCCATGGGATGATTCAGCAGAAAAAGGTGAATCTTACAATAACAATCAAGTTTTTTTCCAAAAAGTTTTTCCATTTATGTCACCGTCAGGCTAGAACCAGTAAAGTTTCAGTTGGTAGTCAGGGTTTGGCCATGAGACACTACAGGAGAGATGAGGTTTCCACTTTTTATTAAACGGGTCTTATGGAGGGGCAGCAGAATCTGAGGAGCTCATAATTCCTCTCAGAATGAGCTACCACCTGTATTGCAATAGCCCCTACTGGCCTCACTAAAGAATCTTCCAATAAAAATGTAGGTTTTGCCAAAAATGTCTCTCTTTCATGTCACATCCTGACTAGACCTGTTTAGATTTGGTAGGTAGTCAGCCTTTGGCCATGGGATGATTCAGCAGAAAAAGGTGAATCTTACAATAACAATCAAGTTTTTTTCCAAAAAAGTTTTTCCATTTATGTCACCGTCAGGCTATAACCAGTAAAGTTTCAGTTGGTAGTCAGGGTTTGGCCATGAGACACTACAGGAGAGATGAGGTTTTTCACTTTTTATTAAACGGGTCTTATGGAGGGGCAGCAGAATCTGAGGAGCTCATAATTCCTCTCAGAATGAGCTACCACCTGTATTGCAATAGCCCCTACTGGCCTCACTAAAGCATCTTCCAATAAAAATGTAGGTTTTGCCAAAAATGTCTCCCTTTCATGTCACATCCTGACTAGACCTGTTTAGATTTGGTAGGTAGTCAGCCTTTGGCCATGGGATGATTCAGCAGAAAAAGGTGAATCTTACAAAAACAATCAAGTTTAAAAAAATAACAATTCCATTCATGTCACCGTCAGGCTAGAACCAGTAACGTTTCAGTTCGTAGTCAGGGTTTGGCCATGAGACACTACAGGAGAAATGATGTTTCCACTTTTTATTAAACGGGTCTTATGGAGGGGCAGCAGAATCTGAGGAGCTCATAATTCCTCTCAGAATGAGCTACCACCTGTATTGCAATAGCCCCTACTGGCCTCACTAAAGAATCTTCCAATAAAAATGTAGGTTTTGCCAAAAATGTCTCCCTTTCATGTCACATCCTGACTAGACCTGTTTAGATTTGGTAGGTAGTCAGCCTTTGGCCATGGGATGATTCAGCAGAAAAAGGTGAATCTTACAATAACAATCAAGCTTTTTTCCAAAAAGTTTTTCCATTTATGTCACCGTCAGGCTAGAACTAGTAAAGTTTCAGTTGGTAGTCAGGGTTTGGCCATGAGACACTACAGGAGAGATGACGTTTCCACTTTTTATTAAACGGGTCTTATGGAGGGGCAGCAGAATCTGAGGAGCTCATAATTCCTCTCAGAATGAGCTACCACCTGTATTGCAATAGCCCCTACTGGCCTCACTAAATAATCTTCCAATAAAAATGTATGTAACCGGCCGTAATACAGTATTATATAGTATAATCCAGATATCACTGACTACGCCACCTTGGGAATTACACCCAAGGAAATAAGAAAGGAACACAGGTCGGTGGTGCAGTGAAAAGACAGAGTCGGGTCATCCAATAAACCAATGAAGAGTTTTATTTAAAAGACAGAAAGTTAAAATGTTTCACTAGCATCGTTTAATCATGGTATAAATCACTAGCACATTTATTGTAACAATACTAAACATATCAATGCTCATGGATAGAAAAAGACTCCTCCAATCATGCCTGATTCAGATACTGCATCAGATCGAACAAATGAACACAAAACCAATGCACTGTTTGCACCAAATAAATACATTAACAAAAAGAAATAAATGAAAAGAAAAAAAAAGAAAAAGAAAACAAGCCTAGAGCTTACCTCAGGGGCGGCAACCTAGCTGTAAATAAGTGTTCCACCCCTTATGTGTGCACAGCAAACAAAAACAAGAGGTGCCAACCCTGGTGCATCAAACTCACAGCAAATGTGTTTCACCCAGGTGACTAGCCTTCCCCCTCGGCGCGCTCCCTTGACTTGAAAAAGAAAGGAAAGAAAAATTAGTACAGTGCAAATATACAAAACAAATCAAAAAATTCTGATAATAGACCAAATCAGCTGGTACATGGATAAAATCCCTCCAACCTCAGCAGCACTATAGGACCACAAAGCTATGTGAGATGGCACATCCGCTGTTGAATACAACACAACTTAGGGTCCTGGTCGCAATGGCAAAACTACAATACAAATATAACAAACCACACTAATAAAGAAAGAAAAACGAAATACAGAGATTACTAAAATTATGAAAACCATTCACAACAAACACCCAAACATCTAATCACGAAAAACAGCAGCACGACCTGGGTTAACCATCACGTGGTACACATGAGACTGCAAAACAAAACATAACCATCAAGCAAAGATTTACTCCAAGTCAACCAAATTTACTTCTGTAATACGAGCATTCAGTAGATCATACATACCCCTGATGTCAGGATACACTCGCGAATGTCCTGTTAAAAACACACAATAACCCCCATTAAACCCAACTAACAATAAAAACCCGCACCACAACGGTGATCGCCGACGTACCTTAAAGCTTTCAATGAGCGCTTAACGGAACTCCCAGGGCACGTCACTGAGACGACTACAGCGATCAATTCAGAGACAAGGAAACATACTTTAACAACTTTACAACCACGCAGAGCCGTACATCACCTCCGTCACCTACCTCCACTCTAGTGACACCGATAACCGGAAGAGGGGCGGGTATGACAATCTACGTTCGAAGGTTTCCTGTCTACACATTTAAATACACTGGCCCTAATTATCATGCGCACCCAGTCTCATATAAAGGATAATGAACGCGGAAGAAAATAAATAAATCGTAAAACCCCCTACTACTACATGTAGGTTTTGCCAAAAATGTCTCCCTTTCATGTCACATCCTGACTAGACCTGTTTAGATTTGGTAGGTAGTCAGCCTTTGGCCATGGGATGATTCAGCAGAAAAAGGTGAATCTTACAATAACAATCAAGTTTTTTTCCAAAAAGTTTTTCCATTTATGTCACCGTCAGGCTAGAACCAGTAAAGTTTCAGTTGGTAGTCAGGGTTTGGCCATGAGACACTACAGGAGAGATGAGGTTTCCACTTTTTATTAAACGGGTCTTATGGAGGGGCAGCAGAATCTGAGGAGCTCATAATTCCTCTCAGAATGAGCTACCACCTGTATTGCAATAGCCCCTACTGGCCTCACTAAAGAATCTTCCAATAAAAATGTAGGTTTTGCCAAAAATGTCTCTCTTTCATGTCACATCCTGACTAGACCTGTTTAGATTTGGTAGGTAGTCAGCCTTTGGCCATGGGATGATTCAGCAGAAAAAGGTGAATCTTACAATAACAATCAAGTTTTTTTCCAAAAAGTTTTTCCATTAATGTCACCGTCAGGCTAGAACCAGTAAAGTTTCAGTTGGTAGTCAGGGTTTGGCCATGAGACACTACAGGAGAGATGAGGTTTCCACTTTTTATTAAACGGGTCTTATGGAGGGGCAGCAGAATCTGAGGAGCTCATAATTCCTCTCAGAATGAGCTACCACCTGTATTGCAATAGCCCCTACTGGCCTCACTAAAGAATCTTCCAATAAAAATGTAGGTTTTGCCAAAAATGTCTCCCTTTCATGTCACATCCTGACTAGACCTGTTTAGATTTGGTAGGTAGTCAGCCTTTGGCCATGGGATGATTCAGCAGAAAAAGGTGAATCTTACAATAACAATCAAGTTTTTTTCCAAAAAGTTTTTCCATTTATGTCACCGTCAGGCTAGAACCAGTAAAGTTTCAGTTGGTAGTCAGGGTTTGGCCATGAGAAACTACAGGAGAGGTGAGGTTTCCAATTTTTATTAAACGGGTCTTATGGAGGGTCAGCAGAATCTGAGGAGCTCATAATTCCTCTCAGAATGAGCTACCACCTGTATTGCAATAGCCCCTACTGGCCTCACTAAAGCATCTTCCAATAAAAATGTAGGTTTTGCCAAAAATGTCTCCCTTTCATGTCACATCCTGACTAGACCTGTTTAGATTTGGTAGGTAGTCAGCCTTTGGCCATGGGATGATTCAGCAGAAAAAGGTGAATCTTACAAAAACAATCAAGTTTAAAAAAATAAAAATTTCATTCATGTCACCGTCAGGCTAGAACCAGTAACGTTTCAGTTCGTAGTCAGGGTTTGGCCATGAGACACTACAGGAGAAATGAGGTTTCCACTTTTTATTAAACGGGTCTTATGGAGGGGCAGCAGAATCTGAGGAGCTCATAATTCCTCTCAGAATGAGCTACCACCTGTATTGCAATAGCCCCTACTGGCCTCACTAAAGAGTCTTCCAATAAAAATGTAGGTTTTGCCAAAAATGTCTCCCTTTCATGTCACATCCTGACTAGACCTGTTTAGATTTGGTAGGTAGTCAGCCTTTGGCCATGGGATGATTCAGCAGAAAAAGGTGAATCTAACAATAACAATCAAGTTTTTTTCCAAAAAGTTTTTCCATTTATGTCACCGTCAGGCTAGAACCAGTAAAGTTTCAGTTGGTAGTCAGGGTTTGGCCATGAGACACTACAGGAGAGATGAGGTTTCCACTTTTTATTAAACGGGTCTTATGGAGGGGCAGCAGAATCTGAGGAGCTCATAATTCCTCTCAGAATGAGCTACCACCTGTATTGCAATAGCCCCTACTGGCCTCACTAAAGAATCTTCCAATAAAAATGTAGGTTTTGCCAAAAATGTCTCTCTTTCATGTCACATCCTGACTAGACCTGTTTAGATTTGGTAGGTTGTCAGCCTTTGGCCATGGGATGATTCAGCAGAAAAAGGTGAATCTTACAAAAACAATCAAGTTTAAAAAAAAAAAAAATCCATTCATGTCACCATCAGGCTAGAACCAGTAAAGTTTCAGTTTGTAGTCAGGGTTTGGCCATGCGACACTACAGGAGAGATGAGGTTTCCTCTTTTTATTAAACGGGTCTTATGGAGCGGCACCAGAATCTGAGGAGCTCATAATTCCTCTCAGAATAAGCTACCACCTGTATTGCAATAGCCCCTAATGACCACACTAAAGCATCTTCCAATAAAAATGTAGGTTTTGCCAAAAATGTCTCCCTTTCATGTCACATCCTGACTAGACCTGCTTAGATTTGGTAGGTAGTCAGCATTTGGCCATGGGATGATTCAGCAGAAAAAGGTGAATCTTACAATAACAATCCCGTTTAAAAAAAAAAAAAAATACATTCATGTCACCGACAGGCTAGAACCAGTAACGTTTCAGTTCGCAGTCAGGGTTTGGCCATGAGACACTACAGGAGAAATGAAGTTTCCACTTTTTATTAAACGGGTCTTATGGAGGGGCAGCAGAATCTGAGGAGCTCATAATTCCTCTCAGAATGAGCTACCACCTGTATTGCAATAGCCCCTACTGGCCTCACTAAAGAATCTTCCAATAAAAATGTAGGTTTTGCCAAAAATTTCTCCCTTTCATGTCACATCCTGACTAGACCTGTTTAGATTTGGTAGGTAGTCAGCCTTTGGCCATGGGATGATTCAGCAGAAAAAGGTGAATCCTACAAAAACAATCAAGTTTAAAAAAATAAAAATTCCATTCATGTCACCGTCAGGCTAGAACCAGTAACGTTTCAGTTCGTAGTCAGGGTTTGGCCATGAGACACTACAGGAGAAATGAGGTTTCCACTTTTTATTAAACGGGTCTTATGGAGGGGCAGCAGAATCTGAGGAGCTCATAATTCCTCTCAGAATGAGCTACCACCTGTATTGCAATAGCCCCTACTGGCCTCACTAAAGAATCTTCCAATAAAAATGTAGGTTTTGCCAAAAATGTCTCCCTTTCATGTCACATCCTGACTAGACCTGTTTAGATTTGGTAGGTAGTCAGCCTTTGGCCATGGGATGATTCAGCAGAAAAAGGTGAATCTTACAATAACAATCAAGTTTTTTTCCAAAAAGCTTTTCCATTTATGTCACCGTCAGGCTAGAACCAGTAAAGTTTCAGTTGGTAGTCAGGGTTTGGCCATGAGACACTACAGGAGAAATGAGGTTTCCACTTTTTATTAAACGGGTCTTATGGAGGGGCAGCAGAATCTGAGGAGCTCATAATTCCTCTCAGAATGAGCTACCACCTGTATTGCAATAGCCCCTACTGGCCTCACTAAAGAGTCTTCCAATAAAAATGTAGGTTTTGCCAAAAATGTCTCCCTTTCATGTCACATCCTGACTAGACCTGTTTAGATTTGGTAGGTAGTCAGCCTTTGGCCATGGGATGATTCAGCAGAAAAAGGTGAATCTTACAATAACAATCAAGTTTTTTTCCAAAAAGTTTTTCCATTTATGTCACCGTCAGGCTAGAACCAGTAAAGTTTCAGTTGGTAGTCAGGGTTTGGCCATGAGACACTACAGGAGAGATGAGGTTTCCACTTTTTATTAAACGGGTCTTATGGAGGGGCAGCAGAATCTGAGGAGCTCATAATTCCTCTCAGAATGAGCTACCACCTGTATTGCAATAGCCCCTACTGGCCTCACTAAAGAATCTTCCAATAAAAATGTAGGTTTTGCCAAAAATGTCTCTCTTTCATGTCACATCCTGACTAGACCTGTTTAGATTTGGTAGGTTGTCAGCCTTTGGCCATGGGATGATTCAGCAGAAAAAGGTGAATCTTACAAAAACAATCAAGTTTAAAAAAAAAAAAAAAATCCATTCATGTCACCATCAGGCTAGAACCAGTAAAGTTTCAGTTTGTAGTCAGGGTTTGGCCATGCGACACTACAGGAGAGATGAGGTTTCCTCTTTTTATTAAACGGGTCTTATGGAGCGGCACCAGAATCTGAGGAGCTCATAATTCCTCTCAGAATAAGCTACCACCTGTATTGCAATAGCCCCTAATGACCACACTAAAGCATCTTCCAATAAAAATGTAGGTTTTGCCAAAAATGTCTCCCTTTCATGTCACATCCTGACTAGACCTGCTTAGATTTGGTAGGTAGTCAGCATTTGGCCATGGGATGATTCAGCAGAAAAAGGTGAATCTTACAATAACAATCAAGTTTTTTTCCAAAAAGTTTTTCCATTTATGTCACCGTCAGGCTAGAACCAGTAAAGTTTCAGTTGGTAGTCAGGGTTTGGCCATGAGACACTACAGGAGAGATGAGGTTTTCACTTTTTATTAAACGGGTCTTATGGAGGGGCAGCAGAATCTGAGGAGCTCATAATTCCTCTCAGAATGAGCTACCACCTGTATTGCAATAGCCCCTACTGGCCTCACTAAAGCATCTTCCAATAAAAATGTAGGTTTTGCCAAAAATGTCTCCCTTTCATGTCACATCCTGACTAGACCTGCTTAGATTTGGCAGGTAGTCAGCATTTGGCCATTGGATGATTCAGCAGAAAAAGGTGAATCTTACAATAACAATCCCGTTTAAAAAAAAAAAAAATACATTCATGTCACCGTCAGGCTAGAACCAGTAAAGTTTCAGTTGGTAGTCAGGGTTTGGAAAATGAGAAACTACAGGAGAGATGAGGTTTCCAATTTTTATTAAACGGGTCTTATGGAGGGGCAGCAGAATCTGAGGAGCTCATAATTCCTCTCAGAATGAGCTACCACCTGTATTGCAATAGCCCCTACTGGCCTCACTAAAGCATCTTCCAATAAAAATGTAGGTTTTGCCAAAAATGTCTCCCTTTCATGTCACATCCTGACTAGACCTGTTTAGATTTGGTAGGTAGTCAGCCTTTGGCCATGGGATGATTCAGCAGAAAAAGGTGAATCTTACAAAAACAATCAAGTTTAAAAAAATAAAAATTCCATTCATGTCACCGTCAGGCTAGAACCAGTAACGTTTCAGTTCGTAGTCAGGGTTTGGCCATGAGACACTACAGGAGAAATGAGGTTCCCACTTTTTATTAAACGGGTCTTATGGAGGGGCAGCAGAATCTGAGGAGCTCATAATTCCTCTCAGAATGAGCTACCACCTGTATTGCAATAGCCCCTACCGGCCTCACTAAAGAGTCTTCCAATAAAAATGTAGGTTTTGCCAAAAATGTCTCCCTTTCATGTCACATCCTGACTAGACCTGTTTAGATTTGGTAGGTAGTCAGCCTTTGGCCATGGGATGATTCAGCAGAAAAAGGTGAATCTTACAATAACAATCAAGTTTTTTTCCAAAAAGTTTTTCCATTTATGTCACCATCAGGCTAGAACCAGTAAAGTTTCAGTTGGTAGTCAGGGTTTGGCCATGAGACACTACAGGAGAGATGAGGTTTCCACTTTTTATTAAACGGGTCTTATGGAGGGGCAGCAGAATCTGAGGAGCTCATAATTCCTCTCAGAATGAGCTACCACCTGTATTGCAATAGCCCCTACTGGCCTCACTAAAGAATCTTCCAATAAAAATGTAGGTTTTGCCAAAAATGTCTCTCTTTCATGTCACATCCTGACTAGACCTGTTTAGATTTGGTAGGTTGTCAGCCTTTGGCCATGGGATGATTCAGCAGAAAAAGGTGAATCTTACAAAAACAATCAAGTTTAAAAAAAAAAAAAATCCATTCATGTCACCATCAGGCTAGAACCAGTAAAGTTTCAGTTTGTAGTCAGGGTTTGGCCATGCGACACTACAGGAGAGATGAGGTTTCCTCTTTTTATTAAACGGGTCTTATGGAGCGGCACCAGAATCTGAGGAGCTCATAATTCCTCTCAGAATAAGCTACCACCTGTATTGCAATAGCCCCTAATGACCACACTAAAGCATCTTCCAATAAAAATGTAGGTTTTGCCAAAAATGTCTCCCTTTCATGTCACATCCTGACTAGACCTGCTTAGATTTGGTAGGTAGTCAGCATTTGGCCATGGGATGATTCAGCAGAAAAAGGTGAATCTTACAATAACAATCCCGTTTAAAAAAAAAATAAAATACATTCATGTCACCGACAGGCTAGAACCAGTAACGTTTCAGTTCGCAGTCAGGGTTTGGCCATGAGACACTACAGGAGAAATGAGGTTTCCACTATTTATTAAACGGGTCTTATGGAGGGGCAGCAGAATCTGAGGAGCTCATAATTCCTCTCAGAATGAGCTACCACCTGTATTGCAATAGCCCCTACTGGCCTCACTAAAGAATCTTCCAATAAAAATGTAGGTTTTGCCAAAAATGTCTCCCTTTCATGTCACATCCTGACTAGACCTGTTTAGATTTGGTAGGTAGTCAGCCTTTGGCCATGGGATGATTCAGCAGAAAAAGGTGAATCCTACAAAAACAATCAAGTTTAAAAAAATAAAAATTCCATTCATGTCACCGTCAGGCTAGAACCAGTAACGTTTCAGTTCGTAGTCAGGGTTTGGCCATGAGACACTACAGGAGAGATGAGGTTTCCACTTTTTATTAAACGGGTCTTATGGAGGGGCAGCAGAATCTGAGGAGCTCATAATTCCTCTCAGAATGAGCTACCACCTGTATTGCAATAGCCCCTACTGGCCTCACTAAAGAATCTTCCAATAAAAATGTAGGTTTTGCAAAAAATGTCTCCCTTTCATGTCACATCCTGACTAGACCTGTTTAGATTTGGTAGGTAGTCAGCCTTTGGCCATGGGATGATTCAGCAGAAAAAGGTGAATCTTACAATAACAATCAAGTTTTTTTCCAAAAAGTTTTTCCATTTATCTCACCGTCAGGCTAGAACCAGTAAAGTTTCAGTTGGTAGTCAGGGTTTGGTCATGAGACACTACAGGAGAGATGAGGTTTCCACTTTTTATTAAACGGGTCTTATGGAGGGGCAGCAGAATCTGAGGAGCTCATAATTCCTCTCAGAATGAGCTACCACCTGTATTGCAATAGCCCCTACTGGCCTCACTATAGAATCTTCCAATAAAAATGTAGGTTTTGCCAAAAATGTCTCCCTTTCATGTCACATCCTGACTAGACCTGTTTAGATTTGGTAGGTAGTCAGCCTTTGGCCATGGGATGATTCAGCAGAAAAAGGTGAATCTTACAAAAACAATCAAGTTTAAAAAAATAAAAATTCCATTCATGTCACCGTCAGGCTAGAACCAGTAACGTTTCAGTTCATAGTCAGGATTTGGCCATGAGACACTACAGGAGAAATGAGGTTTCCACTTTTTATTAAACGGGTCTTATGGAGGGGCAGCAGAATCTGAGGAGCTCATAATTCCTCTCAGAATGAGCTACCACCTGTATTGCAATAGCCCCTACTGGCCTCACTAAAGAATCTTCCAATAAAAATGTAGGTTTTGCCAAAAATGTCTCCCTTTCATGTCACATCCTGACTAGACCTGCTTAGATTTGGTAGGTAGTCAGCCTTTGGCCATGGGATGATTCAGCAGAAAAAGGTGAATCTTACAATAACAATCAAGTTTTTTTCCAAAAAGTTTTTCCATTAATGTCACCGTCAGGCTAGAACCAGTAAAGTTTCAGTTGGTAGTCAGGGTTTGGCCATGAGACACTACAGGAGAGATGAGGTTTCCACTTTTTATTAAACGGGTCTTATGGAGGGGCAGCAGAATCTGAGGAGCTCATAATTCCTCTCAGAATGAGCTACCACCTGTATTGCAATAGCCCCTACTGGCCTCACTAAAGCATCTTCCAATAAAAATGTAGGTTTTGCCAAAAATGTCTCCCTTTCATGTCACATCCTGGCTGGACCTGTTTAGATTTGGTAGGTAGCCAGCCTTTGGCCATGGGATGATTCAGCAGAAAAAGGTGAATCTTACAAAAACAATCAAATTTTTTTCCAAAAAGTTTTTCCATTTATGTCACCGTCAGGCTAGAACCAGTAAAGTTTCAGTTGGTAGTCAGGGTTTGGCCATGAGACACTACAGGAGAGATGAGGTTTTCACTTTTTATTAAACGGGTCTTATGGAGGGGCAGCAGAATCTGAGGAGCTCATAATTCCTCTCAGAATGAGCTACCACCTGTATTGCAATAGCCCCTACTGGCCTCACTAAAGCATCTTCCAATAAAAATGTAGGTTTTGCCAAAAATGTCTCCCTTTCATGTCACATCCTGACTAGACCTGCTTAGATTTGGCAGGTAGTCAGCATTTGGCCATGGGATGATTCAGCAGAAAAAGGTGAATCTTACAATAACAATCCCGTTTAAAAAAAAAAAAAATACATTCATGTCACCGACAGGCTAGAACCAGTAACGTTTCAGTTCACAGTCAGGGTTTGGCCACGAGACACTACAGGAGAAATGAGGTTTCCACTTTTTATGAAACGGGTCTTATGGAGGGGCAGCAGAATCTGAGGAGCTCATAATTCCTCTCAGAATGAGCTACCACCTGTATTGCAATAGCCCCTACTGGCCTCACTAAAGAATCTTCCAATAAAAATGTAGGTTTTGCCAAAAATGTCTCCCTTTCATGTCACATCCTGACTAGACCTGTTTAGATTTGGTAGGTAGTCAGCCTTTGGCCATGGGATGATTCAGCAGAAAAAGGTGAATCCTACAAAAACAATCAAGTTTAAAAAAATAAAAATTCCATTCATGTCACCGTCAGGCTAGAACCAGTAACGTTTCAGTTCGTAGTCAGGGTTTGGCCATGAGACACTACAGGAGAGATGAGGTTTCCACTTTTTATTAAACGGGTCTTATGGAGGGGCAGCAGAATCTGAGGAGCTCATAATTCCTCTCAGAATGAGCTACCACCTGTATTGCAATAGCCCCTACTGGCCTCACTAAAGAATCTTCCAATAAAAATGTAGGTTTTGCAAAAAATGTCTCCCTTTCATGTCACATCCTGACTAGACCTGTTTAGATTTGGTAGGTAGTCAGCCTTTGGCCATGGGATGATTCAGCAGAAAAAGGTGAATCTTACAATAACAATCAAGTTTTTTTCCAAAAAGTTTTTCCATTTATCTCACCGTCAGGCTAGAACCAGTAAAGTTTCAGTTGGTAGTCAGGGTTTGGTCATGAGACACTACAGGAGAGATGAGGTTTCCACTTTTTATTAAACGGGTCTTATGGAGGGGCAGCAGAATCTGAGGAGCTCATAATTCCTCTCAGAATGAGCTACCACCTGTATTGCAATAGCCCCTACTGGCCTCACTATAGAATCTTCCAATAAAAATGTAGGTTTTGCCAAAAATGTCTCCCTTTCATGTCACATCCTGACTAGACCTGTTTAGATTTGGTAGGTAGTCAGCCTTTGGCCATGGGATGATTCAGCAGAAAAAGGTGAATCTTACAAAAACAATCAAGTTTAAAAAAATAAAAATTCCATTCATGTCACCGTCAGGCTAGAACCAGTAACGTTTCAGTTCGTAGTCAGGATTTGGCCATGAGACACTACAGGAGAAATGAGGTTTCCACTTTTTATTAAACGGGTCTTATGGAGGGGCAGCAGAATCTGAGGAGCTCATAATTCCTCTCAGAATGAGCTACCACCTGTATTGCAATAGCCCCTACTGGCCTCACTAAAGAATCTTCCAATAAAAATGTAGGTTTTGCCAAAAATGTCTCCCTTTCATGTCACATCCTGACTAGACCTGCTTAGATTTGGTAGGTAGTCAGCCTTTGGCCATGGGATGATTCAGCAGAAAAAGGTGAATCTTACAATAACAATCAAGTTTTTTTCCAAAAAGTTTTTCCATTAATGTCACCGTCAGGCTAGAACCAGTAAAGTTTCAGTTGGTAGTCAGGGTTTGGCCATGAGACACTACAGGAGAGATGAGGTTTCCACTTTTTATTAAACGGGTCTTATGGAGGGGCAGCAGAATCTGAGGAGCTCATAATTCCTCTCAGAATGAGCTACCACCTGTATTGCAATAGCCCCTACTGGCCTCACTAAAGCATCTTCCAATAAAAATGTAGGTTTTGCCAAAAATGTCTCCCTTTCATGTCACATCCTGGCTGGACCTGTTTAGATTTGGTAGGTAGCCAGCCTTTGGCCATGGGATGATTCAGCAGAAAAAGGTGAATCTTACAAAAACAATCAAATTTTTTTCCAAAAAGTTTTTCCATTTATGTCACCGTCAGGCTAGAACCAGTAAAGTTTCAGTTGGTAGTCAGGGTTTGGCCATGAGACACTACAGGAGAGATGAGGTTTTCACTTTTTATTAAACGGGTCTTATGGAGGGGCAGCAGAATCTGAGGAGCTCATAATTCCTCTCAGAATGAGCTACCACCTGTATTGCAATAGCCCCTACTGGCCTCACTAAAGCATCTTCCAATAAAAATGTAGGTTTTGCCAAAAATGTCTCCCTTTCATGTCACATCCTGACTAGACCTGCTTAGATTTGGCAGGTAGTCAGCATTTGGCCATGGGATGATTCAGCAGAAAAAGGTGAATCTTACAATAACAATCCCGTTTAAAAAAAAAAAAAATACATTCATGTCACCGACAGGCTAGAACCAGTAACGTTTCAGTTCGCAGTCAGGGTTTGGCCACGAGACACTACAGGAGAAATGAGGTTTCCACTTTTTATGAAACGGGTCTTATGGAGGGGCAGCAGAATCTGAGGAGCTCATAATTCCTCTCAGAATGAGCTACCACCTGTATTGCAATAGCGCCTACTGGCCTCACTAAAGCATCTTCCAATAAAAATGTAGGTTTTGCCAAAAATGTCTCCCTTTCATGTCACATCCTGACTAGACCTGCTTAGATTTGGTAGGTAGTCAGCATTCGGCCATGGGATGATTCAGCAGAAAAAGGTGAATCTTACAAAAACAATCCCGTTTAAAAAAAAAAAAAAATACATTCATGTCAGCGACAGGCTAGAACCAGTAACGTTTCAGTTCGCAGTCAGGGTTTGGCCATGAGACACTACAGGAGAAATGATGTTTCCACATTTTATTAAACGGGTCTTATGGAGGGGCAGCAGAATCTGAGGAGCTCATAATTCCTCTCAGAATGAGCTACCACCTGTATTGCAATAGCCCCTACTGGCCTCACTAAAGAATCTTCCAATAAAAATGTAGGTTTTGCCAAAAATGTCTCCCTTTCATGTCACATCCTGACTAGACCTGTTTAGATTTGGTAGGTAGTCAGCCTTTGGCCATGGGATGATTCAGCAGAAAAAGGTGAATCTTACAATAACAATCAAGTTTTTTTCCAAAAAGTTTTTCCATTTATCTCACCGTCAGGCTAGAACCAGTAAAGTTTCAGTTGGTAGTCAGGGTTTGGCCATGAGACACTACAGGAGAGATGAGGTTTCCACTTTTTATTAAACGGGTCTTATGGAGGGGCAGCAGAATCTGAGGAGCTCATAATTCCTCTCAGAATGAGCTACCACCTGTATTGCAATAGCCCCTACTGGCCTCACTAAAGCATCTTCCAATAAAAATGTAGGTTTTGCCAAAAATGTCTCCCTTTCATGTCACATCCTGACTAGACCTGTTTAGATTTGGTAGGTAGTCAGCCTTTGGCCATGGGATGATTCAGCAGAAAAAGGTGAATCTTACAAAAACAATCAAGTTTAAAAAAATAAAAATTCCATTCATGTCACCGTCAGGCTAGAACCAGTAACGTTTCAGTTCGTAGTCAGGGTTTGGCCATGAGACACTACAGGAGAAATGAGGTTTCCACTTTTTATTAAACGGGTCTTATGGAGGGGCAGCAGAATCTGAGGAGCTCATAATTCCTCTCAGAATGAGCTACCACCTGTATTGCAATAGCCCCTACTGGCCTCACTAAATAATCTTCCAATAAAAATGTAGGTTTTGCCAAAAATGTCTCCCTTTCATGTCACATCCTGACTAGACCTGTTTAGATTTGGTAGGTAGTCAGCCTTTGGCCATGGGATGATTCAGCAGAAAATGGTGAATCTTACAATAACAATCAAGTTTTTTTCCAAAAAGTTTTTCCATTTATGTCACCGTCAGGCTAGAACCAGTAAAGTTTCAGTTGGTAGTCAGGGTTTGGCCATGAGACACTACAGGAGAGATGAGGTTTCCACTTTTTATTAAACGGGTCTTATGGAGGGGCAGCAGAATCTGAGGAGCTCATAATTCCTCTCAGAATGAGCTACCACCTGTATTGCAATAGCCCCTACTGGCCTCACTAAAGAATCTTCCAATAAAAATGTAGGTTTTGCCAAAAATGTCTCTCTTTCATGTCACATCCTGACTAGACCTGTTTAGATTTGGTAGGTAGTCAGCCTTTGGCCATGGGATGATTCAGCAGAAAAAGGTGAATCTTACAATAACAATCAAGTTTTTTTCCAAAAAAGTTTTTCCATTTATGTCACCGTCAGGCTAGAACCAGTAAAGTTTCAGTTGGTAGTCAGGGTTTGGCCATGAGACACTACAGGAGAGATGAGGTTTTTCACTTTTTATTAAACGGGTCTTATGGAGGGGCAGCAGAATCTGAGGAGCTCATAATTCCTCTCAGAATGAGCTACCACCTGTATTGCAATAGCCCCTACTGGCCTCACTAAAGCATCTTCCAATAAAAATGTAGGTTTTGCCAAAAATGTCTCTCTTTCATGTCACATCCTGACTAGACCTGTTTAGATTTGGTAGGTAGTCAGCCTTTGGCCATGGGATGATTCAGCAGAAAAAGGTGAATCCTACAAAAACAATCAAGTTTAAAAAAATAAAAATTCCATTCATGTCACCGTCAGGCTAGAACCAGTAACGTTTCAGTTCATAGTCAGGGTTTGGCCATGAGACACTACAGGAGAAATGAGGTTTCCACTTTTTATTAAACGGGTCTTATGGAGGGGCAGCAGAATCTGAGGAGCTCATAATTCCTCTCAGAATGAGCTACCACCTGTATTGCAATAGCCCCTACTGGCCTCACTAAAGAATCTTCCAATAAAAATGTAGGTTTTGCAAAAAATGTCTCCCTTTCATGTCACATCCTGACTAGACCTGTTTAGATTTGGTAGGTAGTCAGCCTTTGGCCATGGGATGATTCAGCAGAAAAAGGTGAATCTTACAATAACAATCAAGTTTTTTTCCAAAAAGTTTTTCCATTTATGTCACCGTCAGGCTAGAACCAGTAAAGTTTCAGTTGGTAGTCAGGGTTTGGTCATGAGACACTACAGGAGAGATGAGGTTTCCACTCTTTATTAAACGGGTCTTATGGAGGGGCAGCAGAATCTGAGGAGCTCATAATTCCTCTCAGAATGAGCTACCACCTGTATTGCAATAGCCCCTACTGGCCTCACTAAAGCATCTTCCAATAAAAATGTAGGTTTTGCCAAAAATGTCTCCCTTTCATGTCACATCCTGGCTGGACCTGTTTAGATTTGGTAGGTAGCCAGCCTTTGGCCATGGGATGATTCAGCAGAAAAAGGTGAATCTTACAAAAACAATCAAATTTTTTTCCAAAAAGTTTTTCCATTTATGTCACCGTCAGGCTAGAACCAGTAAAGTTTCAGTTGGTAGTCAGGGTTTGGCCATGAGACACTACAGGAGAGATGAGGTTTTCACTTTTTATTAAACGGGTCTTATGGAGGGGCAGCAGAATCTGAGGAGCTCATAATTCCTCTCAGAATGAGCTACCACCTGTATTGCAATAGCCCCTACTGGCCTCACTAAAGCATCTTCCAATAAAAATGTAGGTTTTGCCAAAAATGTCTCCCTTTCATGTCACATCCTGACTAGACCTGCTTAGATTTGGCAGGTAGTCAGCATTTGGCCATGGGATGATTCAGCAGAAAAAGGTGAATCTTACAATAACAATCCCGTTTAAAAAAAAAAAAAAATACATTCATGTCACCGACAGGCTAGAACCAGTAACGTTTCAGTTCGCAGTCAGGGTTTGGCCATGAGACACTACAGGAGAAATGAGGTTTCCACTTTTTATTAAACGGGTCTTATGGAGGGGCAGCAGAATCTGAGGAGCTTATAATTCCTCTCAGAATGAGCTACTACCTGTATTGCAATAGCCCCTACTGGCCTCACTAAAGAATCTTCCAATAAAAATGTAGGTTTTGCCAAAAATGTCTCCCTTTCATGTCACATCCTGACTAGACCTGTTTAGATTTGGTAGGTAGTCAGCCTTTGGCCATGGGATGATTCAGCAGAAAAAGGTGAATCTTACAAAAACAATCAAGTTTAAAAAAATAAAAATTCCATTCATGTCACCATCAGGCTAGAACCAGTAACGTTTCATTTCGTAGTCAGGGTTTGGCCATGAGACACTACAGGAGAAATGAGGTTTCTACTTTTTATTAAACGGGTCTTATGGAGGGGCAGCAGAATCTGAGGAGCTCATAATTCCTCTCAGAATGAGCTACCACTTATATTGCAAAAGCCCCTACTGGCCTCACTAAAGAATCTTCCAATAAAAATGTAGGTTTTGCCAAAAATGTCTCTCTTTCATGTCACATCCTGACTAGACCTGTTTAGATTTGGTAGGTAGTCAGCCTTTGGCCATGGGATGATTCAGCAGAAAAAGGTGAATCTTACAATAACAATCAAGTTTTTTTCCAAAAAGTTTTTCCATTTATGTCACCGTCAGGCTAGAACCAGTAAAGTTTCAGTTGGTAGTCAGGGTTTGGCCATGAGACACTACAGGAGAGATGAGGTTTCCACTTTTTATTAAACGGGTCTTATGGAGGGGCAGCAGAATCTGAGGAGCTCATAATTCCTCTCAGAATGAGCTACCACCTGTATTGCAATAGCCCCTACTGGCCTCACTAAAGCATCTTCCAATAAAAATGTAGGTTTTGCCAAAAATGTCTCTCTTTCATGTCACATCCTGACTAGACCTGTTTAGATTTGGTAGGTAGTCAGCCTTTGGCCATGGGATGATTCAGCAGAAAAAGGTGAATCTTACAAAAACAATCAAGTTTAAAAAAATAAAATTTCCATTCACGTCACCGTCAGGCTAGAACCAGTAACGTTTCAGTTCGTAGTCAGGGTTTGGCCATGGGACACTACAGGAGAGATGAGGTTTCCTCTTTTTTTTAAACGGGTCTTATGGAGGGGCAGCAGAATCTGAGGAGCTCATAATTCCTCTCAGAATGAGCTACCACCTGTATTGCAATAGCCCCTACTGGCCTCACTAAAGCATCTTCCAATAAAAATGTAGGTTTTGCCAAAAATGTCTCCCTTTCATGTCACATCCTGACTAGACCTGTTTAGATTTGGTAGGTAGTCAGCATTTGGCCATGGGATGATTCAGCAGAAAAAGGTGAATCTTACAAAAACAATCAAGTTTAAAAAAAAAAAAAATCCATTCATGTCACCATCAGGCTAGAACCAGTAAAGTTTCAGTTTGTAGTCAGGGTTTGGCCATGCGACACTACAGGAGAGATGAGGTTTCCTATTTTTATTAAACGGGTCTTATGGAGCGGCAGCAGAATCTGAGGAGCTCATAATTCCTCTCAGAATGAGCTACCACCTGTATTGCAATAGCCCCTAATGACCACACTAAAGCATCTTCCAATAAAAATGTAGGTTTTGCCAAAAATGTCTCCCTTTCATGTCACATCCTGACTAGACCTGGTTAGATTTGGTAGGTAGCCAGCCTTTGGCCATGGGATGTTTTAGCAGAAAAAGGTGAATCTTACAAAAACAATCAAGTTTTTTTCCAAAAAGTTTTTCCATTCATGTCACCGTCAGGCTAGAACCAGTAAAGTTTCAGTTGGTAGTCAGGGTTTGGCCATGAGACACTACAGGAGAGATGAGGTTTTCACATCTTATTAAACGGGTCTTATGGAGGGGCAGCAGAATCTGAGGAGCTCATAATTCCTCTCAGAATGAGCTACCACCTGTATTGCAATAGCCCCTACTGGCCTCACTAAAGCATCTTCCAATAAAAATGT
Organism: Pseudorasbora parva; assembly: GCF_024679245.1. Taxonomy (NCBI): domain Eukaryota; kingdom Metazoa; phylum Chordata; class Actinopteri; order Cypriniformes; family Gobionidae; genus Pseudorasbora; species Pseudorasbora parva. Next base: position 33,526,060 of record NC_090176.1, read on the forward strand.
AGGTTTTGCCAAAAATGTCTCTCTTTCATGTCACATCCTGACTAGACCTGTTTAGATTTGGTAGGTAGTCAGCATTTGGCCATGGGATGATTCAGCAGAAAAAGGTGAATCTTACAAAAACAATCCCGTTTAAAAAAAAAAAAAATACATTCATGTCACCGTCAGGCTAGAACCAGTAACGTTTCAGTTCGCAATCAGGGTTTGGCCATGAGACACTACAGGAGAAATGCGGTTTCCACTTTTTATTAAACGGGTCTTATGGAGGGGCAGCAGAATCTGAGGAGTTCATAATTCCTCTCAAAATGAGCTACCACCTGTATTGCAATAGCCCCTACTGGCCTCACTAAAGAATCTTCCAATAAAAATGTAGGTTTTGCCAAAAATGTCTCCCTTTCATGTCACATCCTGACTAGACCTGTTTAGATTTGGTAGGTAGTCAGCCTTTGTCCATGGGATGATTCAGCAGAAAAAGGTGAATCTTACAATAACAATCAAGTTTTTTTCCAAAAAGTTTTTCCATTTATGTCACCGTCAGGCTAGAACCAGTAAAGTTTCAGTTGGTAGTCAGGGTTTGGCCATGAGACACTACAGGAGAGATGAGGTTTCCTCTTTTTATTAAACAGGTCTTATGGAGGGGCAGCAGAATCTGAGGAGCTCATAATTCCTCTCAGAATGAGCTACCACCCGTATTGCAATAGCCCCTACTGGCCTCACTAAAGCATCTTCCAATAAAAATGTAGGTTTTGCCAAAAATGTCTCCCTTTCATGTCACATCCTGACTAGACCTGTTTAGATTTGGTAGGTAGTCAGCCTTTGGCCATGGGATGATTCAGCAGAAAAAGGTGAATCTTACAAAAACAATCAAGTTTAAAAAAATAAAATTTCCATTCACGTCACCGTCAGGCTAGAACCAATAACGTTTCAGTTCGTAGTCAGGGTTTGGCCATGAGACACTACAGGAGAATTGAGGTTTCCACTTTTTATTAAACGGGTCTTATGGAGGGGCAGCAGAATCTGAGGAGCTCATAATTCCTCTCAGAATGAGCTACCACCTGTATTGCAATAGCCCCTACTGGCCTCACTAAAGAATCTTCCAATAAAAATGTAGGTTTTGCCAAAAATGTCTCCCTTTCATGTCACATCCTGACTAGACCTGTTTAGATTTGGTAGGTAGTCAGCCTTTGGCCATGGGATGATTCAGCAGAAAAAGGTGAATCTTACAATAACAATCAAGTTTTTTTCCAAAAAGTTTTTCCATTTATGTCACCGTCAGGCTAGAACCAGTAAAGTTTCAGTTGGTAGTCAGGGTTTGGCCATGAGACACTACAGGAGAAATGAGGTTTCCACTTTTTATTAAACGGGTCTTATGGAGGGGCAGCAGAATCTGAGGAGCTCATAATTCCTCTCAGAATGAGCTACCACCTGTATTGCAATAGCCCCTACTGGCCTCACTAAAGAATCTTCCAATAAAAATGTAGGTTTTGCCAAAAATGTCTCCCTTTCATGTCACATCCTGACTAGACCTGTTTAGATTTGGTAGGTAGTCAGCCTTTGGCCATGGGATGATTCAGCAGAAAAAGGTGAATCTTACAAAAACAATCAAGTTTAAAAAAATAAAAATTCCATTCACGTCACCGTCAGGCTAGAACCAGTAACGTTTCAGTTCGTAGTCAGGGTTTGGCCATGGGAGACTACAGGAGAGATGAGGTTTCCTCTTTTTATTAAACGGGTCTTATGGAGGGGCAGCAGAATCTGAGGAGCTCATAATTCCTCTCAGAATGAGCTACCACCCGTATTGCAATAGCCCCTACTGGCCTCACTAAAGCATCTTCCAATAAAAATGTAGGTTTTGCCAAAAATGTCTCCCTTTCATGTCACATCCTGACTAGACCTGTTTAGATTTGGTAGGTAGTCAGCCTTTGGCCATGGGATGATTCAGCAGAAAAAGGTGAATCTTACAAAAACAATCAAGTTTAAAAAAATAAAAATTCCATTCATGTCACCGTCAGGCTAGAACCAGTAACGTTTCAGTTCGTAGTCAGGATTTGGCCATGAGACACTACAGGAGAAATGAGGTTTCCGCTTTTTATTAAACGGGTCTTATGGAGGGGCAGCAGAATCTGAGGAGCTCATAATTCCTCTCAGAATGAGCTACCACCTGTATTGCAATAGCCCCTACTGGCCTCACTAAAGAATCTTCCAATAAAAATGTAGGTTTTGCCAAAAATGTCTCCCTTTCATGTCACATCCTGACTAGACCTGTTTAGATTTGGTAGGTAGTCAGCCTTTGGCCATGGGATGATTCAGCAGAAAAAGGTGAATCTTACAATAACAATCAAGTTTTTTTCCAAAAAGTTTTTCCATTTATGTCACCGTCAGGCTAGAACCATTAAAGTTTCAGTTGGTAGTTAGGGTTTGGCCATGAGACACTACAGGAGAGATGAGGTTTCCACTTTTTATTAAACGGGTCTTATGGAGGGGCAGCAGAATCTGAGGAGCTCATAATTCCTCTCAGAATGAGCTACCACCTGTATTGCAATAGCCCCTACTGGCATCACTAAAGCATCTTCCAATAAAAATGTAGGTTTTGCCAAAAATGTCTCCCTTTCATGTCACATCCTGACTAGACCTGCTTAGATTTGGTAGGTAGTCAGCATTTGGCCATGGGATGATTCAGCAGAAAAAGGTGAATCTTACAAAAACAATCCCGTTTAAAAAAAAAATATATACATTCATGTCACCGACAGGCTAGATCCAGTAACGTTTCAGTTCGCAGTCAGGGTTTGGCCATGAGACACTACAGGAGAAATGAGGTTTCCACTTTTTATTAAACGGGTCTTATGGAGGGGCAGCAGAATCTGAGGAGCTCATAATTTCTCTCAGAATGAGCTACCACCTGTATTGCAATAGCCCCTACTGGCCTCACTAAAGAATCTTCCAATGTAGGTTTTAATGTAGGTTTGCCAAAAATGTCTCCCTTTCATGTCACATCCTGACTAGACCTGTTTAGATTTGGTAGGTAGTCAGCCTTTGGCCATGGGATGATTCAGCAGAAAAAGGTGAATCTTACAAAAACAATCAAGTTTAAAAAAATAAAAATTCCATTCATGTCACCGTCAGGCTAGAACCAGTAACGTTTCAGTTCGTAGTCAGGGTTTGGCCATGAGACACTACAGGAGAAATGAGGTTTCCACTTTTTATTAAACGGGTCTTATGGAGGGGCAGCAGAATCTGAGGAGCTCATAATTCCTCTCAGAATGAGCTACCACCTGTATTGCAATAGCCCCTACTGGCCTCACTAAAGAATCTTCTAATAAAAATGTAGGTTTTGCCAAAAATGTCTCCCTTTCATGTCACATCCTGACTAGACCTGTTTAGATTTGGTAGGTAGTCAGCCTTTGGCCATGGGATGATTCAGCAGAAAAAGGTGAATCTTACAAAAACAATCCCGTTTAAAAAAAAAAAAAAATACATTCATGTCACCGACAGGCTAGAACCAGTAACGTTTCAGTTCGCAGTCAGGGTTTGGCCATGAGACACTACAGGAGAAATGATGTTTCCACATTTTATTAAACGGGTCTTATGGAGGGGCAGCAGAATCTGAGGAGCTCATAATTCCTCTCAGAATGAGCTACCACCTGTATTGCAATAGCCCCTACTGGCCTCACTAAAGAATCTTCCAATAAAAATGTAGGTTTTGCCAAAAATGTCTCCCTTTCATGTCACATCCTGACTAGACCTGTTTAGATTTGGTAGGTAGTCAGCCTTTGGCCATGGGATGATTCAGCAGAAAAAGGTGAATCTTACAATAACAATCAAGTTTTTTTCCAAAAAGTTTTTCCATTTATCTCACCGTCAGGCTAGAACCAGTAAAGTTTCAGTTGGTAGTCAGGGTTTGGCCATGAGACACTACAGGAGAGATGAGGTTTCCACTTTTTATTAAACGGGTCTTATGGAGGGGCAGCAGAATCTGAGGAGCTCATAATTCCTCTCAGAATGAGCTACCACCTGTATTGCAATAGCCCCTACTGGCCTCACTAAAGCATCTTCCAATAAAAATGTAGGTTTTGCCAAAAATGTCTCCCTTTCATGTCACATCCTGACTAGACCTGTTTAGATTTGGTAGGTAGTCAGCCTTTGGCCATGGGATGATTCAGCAGAAAAAGGTGAATCTTACAAAAACAATCAAGTTTAAAAAAATTAAATTTCCATTCACGTCACCGTCAGGCTAGAACCAGTAACGTTTCAGTTCGTAGTCAGGGTTTGGCCATGAGACACTACAGGAGAATTGAGGTTTCCACTTTTTATTAAACGGGTCTTATGGAGGGGCAGCAGAATCTGAGGAGCTCATAATTCCTCTCAGAATGAGCTACCACCTGTATTGCAATAGCCCCTACTGGCCTCACTAAAGAATCTTCCAATAAAAATGTAGGTTTTGCCAAAAATGTCTCCCTTTCATGTCACATCCTGACTAGACCTGTTTAGATTTGGTAGGTAGTCAGCCTTTGGCCATGGGATGATTCAGCAGAAAAAGGTGAATCTTACAATAACAATCAAGTTTTTTTCCAAAAAGTTTTTCCATTTTTGTCACCGTCAGGCTAGAACCAGTAAAGTTTCAGTTGGTAGTCAGGGTTTGGCCATGAGACACTACAGGAGAGATGAGGTTTCCACTTTTTATTAAACGGGTCTTATGGAGGGGCAGCAGAATCTGAGGAGCTCATAATACCTCTCAGAATGAGCTACCACCTGTATTGCAATAGCCCCTACTGGCCTCACTAAAGCATCTTCCAATAAAAATGTAGGTTTTGCCAAAAATGTCTCCCTTTCATGTCACATCCTGACTAGACCTGTTTAGATTTGGTAGGTAGTCAGCCTTTGGCCATGGGATGATTCAGCAGAAAAAGGTGAATCTTACAAAAACAATCAAGTTTAAAAAAATAAAATTTCCATTCACGTCACCGTCAGGCTAGAACCAGTAAAGTTTCAGTTCGTAGTCAGGGTTTGGCCATGAGACACTACAGGAGAATTGAGGTTTCCACTTTTTATTAAACGGGTCTTATGGAGGGGCAGCAGAATCTGAGGAGCTCATAATTCCTCTCAGAATGAGCTACCACCTGTATTGCAATAGCCCCTACTGGCCTCACTAAAGAATCTTCCAATAAAAATGTAGGTTTTGCCAAAAATGTCTCCCTTTCATGTCACATCCTGACTAGACCTGTTTAGATTTGGTAGGTAGTCAGCCTTTGGCCATGGGATGATTCAGCAGAAAAAGGTGAATCTTACAATAACAATCAAGTTTTTTTCCAAAAAGTTTTTCCATTTATGTCACCGTCAGGCTAGAACCAGTAAAGTTTCAGTTGGTAGTCAGGGTTTGGCCATGAGACACTACAGGAGAGATGAGGTTTCCACTTTTTATTAAACGGGTCTTATGGAGGGGCAGCAGAATCTGAGGAGCTCATAATTCCTCTCAGAATGAGCTACCACCTGTATTGCAATAGCCCCTACTGGCCTCACTAAAGAATCTTCCAATAAAAATGTAGGTTTTGCCAAAAATGTCTCCCTTTCATGTCACATCCTGACTAGACCTGTTTAGATTTGGTAGGTAGTCAGCCTTTGGCCATGGGATGATTCAGCAGAAAAAGGTGAATCTTACAAAAACAATCAAGTTTAAAAAAATAAAAATTCCATTCATGTCACCGTCAGGCTAGAACCAGTAACGTTTCAGTTCGTAGTCAGGGTTTGGCCATGAGACACTACAGGAGAAATGAGGTTTCCACTTTTTATTAAATGGGTCTTATGGAGGGGCAGCAGAATCTGAGGACCTCATAATTCCTCTCAGAATGAGCTACCACCTGTATTGCAATAGCCCCTACTGGCCTCACTAAAGAATCTTCCAATAAAAATGTAGGTTTTGCCAAAAATGTCTCCCTTTCATGTCACATCCTGACTAGACCTGTTTAGATTTGGTAGGTAGTCAGCCTTTGGCCATGGGATGATTCAGCAGAAAAAGGTGAATCTTACAATAACAATCAAGTTTTTTTCCAAAAAGTGTTTCCATTTATGTCACCGTCAGGCTAGAACCAGTAAAGTTTCAGTTGGTAGTCAGGGTTTGGCCATGAGAAACTACAGGAGAGATGAGGTTTCCAATTTTTATTAAACGGGTCTTATGGAGGGGCAGCAGAATCTGAGGAGCTCATAATTCCTCTCAGAATGAGCTACCACCTGTATTGCAATAGCCCCTACTGGCCTCACTAAAGCATCTTCCAATAAAAATGTAGGTTTTGCCAAAAATGTCTCCCTTTCATGTCACATCCTGACTAGACCTGTTTAGATTTGGTAGGTAGTCAGCCTTTGGCCATGGGATGATTCAGCAGAAAAAGGTGAATTTTACAAAAACAATCAAGTTTAAAAAAATAAAAATTCCATTCATGTCACCGTCAGGCTAGAACCAGTAACGTTTCAGTTCGTAGTCAGGGTTTGGCCATGAGACACTACAGGAGAAATGAGGTTTCCACTTTTTATTAAACGGGTCTTATGGAGGGGCAGCAGAATCTGAGGAGCTCATAATTCCTCTCAAAATGAGCTACCACCTGTATTGCAATAGCCCCTACTGGCCTCACTAAAGAGTCTTCCAATAAAAATGTAGGTTTTGCCAAAAATGTCTCCCTTTCATGTCACATCCTGACTAGACCTGTTTAGATTTGGTAGGTAGTCAGCCTTTGGCCATGGGATGATTCAGCAGAAAAAGGTGAATCTTACAATAACAATCAAGTTTTTTTCCAAAATTTTTTTCCATTTATGTCACCGTCAGGCTAGAACCAGTAAAGTTTCAGTTGGTAGTCAGGGTTTGGCCATGAGACACTACAGGAGAGATGAGGTTTCCACTTTTTATTAAACGGGTCTTATGGAGGGGCAGCAGAATCTGAGGAGCTCATAATTCCTCTCAGAATGAGCTACCACCTGTATTGCAATAGCCCCTACTGGCCTCACTAAAGAATCTTCCAATAAAAATGTAGGTTTTGCCAAAAATGTCTCTCTTTCATGTCACATCCTGACTAGACCTGTTTAGATTTGGTAGGTTGTCAGCCTTTGGCCATGGGATGATTCAGCAGAAAAAGGTGAATCTTACAAAAACAATCAAGTTTAAAAAAAAAAAAAATCCATTCATGTCACCATCAGGCTAGAACCAGTAAAGTTTCAGTTTGTAGTCAGGGTTTGGCCATGCGACACTACAGGAGAGATGAGGTTTCCTCTATTTATTAAACGGGTCTTATGGAGCGGCACCAGAATCTGAGGAGCTCATAATTCCTCTCAGAATAAGCTACCACCTGTATTGCAATAGCCCCTAATGACCACACTAAAGCATCTTCCAATAAAAATGTAGGTTTTGCCAAAAATGTCTCCCTTTCATGTCACATCCTGACTAGACCTGCTTAGATTTGGTAGGTAGTCAGCATTTGGCCATGGGATGATTCAGCAGAAAAAGGTGAATCTTACAATAACAATCCCGTTTAAAAAAAAAAAAAAATACATTGATGTCACCGACAGGCTAGAACCAGTAAAGTTTCAGTTCGCAGTCAGGGTTTGGCCATGAGACACTACAGGAGAAATGAGGTTTCCACTTTTTATTAAACGGGTCTTATGGAGGGGCAGCAGAATCTGAGGAGCTCATAATTCCTCTCAGAATGAGCTACCACCTGTATTGCAATAGCCCCTACTGGCCTCACTAAAGAATCTTCCAATAAAAATGTAGGTTTTGCCAAAAATGTCTCCCTTTCATGTCACATCCTGACTAGACCTGTTTAGATTTGGTAGGTAGTCAGCCTTTGGCCATGGGATGATTCAGCAGAAAAAGGTGAATCCTACAAAAACAATCAAGTTTAAAAAAATAAAAATTCCATTCATGTCACCGTCAGGCTAGAACCAGTAACGTTTCAGTTCGTAGTCAGGGTTTGGCCATGAGACACTACAGGAGAAATGAGGTTTCCACTTTTTATTAAACGGGTCTTATGGAGGGGCAGCAGAATCTGAGGAGCTCATAATTCCTCTCAGAATGAGCTACCACCTGTATTGCAATAGCCCCTACTGGCCTCACTAAAGAATCTTCCAATAAAAATGTAGGTTTTGCAAAAAATGTCTCCCTTTCATGTCACATCCTGACTAGACCTGTTTAGATTTGGTAGGTAGTCAGCCTTTGGCCATGGGATGATTCAGCAGAAAAAGGTGAATCTTACAATAACAATCAAGTTTTTTTCCAAAAAGTTTTTCCATTTATGTCACCGTCAGGCTAGAACCAGTAAAGTTTCAGTTGGTAGACAGGGTTTGGTCATGAGACACTACAGGAGAGATGAGGTTTCCACTCTTTATTAAACGGGTCTTATGGAGGGGCAGCAGAATCTGAGGAGCTCATAATTCCTCTCAGAATGAGCTACCACCTGTATTGCAATAGCCCCTACTGGCCTCACTAAAGCATCTTCCAATAAAAATGTAGGTTTTGCCAAAAATGTCTCCCTTTCATGTCACATCCTGGCTGGACCTGTTTAGATTTGGTAGGTAGCCAGCCTTTGGCCATGGGATGATTCAGCAGAAAAAGGTGAATCTTACAAAAACAATCAAATTTTTTTCCAAAAAGTTTTTCCATTTATGTCACCATCAGGCTAGAACCAGTAAAGTTTCAGTTGGTAGTCAGGGTTTGGCCATGAGACACTACAGGAGAGATGAGGTTTTTCACTTTTTATTAAACGGGTCTCATGGAGGGGCAGCAGAATCTGAGGAGCTCATAATTCCTCTCAGAATGAGCTACCACCTGTATTGCAATAGCCCCTACTGGCCTCACTAAAGCATCTTCCAATAAAAATGTAGGTTTTGCCAAAAATGTCTCCCTTTCATGTCACATCCTGACTAGACCTGTTTAGATTTGGTAGGTAGTCAGCCTTTGGCCATGGGATGATTCAGGAGAAAAAGGTGAATCTTACAAAAACAATCAAGTTTAAAAAAATAAAAATTCCATTCATGTCACCGTCAAGCTAGAACCAGTAACGTTTCAGTTCGTAGTCAGGGTTTGGCCATGAGACACTACAGGAGAAATGAGGTTTCCACTTTTTATTAAACGGGTCTTATGGAGGGGCAGCAGAATCTGAGGAGCTCATAATTCCTCTCAGAATGAGCTACCACCTGTATTGCAATAGCCCCTACTGGCCTCACTAAATAATCTTCCAATAAAAATGTAGGTTTTGCCAAAAATGTCTCCCTTTCATGTCACATCCTGACTAGACCTGTTTAGATTTGGTAGGTAGTCAGCCTTTGGCCATGGGATGATTCAGCAGAAAAAGGTGAATCTTACAATAACAATCAAGTTTTTTTCCAAAAAGTTTTTCCATTTATGTCACCGTCAGGCTAGAACCAGTAAAGTTTCAGTTGGTAGTCAGGGTTTGGCCATGAGACACTACAGGAGAGATGAGGTTTCCACTTTTTATTAAACGGGTCTTATGGAGGGGCAGCAGAATCTGAGGAGCTCATAATTCCTCTCAGAATGAGCTACCACCTGTATTGCAATAGCCCCTACTGGCCTCACTAAAGAATCTTCCAATAAAAATGTAGGTTTTGCCAAAAATGTCTCTCTTTCATGTCACATCCTGACTAGACCTGTTTAGATTTGGTAGGTAGTCAGCCTTTGGCCATGGGATGATTCAGCAGAAAAAGGTGAATCTTACAATAACAATCAAGTTTTTTTCCAAAAAGTTTTTCCATTAATGTCACCGTCAGGCTAGAACCAGTAAAGTTTCAGTTGGTAGTCAGGGTTTGGCCATGAGACACTACAGGAGAGATGAGGTTTCCACTTTTTATTAAACGGGTCTTATGGAGGGGCAGCAGAATCTGAGGAGCTCATAATTCCTCTCAGAATGAGCTACCACCTGTATTGCAATAGCCCCTACTGGCCTCACTAAAGCATCTTCCAATAAAAATGTAGGTTTTGCCAAAAATGTCTCCCTTTCATGTCACATCCTGACTAGACCTGTTTAGATTTGGTAGGTAGTCAGCCTTTGGCCATGGGATGATTCAGCAGAAAAAGGTGAATCTTACAAAAACAATCAAGTTTAAAAAAATAAAAATTCCATTCATGTCACCGTCAGGCTAGAACCAGTAACGTTTCAGTTCGTAGTCAGGGTTTGGCCATGAGACACTACAGGAGAAATGAGGTTTCCACTTTTTATTAAACGGGTCTTATGGAGGGGCAGCAGAATCTGAGGAGCTCATAATTCCTCTCAGAATGAGCTACCACCTGTATTGCAATAGCCCCTACTGGCCTCACTAAAGAATCTTCCAATAAAAATGTAGGTTTTGCCAAAAATGTCTCCCTTTCATGTCACATCCTGACTAGACCTGTTTAGATTTGGTAGGTAGTCAGCCTTTGGCCATGGGATGATTCAGCAGAAAAAGGTGAATCTTACAATAACAATCAAGTTTTTTTCCAAAAAGTGTTTCCATTTATGTCACCGTCAGGCTAGAACCAGTAAAGTTTCAGTTGGTAGTCAGGGTTTGGCCATGAGAAACTACAGGAGAGATGAGGTTTCCACTTTTTATTAAACGGGTCTTATGGAGGGGCAGCAGAATCTGAGGAGCTCATAATTCCTCTCAGAATGAGCTACCACCTGTATTGCAATAGCCCCTACTGGCCTCACTAAAGCATCTTCCAATAAAAATGTAGGTTTTGCCAAAAATGTCTCCCTTTCATGTCACATCCTGACTAGACCTGTTTAGATTTGGTAGGTAGTCAGCCTTTGGCCATGGGATGATTCAGCAGAAAAAGGTGAATCTTACAAAAACAATCAAGTTTAAAAAAATAAAAATTCCATTCATGTCACCGTCAGGCTAGAACCAGTAACGTTTCAGTTCGTAGTCAGGGTTTGGCCATGAGACACTACAGGAGAAATGAGGTTTCCACTTTTTATTAAACGGGTCTTATGGAGGGGCAGCAGAATCTGAGGAGCTCATAATTCCTCTCAGAATGAGCTACCACCTGTATTGCAATAGCCCCTACTGGCCTCACTAAAGAGTCTTCCAATAAAAATGTAGGTTTTGCCAAAAATGTCTCCCTTTCATGTCACATCCTGACTAGACCTGTTTAGATTTGGTAGGTAGTCAGCCTTTGGCCATGGGATGATTCAGCAGAAAAAGGTGAATCTTACAATAACAATCAAGTTTTTTTCCAAAAAGTTTTTCCATTTATGTCACCGTCAGGCTAGAACCAGTAAAGTTTCAGTTGGTAGTCAGGGTTTGGCCATGAGACACTACAGGAGAGATGAGGTTTCCACTTTTTATTAAACGGGTCTTATGGAGGGGCAGCAGAATCTGAGGAGCTCATAATTCCTCTCAGAATGAGCTACCACCTGTATTGCAATAGCCCCTACTGGCCTCACTAAAGAATCTTCCAATAAAAATGTAGGTTTTGCCAAAAATGTCTCTCTTTCATGTCACATCCTGACTAGACCTGTTTAGATTTGGTAGGTTGTCAGCCTTTGGCCATGGGATGATTCAGCAGAAAAAGGTGAATCTTACAAAAACAATCAAGTTTAAAAAAAAAAAAAATCCATTCATGTCACCATCAGGCTAGAACCAGTAAAGTTTCAGTTTGTAGTCAGGGTTTGGCCATGCGACACTACAGGAGAGATGAGGTTTCCTCTATTTATTAAACGGGTCTTATGGAGCGGCACCAGAATCTGAGGAGCTCATAATTCCTCTCAGAATAAGCTACCACCTGTATTGCAATAGCCCCTAATGACCACACTAAAGCATCTTCCAATAAAAATGTAGGTTTTGCCAAAAATGTCTCCCTTTCATGTCACATCCTGACTAGACCTGTTTAGATTTGGTAGGTAGTCAGCATTTGGCCATGGGATGATTCAGCAGAAAAAGGTGAATCTTACAATAACAATCCCGTTTAAAAAAAAAAAAAATACATTCATGTCACCGACAGGCTAGAACCAGTAAAGTTTCAATTCGCAGTCAGGGTTTGGCCATGAGACACTACAGGAGAAATGAGGTTTCCACTTTTTATTAAACGGGTCTTATGGAGGGGCAGCAGAATCTGAGGAGCTCATAATTCCTCTCAGAATGAGCTACCACCTGTATTGCAATAGCCCCTACTGGCCTCACTAAAGAATCTTCCAATAAAAATGTAGGTTTTGCCAAAAATGTCTCCCTTTCATGTCACATCCTGACTAGACCTGTTTAGATTTGGTAGGTAGTCAGCCTTTGGCCATGGGATGATTCAGCAGAAAAAGGTGAATCCTACAAAAACAATCAAGTTTAAAAAAATAAAAATTCCATTCATGTCACCGTCAGGCTAGAACCAGTAACGTTTCAGTTCGTAGTCAGGGTTTGGCCATGAGACACTACAGGAGAAATGAGGTTTCCACTTTTTATTAAACGGGTCTTATGGAGGGGCAGCAGAATCTGAGGAGCTCATAATTCCTCTCAGAATGAGCTACCACCTGTATTGCAATACCCCCTACTGGCCTCACTAAAGAATCTTCCAATAAAAATGTAGGTTTTGCAAAAAATGTCTCCCTTTCATGTCACATCCTGACTAGACCTGTTTAGATTTGGTAGGTAGTCAGCCTTTGGCCATGGGATGATTCAGCAGAAAAAGGTGAATCTTACAATAACAATCAAGTTTTTTTCCAAAAAGTTTTTCCATTTATGTCACCGTCAGGCTAGAACCAGTAAAGTTTCAGTTGGTAGTCAGGGTTTGGCCATGAGACACTACAGGAGAGATGAGGTTTCCACTTTTTATTAAACGGGTCTTATGGAGGGGCAGCAGAATCTGAGGAGCTCATAATTCCTCTCAGAATGAGCTACCACCTGTATTGCAATAGCCCCTACTGGCCTCACTAAAGAATCTTCCAATAAAAATGTAGGTTTTGCCAAAAATGTCTCTCTTTCATGGCACATCCTGACTAGACCTGTTTAGATTTGGTAGGTTGTCAGCCTTTGGCCATGGGATGATTCAGCAGAAAAAGGTGAATCTTACAAAAACAATCAAGTTTAAAAAAAAAAAAAAATCCATTCATGTCACCATCAGGCTAGAACCAGTAAAGTTTCAGTTTGTAGTCAGGGTTTGGCCATGCGACACTACAGGAGAGATGAGGTTTCCTCTATTTATTAAACGGGTCTTATGGAGCGGCACCAGAATCTGAGGAGCTCATAATTCCTCTCAGAATAAGCTACCACCTGTATTGCAATAGCCCCTAATGACCACACTAAAGCATCTTCCAATAAAAATGTAGGTTTTGCCAAAAATGTCTCCCTTTCATGTCACATCCTGACTAGACCTGTTTAGATTTGGTAGGTAGTCAGCATTTGGCCATGGGATGATTCAGCAGAAAAAGGTGAATCTTACAATAACAATCCCGTTTAAAAAAAAAAAAAATACATTCATGTCACCGACAGGCTAGAACCAGTAACGTTTCAGTTCGCAGTCAGGGTTTGGCCATGAGACACTACAGGAGAAATGAGGTTTCCACTTTTTATTAAACGGGTCTTATGGAGGGGCAGCAGAATCTGAGGAGCTCATAATTCCTCTCAGAATGAGCTACCACCTGTATTGCAATAGCCCCTACTGGCCTCACTAAAGAATCTTCCAATAAAAATGTAGGTTTTGCCAAAAATGTCTCCCTTTCATGTCACATCCTGACTAGACCTGTTTAGATTTGGTAGGTAGTCAGCCTTTGGCCATGGGATGATTCAGCAGAAAAAGGTGAATCCTACAAAAACAATCAAGTTTAAAAAAATAAAAATTCCATTCATGTCACCGTCAGGCTAGAACCAGTAACGTTTCAGTTCGTAGTCAGGGTTTGGCCATGAGACACTACAGGAGAAATGATGTTTCCACTTTTTATTAAACGGGTCTTATGGAGGGGCAGCAGAATCTGAGGAGCTCATAATTCCTCTCAGAATGAGCTACCACCTGTATTGCAATAGCCCCTACTGGCCTCACTAAAGAATCTTCCAATAAAAATGTAGGTTTTGCAAAAAATGTCTCCCTTTCATGTCACATCCTGACTAGACCTGTTTAGATTTGGTAGGTAGTCAGCCTTTGGCCATGGGATGATTCAGCAGAAAAAGGTGAATCTTACAATAACAATCAAGTTTTTTTCCAAAAAGTTTTTCCATTTATGTCACCGTCAGGCTAGAACCAGTAAAGTTTCAGTTGGTAGTCAGGGTTTGGTCATGAGACACTACAGGAGAGATGAGGTTTCCACTCTTTATTAAACGGGTCTTATGGAGGGGCAGCAGAATCTGAGGAGCTCATAATTCCTCTCAGAATGAGCTACCACCTGTATTGCAATAGCCCCTACTGGCCTCACTAAAGCATCTTCCAATAAAAATGTAGGTTTTGCCAAAAATGTCTCAATTTCATGTCACATCCTGGCTGGACCTGTTTAGATTTGGTAGGTAGCCAGCCTTTGGCCATGGGATGATTCAGCAGAAAAAGGTGAATCTTACAAAAACAATCAAATTTTTTTCCAAAAAGTTTTTCCATTTATGTCACCGTCAGGCTAGAACCAGTAAAGTTTCGGTTGGTAGTCAGGGTTTGGCCATGAGACACTACAGGAGAGATGAGGTTTTCACTTTTTATTAAACGGGTCTTATGGAGGGGCAGCAGAATCTGAGGAGCTCATAATTCCTCTCAGAATGAGCTACCACCTGTATTGCAATAGCCCCTACTGGCCTCACTAAAGCATCTTCCAATAAAAATGTAGGTTTTGCCAAAAATGTCTCCCTTTCATGTCACATCCTGACTAGACCTGCTTAGATTTGGCAGGTAGTCAGCATTTGGCCATGGGATGATTCAGCAGAAAAAGGTGAATCTTACAATAACAATCCCGTTTAAAAAAAAAAAAAAATACATTCATGTCACCGACAGGCTAGAACCAGTAACGTTTCAGTTCGCAGTCAGGGTTTGGCCATGAGACACTACAGGAGAAATATGTTTCCACTTTTTATTAAACGGGTCTTATGGAGGGGCAGCAGAATCTGAGGAGCTCATAATTCCTCTCAGAATGAGCTACTACCTGTATTGCAATAGCCCCTAATGACCACACTAAAGCATCTTCCAATAAAAATGTAGGTTTTGCCAAAAATGTCTCTCTTTCATGGCACATCCTGACTAGACCTGTTTAGATTTGGTAGGTTGTCAGCCTTTGGCCATGGGATGATTCAGCAGAAAAAGGTGAATCCTACAAAAACAATCAAGTTTTAAAAAAAAAAAAAATCCATTCATGTCACCATCAGGCTAGAACCAGTAAAGTTTCAGTTTGTAGTCAGGGTTTGGCCATGCGACACTACAGGAGAGATGAGGTTTCCTCTATTTATTAAACGGGTCTTATGGAGCGGCACCAGAATCTGAGGAGCTCATAATTCCTCTCAGAATAAGCTACCACCTGTATTGCAATAGCCCCTAATGACCACACTAAAGCATCTTCCAATAAAAATGTAGGTTTTGCCAAAAATGTCTCCCTTTCATGTCACATCCTGACTAGACCTGTTTAGATTTGGTAGGTAGTCAGCATTTGGCCATGGGATGATTCAGCAGAAAAAGGTGAATCTTACAATAACAATCCCGTTTAAAAAAAAAAAAAATACATTCATGTCACCGACAGGCTAGAACCAGTAAAGTTTCAGTTCGCAGTCAGGGTTTGGCCATGAGACACTACAGGAGAAATGAGGTTTCCACTTTTTATTAAACGGGTCTTATGGAGGGGCAGCAGAATCTGAGGAGCTCATAATTCCTCTCAGAATGAGCTACCACCTGTATTGCAATAGCCCCTACTGGCCTCACTAAAGAATCTTCCAATAAAAATGTAGGTTTTGCCAAAAATGTCTCCCTTTCATGTCACATCCTGACTAGACCTGTTTAGATTTGGTAGGTAGTCAGCCTTTGGCCATGGGATGATTCAGCAGAAAAAGGTGAATCCTACAAAAACAATCAAGTTTAAAAAAATAAAAATTCCATTCATGTCACCGTCAGGCTAGAACCAGTAACGTTTCAGTTCGTAGTCAGGGTTTGGCCATGAGACACTACAGGAGAAATGATGTTTCCACTTTTTATTAAACGGGTCTTATGGAGGGGCAGCAGAATCTGAGGAGCTCATAATTCCTCTCAGAATGAGCTACCACCTGTATTGCAATAGCCCCTACTGGCCTCACTAAAGAATCTTCCAATAAAAATGTAGGTTTTGCAAAAAATGTCTCCCTTTCATGTCACATCCTGACTAGACCTGTTTAGATTTGGTAGGTAGTCAGCCTTTGGCCATGGGATGATTCAGCAGAAAAAGGTGAATCTTACAATAACAATCAAGTTTTTTTCCAAAAAGTGTTTCCATTTATGTCACCGTCAGGCTAGAACCAGTAAAGTTTCAGTTGGTAGTCAGGGTTTGGCCATGAGAAACTACAGGAGAGATGAGGTTTCCACTTTTTATTAAACGGGTCTTATGGAGGGGCAGCAGAATCTGAGGAGCTCATAATTCCTCTCAGAATGAGCTACCACCTGTATTGCAATAGCCCCTACTGGCCTCACTAAAGCATCTTCCAATAAAAATGTAGGTTTTGCCAAAAATGTCTCCCTTTCATGTCACATCCTGACTAGACCTGTTTAGATTTGGTAGGTAGTCAGCCTTTGGCCATGGGATGATTCAGCAGAAAAAGGTGAATCTTACAAAAACAATCAAGTTTAAAAAAATAAAAATTCCATTCATGTCACCGTCAGGCTAGAACCAGTAACGTTTCAGTTCGTAGTCAGGGTTTGGCCATGAGACACTACAGGAGAAATGAGGTTTCCACTTTTTATTAAACGGGTCTTATGGAGGGGCAGCAGAATCTGAGGAGCTCATAATTCCTCTCAGAATGAGCTACCACCTGTATTGCAATAGCCCCTACTGGCCTCACTAAAGAGTCTTCCAATAAAAATGTAGGTTTTGCCAAAAATGTCTCCCTTTCATGTCACATCCTGACTAGACCTGTTTAGATTTGGTAGGTAGTCAGCCTTTGGCCATGGGATGATTCAGCAGAAAAAGGTGAATCTTACAATAACAATCAAGTTTTTTTCCAAAATTTTTTTCCATTTATGTCACCGTCAGGCTAGAACCAGTAAAGTTTCAGTTGGTAGTCAGGGTTTGGCCATGAGACACTACAGGAGAGATGAGGTTTCCACTTTTTATTAAACGGGTCTTATGGAGGGGCAGCAGAATCTGAGGAGCTCATAATTCCTCTCAGAATGAGCTACCACCTGTATTGCAATAGCCCCTACTGGCCTCACTAAAGAATCTTCCAATAAAAATGTAGGTTTTGCCAAAAATGTCTCTCTTTCATGTCACATCCTGACTAGACCTGTTTAGATTTGGTAGGTTGTCAGCCTTTGGCCATGGGATGATTCAGCAGAAAAAGGTGAATCTTACAAAAACAATCAAGTTTAAAAAAAAAAAAAATCCATTCATGTCACCATCAGGCTAGAACCAGTAAAGTTTCAGTTTGTAGTCAGGGTTTGGCCATGCGACACTACAGGAGAGATGAGGTTTCCTCTATTTATTAAACGGGTCTTATGGAGCGGCACCAGAATCTGAGGAGCTCATAATTCCTCTCAGAATAAGCTACCACCTGTATTGCAATAGCCCCTAATGACCACACTAAAGCATCTTCCAATAAAAATGTAGGTTTTGCCAAAAATGTCTCCCTTTCATGTCACATCCTGACTAGACCTGTTTAGATTTGGTAGGTAGTCAGCATTTGGCCATGGGATGATTCAGCAGAAAAAGGTGAATCTTACAATAACAATCCCGTTTAAAAAAAAAAAAATACATTCATGTCACCGACAGGCTAGAACCAGTAAAGTTTCAATTCGCAGTCAGGGTTTGGCCATGAGGCACTACAGGAGAAATGAGGTTTCCACTTTTTATTAAACGGGTCTTATGGAGGGGCAGCAGAATCTGAGGAGCTCATAATTCCTCTCAGAATGAGCTACCACCTGTATTGCAATAGCCCCTACTGGCCTCACTAAAGAATCTTCCAATAAAAATGTAGGTTTTGCCAAAAATGTCTCCCTTTCATGTCACATCCTGACTAGACCTGTTTAGATTTGGTAGGTAGTCAGCCTTTGGCCATGGGATGATTCAGCAGAAAAAGGTGAATCCTACAAAAACAATCAAGTTTAAAAAAATAAAAATTCCATTCATGTCACCGTCAGGCTAGAACCAGTAACGTTTCAGTTCGTAGTCAGGGTTTGGCCATGAGACACTACAGGAGAAATGATGTTTCCACTTTTTATTAAACGGGTCTTATGGAGGGGCAGCAGAATCTGAGGAGCTCATAATTCCTCTCAGAATGAGCTACCACCTGTATTGCAATAGCCCCTACTGGCCTCACTAAAGAATCTTCCAATAAAAATGTAGGTTTTGCAAAAAATGTCTCCCTTTCATGTCACATCCTGACTAGACCTGTTTAGATTTGGTAGGTAGTCAGCCTTTGGCCATGGGATGATTCAGCAGAAAAAGGTGAATCTTACAATAACAATCAAGTTTTTTTCCAAAAAGTTTTTCCATTTATGTCACCGTCAGGCTAGAACCAGTAAAGTTTCAGTTGGTAGTCAGGGTTTGGTCATGAGACACTACAGGAGAGATGAGGTTTCCACTCTTTATTAAACGGGTCTTATGGAGGGGCAGCAGAATCTGAGGAGCTCATAATTCCTCTCAGAATGAGCTACCACCTGTATTGCAATAGCCCCTACTGGCCTCACTAAAGCATCTTCCAATAAAAATGTAGGTTTTGCCAAAAATGTCTCAATTTCATGTCACATCCTGGCTGGACCTGTTTAGATTTGGTAGGTAGCCAGCCTTTGGCCATGGGATGATTCAGCAGAAAAAGGTGAATCTTACAAAAACAATCAAATTTTTTTCCAAAAAGTTTTTCCATTTATGTCACCGTCAGGCTAGAACCAGTAAAGTTTCGGTTGGTAGTCAGGGTTTGGCCATGAGACACTACAGGAGAGATGAGGTTTTCACTTTTTATTAAACGGGTCTTATGGAGGGGCAGCAGAATCTGAGGAGCTCATAATTCCTCTCAGAATGAGCTACCACCTGTATTGCAATAGCCCCTACTGGCCTCACTAAAGCATCTTCCAATAAAAATGTAGGTTTTGCCAAAAATGTCTCCCTTTCATGTCACATCCTGACTAGACCTGCTTAGATTTGGCAGGTAGTCAGCATTTGGCCATGGGATGATTCAGCAGAAAAAGGTGAATCTTACAATAACAATCCCGTTTAAAAAAAAAAAAAAATACATTCATGTCACCGACAGGCTAGAACCAGTAACGTTTCAGTTCGCAGTCAGGGTTTGGCCATGAGACACTACAGGAGAAATATGTTTCCACTTTTTATTAAACGGGTCTTATGGAGGGGCAGCAGAATCTGAGGAGCTCATAATTCCTCTCAGAATGAGCTACTACCTGTATTGCAATAGCCCCTAATGACCACACTAAAGCATCTTCCAATAAAAATGTAGGTTTTGCCAAAAATGTCTCTCTTTCATGGCACATCCTGACTAGACCTGTTTAGATTTGGTAGGTTGTCAGCCTTTGGCCATGGGATGATTCAGCAGAAAAAGGTGAATCCTACAAAAACAATCAAGTTTAAAAAAAAAAAAAAATCCATTCATGTCACCATCAGGCTAGAACCAGTAAAGTTTCAGTTTGTAGTCAGGGTTTGGCCATGCGACACTACAGGAGAGATGAGGTTTCCTCTATTTATTAAACGGGTCTTATGGAGCGGCACCAGAATCTGAGGAGCTCATAATTCCTCTCAGAATAAGCTACCACCTGTATTGCAATAGCCCCTAATGACCACACTAAAGCATCTTCCAATAAAAATGTAGGTTTTGCCAAAAATGTCTCCCTTTCATGTCACATCCTGACTAGACCTGTTTAGATTTGGTAGGTAGTCAGCATTTGGCCATGGGATGATTCAGCAGAAAAAGGTGAATCTTACAATAACAATCCCGTTTAAAAAAAAAAAAAATACATTCATGTCACCGACAGGCTAGAACCAGTAAAGTTTCAGTTCGCAGTCAGGGTTTGGCCATGAGACACTACAGGAGAAATAAGGTTTCCACTTTTTATTAAACGGGTCTTATGGAGGGGCAGCAGAATCTGAGGAGCTCATAATTCCTCTCAGAATGAGCTACCACCTGTATTGCAATAGCCCCTACTGGCCTCACTAAAGAATCTTCCAATAAAAATGTAGGTTTTGCCAAAAATGTCTCCCTTTCATGTCACATCCTGACTAGACCTGTTTAGATTTGGTAGGTAGTCAGCCTTTGGCCATGGGATGATTCAGCAGAAAAAGGTGAATCCTACAAAAACAATCAAGTTTAAAAAAATAAAAATTCCATTCATGTCACCGTCAGGCTAGAACCAGTAACGTTTCAGTTCGTAGTCAGGGTTTGGCCATGAGACACTACAGGAGAAATGATGTTTCCACTTTTTATTAAACGGGTCTTATGGAGGGGCAGCAGAATCTGAGGAGCTCATAATTCCTCTCAGAATGAGCTACCACCTGTATTGCAATAGCCCCTACTGGCCTCACTAAAGAATCTTCCAATAAAAATGTAGGTTTTGCAAAAAATGTCTCCCTTTCATGTCACATCCTGACTAGACCTGTTTAGATTTGGTAGGTAGTCAGCCTTTGGCCATGGGATGATTCAGCAGAAAAAGGTGAATCTTACAATAACAATCAAGTTTTTTTCCAAAAAGTTTTTCCATTTATGTCACCGTCAGGCTAGAACCAGTAAAGTTTCAGTTGGTAGTCAGGGTTTGGTCATGAGACACTACAGGAGAGATGAGGTTTCCACTCTTTATTAAACGGGTCTTATGGAGGGGCAGCAGAATCTGAGGAGCTCATAATTCCTCTCAGAATGAGCTACCACCTGTATTGCAATAGCCCCTACTGGCCTCACTAAAGCATCTTCCAATAAAAATGTAGGTTTTGCCAAAAATGTCTCCCTTTCATGTCACATCCTGGCTGGACCTGTTTAGATTTGGTAGACAGCCAGCCTTTGGCCATGGGATGATTCAGCAGAAAAAGGTGAATCTTACAAAAACAATCAAATTTTTTTCCAAAAAGTTTTTCCATTTATGTCACCGTCAGGCTAGAACCAGTAAAGTTTCGGTTGGTAGTCAGGGTTTGGACATGAGACACTACAGGAGAGATGAGGTTTTCACTTTTTATTAAACGGGTCTTATGGAGGGGCAGCAGAATCTGAGGAGCTCATAATTCCTCTCAGAATGAGCTACCACCTGTATTGCAATAGCCCCTACTGGCCTCACTAAAGCATCTTCCAATAAAAATGTAGGTTTTGCCAAAAATGTCTCCCTTTCATGTCACATCCTGACTAGACCTGCTTAGATTTGGCAGGTAGTCAGCATTTGGCCATGGGATGATTCAGCAGAAAAAGGTGAATCTTACAATAACAATCCCGTTTAAAAAAAAAAAAAAATACATTCATGTCACCGACAGGCTAGAACCAGTAACGTTTCAGTTCGCAGTCAGGGTTTGGCCATGAGACACTACAGGAGAAATGAGGTTTCCACTTTTTATTAAACGGGTCTTATGGAGGGGCAGCAGAATCTGAGGAGCTCATAATTCCTCTCAGAATGAGCTACTACCTGTATTGCAATAGCCCCTACTGGCCTCACTAAAGAATCTTCCAATAAAAATGTAGGTTTTGCCAAAAATGTCTCCCTTTCATGTCACATCCTGACTAGACCTGTTTAGATTTGGTAGGTAGTCAGCCTTTGGCCATGGGATGATTCAGCAGAAAAAGGTGAATCTTACAAAAACAATCAAGTTTAAAAAAATAAAAATTCCATTCATGTCACCATCAGGCTAGAACCAGTAACGTTTCATTTCGTAGTCAGGGTTTGGCCATGAGACACTACAGGAGAAATGAGGTTTCTACTTTTTATTAAACGGGTCTTATGGAGGGGCAGCAGAATCTGAGGAGCTCATAATTCCTCTCAGAATGAGCTACCACCTATATTGCAATAGCCCCTACTGGCCTCACTAATGAATCTTCCAATAAAAATGTAGGTTTTGCCAAAAATGTCTCTCTTTCATGTCACATCCTGACTAGACCTGTTTAGATTTGGTAGGTAGTCAGCCTTTGGCCATGGGATGATTCAGCAGAAAAAGGTGAATCTTACAATAACAATCAAGTTTTTTTCCAAAAAGTTTTTCCATTTATGTCACCGTCAGGCTAGAACCAGTAAAGTTTCAGTTGGTAGTCAGGGTTTGGCCATGAGACACTACAGGAGAGATGAGGTTTCCACTTTTTATTAAACGGGTCTTATGGAGGGGCAGCAGAATCTGAGGAGCTCATAATTCCTCTCAGAATGAGCTACCACCTGTATTGCAATAGCCCCTACTGGCCTCACTAAAGCATCTTCCAATAAAAATGTAGGTTTTGCCAAAAATGTCTCCCTTTCATGTCACATCCTGACTAGACCTGTTTAGATTTGGTAGGTAGTCAGCCTTTGGCCATGGGATGATTCAGCAGAAAAAGGTGAATCTTACAAAAACAATCAAGTTTAAAAAAAAAAAAAATCCATTCATGTCACCATCAGGCTAGAAACAGTAAAGTTTCAGTTTGTAGTCAGGGTTTGGCCATGCGACACTACAGGAGAGATGAGGTTTCCTCTTTTTATTAAACGGGTCTTATGGAGCGGCAGCAGAATCTGAGGAGCTCATAATTCCTCTCAGAATGAGCTACCACCTGTATTGCAATAGCCCCTAATGACCACACTAAAGCATCTTCCAATAAAAATGTAGGTTTTGCCAAAAATGTCTCCCTTTCATGTCACATCCTGGCTAGACCTGGTTAGATTTGGTAGGTAGCCAGCCTTTGGCCATGGGATGATTCAGCAGAAAAAGGTGAATCTTACAAAAACAATCAAATTTTTTTCCAAAAAGTTTTTCCATTTATGTCACCGTCAGGCTAGAACCAGTAAAGTTTCAGTTGGTAGTCAGGGTTTGGCCATGAGACACTACAGGAGAGATGAGGTTTTCACTTTTTATTAAACGGGTCTTATGGAGGGGCAGCAGAATCTGAGGAGCTCATAATTCCTCTCAGAATGAGCTACCACCTGTATTGCAATAGCCCCTACTGGCCTCACTAAAGCATCTTCCAATAAAAATGTAGGTTTTGCCAAAAATGTCTCCCTTTCATGTCACATTCTGACTAGACCTGCTTAGATTTGGCAGGTAGTCAGCATTTGGCCATGGGATGATTCAGCAGAAAAAGGTGAATCTTACAATAACAATCCCGTTTAAAAAAAAAAAAAATACATTCATGTCACCGACAGGCTAGAACCAGTAACGTTTCAGTTCGCAGTCAGGGTTTGGCCATGAGACACTACAGGAGAAATGAGGTTTCCACTTTTTATTAAACGGGTCTTATGGAGGGGCAGCAGAATCTGAGGAGCTCATAATTCCTCTCAGAATGAGCTACTACCTGTATTGCAATAGCCCCTACTGGCCTCACTAAAGAATCTTCCAATAAAAATGTAGGTTTTGCCAAAAATGTCTCCCTTTCATGTCACATCCTGACTAGACCTGTTTAGATTTGGTAGGTAGTCAGCCTTTGGCCATGGGATGATTCAGCAGAAAAAGGTGAATCTTACAAAAACAATCAAGTTTAAAAAAATAAAAATTCCATTCATGTCACCATCAGGCTAGAACCAGTAACGTTTCATTTCGTAGTCAGGGTTTGGCCATGAGACACTACAGGAGAAATGAGATTTCTACTTTTTATTAAACGGGTCTTATGGAGGGGCAGCAGAATCTGAGGAGCTCATAATTCCTCTCAGAATGAGCTACCACCTATATTGCAATAGCCCCTACTGGCCTCACTAAAGAATCTTCCAATAAAAATGTAGGTTTTGCCAAAAATGTCTCTCTTTCATGTCACATCCTGACTAGACCTGTTTAGATTTGGTAGGTAGTCAGCCTTTGGCCGTGGGATGATTCAGCAGAAAAAGGTGAATCTTACAATAACAATCAAGTTTTTTTCCAAAAAGTTTTTCCATTTATGTCACCGTCAGGCTAGAACCAGTAAAGTTTCAGTTGGTAGTCAGGGTTTGGCCATGAGACACTACAGGAGAGATGAGGTTTCCACTTTTTATTAAACGGGTCTTATGGAGGGGCAGCAGAATCTGAGGAGCTCATAATTCCTCTCAGAATGAGCTACCACCTGTATTGCAATAGCCCCTACTGGCCTCACTAAAGCATCTTCCAATAAAAATGTAGGTTTTGCCAAAAATGTCTCCCTTTCATGTCACATCCTGACTAGACCTGTTTAGATTTGGTAGGTAGTCAGCCTTTGGCCATGGGATGATTCAGCAGAAAAAGGTGAATCTTACAAAAACAATCAAGTTTAAAAAAATAAAATTTCCATTCACGTCACCGTCAGGCTAGAACCAGTAACGTTTCAGTTCGTAGTCAGGGTTTGGCCATGGGACACTACAGGAGAGATGAGGTTTCCTCTTTTTATTAAACGGGTCTTATGGAGGGGCAGCAGAATCTGAGGAGCTCATAATTCCTCTCAGAATGAGCTACCACCTGTATTGCAATAGCCCCTACTGGCCTCACTAAAGCATCTTCCAATATTAATGTAGGTTTTGCCAAAAATGTCTCCCTTTCATGTCACATCCTGACTAGACCTGTTTAGATTTGGTAGGTAGTCAGCATTTGGCCATGGGATGATTCAGCAGAAAAAGGTGAATCTTACAAAAACAATCAAGTTTAAAAAAAAAAAAAAATCCATTCATGTCACCATCAGGCTAGAACCAGTAAAGTTTCAGTTTGTAGTCAGGGTTTGGCCATGCGACACTACAGGAGAGATGAGGTTTCCTCTTTTTATTAAACGGGTCTTATGGAGCGGCAGCAGAATCTGAGGAGCTCATAATTCCTCTCAGAATGAGCTACCACCTGTATTGCAATAGCCCCTAATGACCACACTAAAGCATCTTCCAATAAAAATGTAGGTTTTGCCAAAAATGTCTCCCTTTCATGTCACATCCTGGCTAGACCTGGTTAGATTTGGTAGGTAGCCAGCCTTTGGCCATGGGATGTTTTAGCAGAAAAAGGTGAATCTTACAAAAACAATCAAGTTTTTTTCCAAAAAGTTTTTCCATTCATGTCACCGTCAGGCTAGAACCAGTAAAGTTTCAGTTGGTAGTCAGGGTTTGGCCATGAGACACTACAGGAGAGATGAGGTTTTCACTTCTTATTAAACGGGTCTTATGGAGGGGCAGCAGAATCTGAGGAGCTCATAATTCCTCTCAGAATGAGCTACCACCTGTATTGCAATAGCCCCTACTGGCCTCACTAAAGCATCTTCCAATAAAAATGTAGGTTTTGCCAAAAATGTCTCTCTTTCATGTCACATCCTGACTAGACCTGTTTAGATTTGGTAGGTAGTCAGCATTTGGCCATGGGATGATTCAGCAGAAAAAGGTGAATCTTACAAAAACAATCCCGTTTAAAAAAAAAAAAATACATTCATGTCACCGTCAGGCTAGAACCAGTAATGTTTCAGTTCGCAATCAGGGTTTGGCCATGAGACACTACAGGAGAAATGCGGTTTCCTCTTTTTATTATACGGGTCTTATGGAGGGGCAGCAGAATCTGAGGAGTTCATAATTCCTCTCAGAATGAGCTACCACCTGTATTGCAATAGCCCCTACTGGCCTCACTAAAGAATCTTCCAATAAAAATGTAGGTTTTGCCAAAAATGTCTCCCTTTCATGTCACATCCTGACTAGACCTGTTTAGATTTGGTAGGTAGTCAGCCTTTGGCCATGGGATGATTCAGCAGAAAAAGGTGAATCTTACAATAACAATCAAGTTTTTTTCCAAAAAGTTTTTCCATTTATGTCACCGTCAGGCTAGAACCAGTAAAGTTTCAGTTGGTAGTCAGGGTTTGGCCATGAGACACTACAGGAGAGATGAGGTTTCCACTTTTTATTAAACGGGTCTTATGGAGGGGCAGCAGAATCTGAGGAGCTCATAATACCTCTCAGAATGAGCTACCACCTGTATTGCAATAGCCCCTACTGGCCTCACTAAAGCATCTTCCAATAAAAATGTAGGTTTTGCCAAAAATGTCTCCCTTTCATGTCACATCCTGACTAGACCTGTTTAGATTTGGTAGGTAGTCAGCCTTTGGCCATGGGATGATTCAGCAGAAAAAGGTGAATCTTACAAAAACAATCAAGTTTAAAAAAATAAAATTTCCATTCACGTCACCGTCAGGCTAGAACCAGTAACGTTTCAGTTCGTAGTCAGGGTTTGGCCATGAGACACTACAGGAGAATTGAGGTTTCCACTTTTTATTAAACGGGTCTTATGGAGGGGCAGCAGAATCTGAGGAGCTCATAATTCCTCTCAGAATGAGCTACCACCTGTATTGCAATAGCCCCTACTGGCCTCACTAAAGAATCTTCCAATAAAAATGTAGGTTTTGCCAAAAATGTCTCCCTTTCATGTCACATCCTGACTAGACCTGTTTAGATTTGGTAGGTAGTCAGCCTTTGGCCATGGGATGATTCAGCAGAAAAAGGTGAATCTTACAATAACAATCAAGTTTTTTTCCAAAAAGTTTTTCCATTTATGTCACCGTCAGGCTAGAACCAGTAAAGTTTCAGTTGGTAGTCAGGGTTTGGCCATGAGACACTACAGGAGAGATGAGGTTTCCACTTTTTATTAAACGGGTCTTATGGAGGGGCAGCAGAATCTGAGGAGCTCTTAATTCCTCTCAGAATGAGCTACCACCTGTATTGCAATAGCCCCTACTGGCCTCACTAAAGAATCTTCCAATAAAAATGTAGGTTTTGCCAAAAATGTCTCCCTTTCATGTCACATCCTGACTAGACCTGTTTAGATTTGGTAGGTAGTCAGCCTTTGGCCATGGGATGATTCAGCAGAAAAAGGTGAATCTTACAAAAACAATCAAGTTTAAAAAAATAAAATTTCCATTCACGTCACCGTCAGGCTAGAACCAGTAACGTTTCAGTTCGTAGTCAGGGTTTGGCCATGGGAGACTACAGGAGAGATGAGGTTTCCTCTTTTTATTAAACGGGTCTTATGGAGGGGCAGCAGAATCTGAGGAGCTCATAATTCCTCTCAGAATGAGCTACCACCCGTATTGCAATAGCCCCTACTGGCCTCACTAAAGCATCTTCCAATAAAAATGTAGGTTTTGCCAAAAATGTCTCCCTTTCATGTCACATCCTGACTAGACCTGTTTAGATTTGGTAGGTAGTCAGCCTTTGGTCATGGGATGATTCAGAAGAAAAAGGTGAATCTTACAAAAACAATCAAGTTTAAAAAAAAAAAAATTTCATTTATGTCACCGTCAGTCTAGAACCAGTAAAGTTTCAGTTGGTAGTCAGGGTTTGGCCATGAGACACTACAGGAGAGATGAGGTTTCCGCTTTTTATTAAACGGGTCTTATGGAGGGGCAGCAGAATCTGAGGAGCTCATAATTCCTCTCAGAATGAGCTACCACCTGTATTGCAATAGCCCCTACTGGCCTCACTAAAGAATCTTCCAATAAAAATGTAGGTTTTGCCAAAAATGTCTCCCTTTCATGTCACATCCTGACTAGACCTGTTTAGATTTTGTAGGTAGTCAGCCTTTGGCCATGGGATGATTCAGCAGAAAAAGGTGAATCTTACAAAAACAATCAAGTTTAAAAAAATAAAATTTCCATTCACGTCACCGTCAGGCTAGAACCAGTAACGTTTCAGTTCGTAGTCAGGGTTTGGCCATGGGAGACTACAGGAGAGATGAGGTTTCCTCTTTTTATTAAACGGGTCTTATGGAGGGGCAGCAGAATCTGAGGAGCTCATAATTCCTCTCAGAATGAGCTACCACCCGTATTGCAATAGCCCCTACTGGCCTCACTAAAGCATCTTCCAATAAAAATGTAGGTTTTGCCAAAAATGTCTCCCTTTCATGTCACATCCTGACTAGACCTGTTTAGATTTGGTAGGTAGTCAGCCTTTGGTCATGGGATGATTCAGCAGAAAAAGGTGAATCTTACAAAAACAATCAAGTTTAAAAAAATAAAAATTCCATTTATGTCACCGTCAGGCTAGAACCAGTAAAGTTTCAGTTGGTAGTCAGGGTTTGGCCATGAGACACTACAGGAGAGATGAGGTTTCTGCTTTTTATTAAACGGGTCTTATGGAGGGGCAGCAGAATCTGAGGAGCTCATAATTCCTCTCAGAATGAGCTACCACCTGTATTGCAATAGCCCCTACTGGCCTCACTAAAGAATCTTCCAATCAAAATGTAGGTTTTGCCAAAAATGTCTCCCTTTCATGTCACATCCTGACTAGACCTGTTTAGATTTGGTAGGTAGTCAGCCTTTGGCCATGGGATGATTCAGCAGAAAAAGGTGAATCTTACAATAACAATCAAGTTTTTTTCCAAAAAGTTTTTCCATTTATGTCACCGTCAGGCTAGAACCAGTAAAGTTTCAGTTGGTAGTTAGGGTTTGGCCATGAGACACTACAGGAGAGATGAGGTTTCCACTTTTTATTAAACAGGTCTTATGGAGGGGCAGCAGAATCTGAGGAGCTCATAATTCCTCTCAGAATGAGCTACCACCTGTATTGCAATAGCCCCTACTGGCATCACTAAAGCATCTTCCAATAAAAATGTAGGTTTTGCCAAAAATGTCTCCCTTTCATGTCACATCCTGACTAGACCTGCTTAGATTTGGTAGGTAGTCAGCATTTGGCCATGGGATGATTCAGCAGAAAAAGGTGAATCTTACAAAAACAATCCCGTTTAAAAAAAAAAAAAATACATTCATGTCACCGACAGGCTAGATCCAGTAACGTTTCAGTTCGCAGTCAGGGTTTGGCCATGAGACACCACAGGAGAAATGAGGTTTCCACTTTTTATTAAACGGGTCTTATGGAGGGGCAGCAGAATCTGAGGAGCTCATAATTCCTCTCAGAATGAGCTACCACCTGTATTGCAATAGCCCCTACTGGCCTCACTAAAGAATCTTCCAATGTAGGTTTTAATGTAGGTTTGCCAAAAATGTCTCCCTTTCATGTCACATCCTGACTAGACCTGTTTAGATTTGGTAGGTAGTCAGCCTTTGGCCATGGGATGATTCAGCAGAAAAAGGTGAATCTTACAAAAACAATCAAGTTTAAAAAAATAAAAATTCCATTCATGTCACCGTCAGGCTAGAACCAGTAACGTTTCAGTTCGTAGTCAGGGTTTGGCCATGAGACACTACAGGAGAAATGAGGTTTCCACTTTTTATTAAACGGGTCTTATGGAGGGGCAGCAGAATCTGAGGAGCTCATTATTCCTCTCAGAATGAGCTACCACCTGTATTGCAATAGCCCCTACTGGCCTCACTAAAGAATCTTCCAATAAAAATGTAGGTTTTGCCAAAAATGTCTCCCTTTCATGTCACATCCTGACTAGACCTGTTTAGATTTGGTAGGTAGTCAGCCTTTGGCCATGGGATGATTCAGCAGAAAAAGGTGAATCTTACAAAAACAATCAAGTTTAAAAAAATAAAAATTCCATTCATTTCACCGTCAGGCTAGAACCAGTAACGTTTCAGTTCGTAGTCAGGGTTTGGCCATGGGACACTACAGGAGAGATGAGGGTTCCTCTTTTTATTAAACGGGTCTTATGGAGGGGCAGCAGAATCTGAGGAGCTCATAATTCCTCTCAGAATGAGCTACCACCTGTATTGCAATAGCCCCTACTGGCCTCACTAAAGCATCTTCCAATAAAAATGTAGGTTTTGCCAAAAATGTCTCCCTTTCATGTCACATCCTGACTAGACCTGTTTAGATTTGGTAGGTAGTCAGCCTTTGGCCATGGGATGATTCAGCAGAAAAAGGTGAATCTTACAAAAACAATCAAGTTTAAAAAAATAAAAATTCCATTGATGTCACCGTCAGGCTAGAACCAGTAACGTTTCAGTTCGTAGTCAGGGTTTGGCCATGAGACACTACAGGAGAATTGAGGTTTCCACTTTTTATTAAACGGGTCTTATGGAGGGGCAGCAGAATCTGAGGAGCTCATAATTCCTCTCAGAATGAGCTACCACCTGTATTGCAATAGCCCCTACTGGCCTCACTAAAGAATCTTCCAATAAAAATGTAGGTTTTGCCAAAAATGTCTCCCTTTCATGTCACATCCTGACTAGACCTGTTTAGATTTGGTAGGTAGTCAGCCTTTGGCCATGGGATGATTCAGCAGAAAAAGGTGAATCTTACAATAACAAACAAGTTTTTTTTCCAAAAAGTTTTTCCATTTATGTCACCGTCAGGCTAGAACCAGTAACGTTTCAGTTCGTATTCAGGGTTTGGCCATGGGACACTACAGGAGAGATGAGGTTTCCTCTTTTTATTAAACGGGTCTTATGGAGGGGCAGCAGAATCTGAGGAGCTCATAATTCCTCTCAGAATGAGCTACCACCTGTATTGCAATAGCCCCTACTGGCCTCACTAAAGAATCTTCCAATAAAAATGTAGGTTTTGCCAAAAATGTCTCCCTTTCATGTCACATCCTGACTAGACCTGTTTAGATTTGGTAGGTAGTCAGCCTTTGGCCATGGGATGATTCAGCAGAAAAAGGTGAATCTTACAAAAACAATCAAGTTTAAAAAAATAAAATTTCCATTCACGTCACCGTCAGGCTAGAACCAGTAACGTTTCAGTTCATAGTCAGGGTTTGGCCATGGGACACTACAGGAGAGATGAGGTTTCCTCTTTTTATTAAACGGGTCTTATGGAGGGGCAGCAGAATCTGAGGAGCTCATAATTCCTCTCAGAATGAGCTACCACCTGTATTGCAATAGCCCCTACTGGCCTCACTAAAGCATCTTCCAATAAAAATGTAGGTTTTGCCAAAAATGTCTCCCTTTCATGTCACATCCTGGCTGGACCTGTTTAGATTTGGTAGGTAGCCAGCCTTTGGCCATGGGATGATTCAGCAGAAAAAGGTGAATCTTACAAAAAAAATCAATTTTTTTTCCAAAAAGTTTTTCCATTTATGTCACCGTCAGGCTAGAACCAGTAAAGTTTCAGTTGGTAGTCAGGGTTTGGCCATGAGACACTACAGGAGAGATGAGGTTTTCACTTTTTATTAAACGGGTCTTATGGAGGGGCAGCAGAATCTGAGGAGCTCATAATTCCTCTCAGAATGAGCTACCACCTGTATTGCAATAGCCCCTACTGGCCTCACTAAAGCATCTTACAATAAAAATGTAGGTTTTGCCGAAAATGTCTCCCTTTCATGTCACATCCTGACTAGACCTGCTAAGATTTGGTAGGAAGTCAGCATTTGGCCATGGGATGATTCAGCAGAAAAAGGTGAATCTTACAAAAACAATCCCGTTTAAAAAAAAAAAATACATTCATGTCACCGACAGGCTAGAACCAGTAACGTTTCAGTTCGCAGTCAGGGTTTGGCCATGAGACACTACAGGAGAAATGAGGTTTCCACTTTTTATTAAACGGGTCTTATGGAGGGGCAGCAGAATCTGAGGAGCTCATAATTCCTCTCAGAATGAGCTACCACCTGTATTGCAATAGCCCCTACTGGCCTCACTAAAGAATCTTCCAATAAAAATGTAGGTTTTGCCAAAAATGTCTCCCTTTCATGTCACATTCTGACTAGACCTGTTTAGATTTGGTAGGTAGTCAGCCTTTGGCCATGGGATGATTCAGCAGAAAAAGGTGAATCTTACAATAACAATCAAGTTTTTTTCCAAAAAGTTTTTCCATTTATGTCACCGTCAGGCTAGAACCAGTAAAGTTTCAGTTGGTAGTCAGGGTTTGGCCATGAGACACTACAGGAGAGATGAGGTTTCCACTTTTTATTAAACGGGTCTTATGGAGGGGCAGCAGAATCTGAGGAGCTCATAATTCCTCTCAGAATGAGCTACCACCTGTATTGCAATAGCCCCTACTGGCCTCACTAAAGCATCTTCCAATAAAAATGTAGGTTTTGCCAAAAATGTCTCCCTTTCATGTCACATCCTGACTAGACCTGTTTAGATTTGGTAGGTAGTCAGCCTTTGGCCATGGGATGATTCAGCAGAAAAAGGTGAATCTTACAAAAACAATCAAGTTTAAAAAAATAAAATTTCCATTCACGTCACCGTCAGGCTAGAACCAGTAACGTTTCAGTTCGTAGTCAGGGTTTGGCAATGGGACACTACAGGAGAGATGAGCTTTCCTCTTTTTATTAAACGGGTCTTATGGAGGGGCAGTAGAATCTGAGGAGCTCATAATTCCTCTCAGAATGAGCTACCACCTGTATTGCAATAGCCCCTACTGGCCTCACTAAAGCATCTTCCAATAAAAATGTAGGTTTTGCCAAAAATGTCTCCCTTTCATGTCACATCCTGACTAGACCTGTTTAGATTTGGTAGGTAGTCAGCATTTGGCCATTGGAAGATTCAGCAGAAAAAGGTGAATCTTACAAAAACAGTCAAGTTTAAAAAAAAAAAAATCCATTCATGTCACCATCAGGCTAGAACCAGTAAAGTTTCAGTTTGTAGTCAGGGTTTGGCCATGCGACACTACAGGAGAGATGAGGTTTCCTCTTTTTATTAAACGGGTCTTATGGAGCGGCAGCAGAATCTGAGGAGCTCATAATTCCTCTCAGAATGAGCTACCACCTGTATTGCAATAGCCCCTAATGACCACACTAAAGCATCTTCCAATAAAAATGTAGGTTTTGCCAAAAATGTCTCCCTTTCATGTCACATCCTGACTAGACCTGTTTAGATTTGGTAGGTAGCCAGCCTTTGGCCATGGGATGTTTTAGCAGAAAAAGGTGAATCTTACAAAAACAATCAAGTTTTTTTCCAAAAAGTTTTTCCATTCATGTCACCGTCAGGCTAGAACCAGTAAAGTTTCAGTTGGTAGTCAGGGTTTGGCCATGAGACACTACAGGAGAGATGAGGTTTTCACTTTTTATTAAACGGGTCTTATGGAGGGGCAGCAGAATCTGAGGAGCTCATAATTCCTCTCAGAATGAGCTACCACCTGTATTGCAATAGCCCCTACTGGCCTCACTAAAGCATCTTCCAATAAAAATGTAGGTTTTGCCAAAAATGTCTCCCTTTCATGTCACATCCTGACTAGACCTGCTTAGATTTGGTAGGTAGTCAGCATTTGGCCATGGGATGATTCAGCAGAAAAAGGTGAATCTTACAAAAACAATCCCGTTTAAAAAAAAAAAAAAATACATTCATGTCACCGTCAGGCTAGAACCAGTAACGTTTCAGTTCGCAATCAGGGTTTGGCCATGAGACACTACAGGAGAAATGAGGTTTCCACTTTTTATTAAACGGGTCTTATGGAGGGGCAGCAGAATCTGAGGAGCTCATAATTCCTCTCAAAATGAGCTACCACCTGTATTGCAATAGCCCCTACTGGCCTCACTAAAGAATCTTCCAATAAAAATGTAGGTTTTGCCAAAAATGTCTCTCTTTCATGTCACATCCTGACTAGACCTGTTTAGATTTGGTAGGTAGTCAGCCTTTGGCCATGGGATGATTCAGCAGAAAAAGGTGAATCTTACAATAACAATCAAGTTTTTTTCCAAAAAGTTTTTCCATTTATGTCACCGTCAGGCTAGAACCAGTAAAGTTTCAGTTGGTAGTCAGGGTTTGGCCATGAGACACTACAGGAGAGATGAGGTTTCCACTTTTTATTAAACGGGTCTTATGGAGGGGCAGCAGAATCTGAGGAGCTCATAATTCCTCTCAGAATGAGCTACCACCTGTATTGCAATAGCCCCTACTGGCCTCACTAAAGCATCTTCCAATAAAAATGTAGGTTTTGCCAAAAATGTCTCCCTTTCATGTCACATCCTGGCTGGACCTGTTTAGATTTGGTAGGTAGCCAGCCTTTGGCCATGGGATGATTCAGCAGAAAAAGAATCTTAATCTTAATCAGAATCTTAATCAGAATCTTAGTCAGAATCTTACAAAAACAATCAAATTTTTTTCCAAAAAGTTTTTCCATTTATGTCACCGTCAGGCTAGAACCAGTAAAGTTTCAGTTGGTAGTCAGGGTTTGGCCATGAGACACTACAGGAGAGATGAGGTTTCCACTTGTTATTAAACGGGTCTTATGGAGGGGCAGCAGAATCTGAGGAGCTCATAATTCCTCTCAGAATGAGCTACCACCTGTATTGCAATAGCCCCTACTGGCCTCACTAAAGCATCTTCCAATAAAAATGTAGGTTTTGCCAAAAATGTCTCCCTTTCATGTCACATCCTGACTAGAGCTGCTTAGATTTGGTAGGAAGTCAGCATTTGGCCATGGGATGATTCAGCAGAAAAAGGTGAATCTTACAAAAACAATCCCGTTTAAAAAAAAAAAATACATTCATGTCCCCGACAGGCTAGAACCAGTAATGTTTCAGTTCGCAGTCAGGGTTTGGCCATGAGACACTACAGGAGAAATGAGGTTTCCACTTTTTATTAAACGGGTCTTATGGAGGGGCAGCAGAATCTGAGGAGCTCATAATTCCTCTCAGAATGAGCTACCACCTGTATTGCAATAGCCCCTACTGGCCTCACTAAAGAATCTTCCAATAAAAATGTAGGTTTTGCCAAAAATGTCTCCCTTTCATGTCACATCCTGACTAGACCTGTTTAGATTTGGTAGGTAGTCAGCCTTTTGCCATGGGATGATTCAGCAGAAAAAGGTGAATCTTACAAAAACAATCAAGTTTAAAAAAATAAAATTTCCATTCATGTCACCGTCAGGCTAGAACCAGTAACGTTTCAGTTCGTAGTCAGGGTTTGGCCATGAGACACTACAGGAGAAATGAGGTTTCCACTTTTTATTAAACGGGTCTTATGGAGGGGCAGCAGAATCTGAGGAGCTCATAATTCCTCTCAGAATGAGCTACCACCTGTATTGCAATAGCCCTACTGGCCTCACTAAAGAATCTTCCAATAAAAATGTAGGTTTTGCCAAAAATGTCTCCCTTTCATGTCACATCCTGACTAGACCTGTTTAGATTTGGTAGGTAGTCAGCCTTTGGCCATGGGATGATTCAGCAGAAAAAGGTGACTCTTACAATAACAATCAAGTTTTTTTTCCAAAAAGTTTTTCCATTTATGTCACCGTCAGGCTAGAACCAGTAAAGTTTCAGTTGGTAGTCAGGGTTTGGCCATGAGACACTACAGGAGAGATGAGGTTTCCACTTTTTATTAAACGGGTCTTATGGAGGGGCAGCAGAATCTGAGGAGCTCATAATTCCTCTCAGAATGAGCTACCACCTGTATTGCAATAGCCCCTACTGGCCTCACTAAAGAATCTTCCAATAAAAATGTAGGTTTTGCCAAAAATGTCTCCTTTTCATGTCACATCCTGACTAGACATGTTTAGATTTGGTAGGTAGTCAGCCTTTGGCCATGGGATGATTCAGCAGAAAAAGGTGAATCTTACAATAACAATCAAGTTTTTTTCCAAAAAGTTTTTCCATTTATGTCACCGTCAGGCTAGAACCAGTAAAGTTTCAGTTGGTAGTGAGGGTTTGGCCATGAGACACTACAGGAGAGATGAGGTTTCCACTTTTTATTAAACGGGTCTTATGGAGGGGCAGCAGAATCTGAGGAGCTCATAATTCCTCTCAGAATGAGCTACCACCTGTATTGCAATAGCCCCTACTGGCCTCACTAAAGCATCTTCCAATAAAAATGTAGGTTTTGCCAAAAATGTCTCCCTTTCATGTCACATCCTGACTAGACCTGTTTAGATTTGGTAGGTAGTCAGCCTTTGGCCATGGGATGATTCAGCAGAAAAAGGTGAATCTTACAAAAACAATCAAGTTTACAAAAATAAAATTTCCATTCACGTCACCGTCAGGCTAGAACCAGTAACATTTCAGTTCGTAGTCAGGGTTTGGCCATGGGACACTACAGGAGAGATGAGGTTTCCTCTTTTTATTAAACGGGTCTTATGGAGGGGCAGCAGAATCTTAGGAGCTCATAATTCCTCTCAGAATGAGCTACCACCTGTATTGCAATAGCCCCTACTGGCCTCACTAAAGCATCTTCCAATAAAAATGTAGGTTTTGCCAAAAATGTCTCCCTTTCATGTCACATCCTGACTAGACCTGTTTAGATTTGGTAGGTAGTCAGCCTTTGGCCATGGGATGATTCAGCAGAAAAAGGTGAATCTTACAAAAACAATCAAGTTTAAAAAAATAAAAATTCCATTCATTTCACCGTCAGGCTAGAACCAGTAACGTTTCAGTTCGTAGTCAGGGTTTGGCCATGGGACACTACAGGAGAGATGAGGTTTCCTCTTTTTATTAAACGGGTCTTATGGAGGGGCAGCAGAATCTGAGGAGCTCATAATTCCTCTCAGAATGAGCTACCACCTGTATTGCAATAGCCCCTACTGGCCTCACTAAAGCATCTTCCAATAAAAATGTGGGTTTTGCCAAAAATGTCTCCCTTTCATGTCACATCCTGACTAGACCTGTTTAGATTTGGTAGGTAGTCAGCCTTTGGCCATGGGATGATTCAGCAGAAAAAGGTGAATCTTACAAAAACAATCAAGTTTAAAAAAATAAAAATTCCATTCATGTCACCGTCAGGCTAGAACCAGTAACGTTTCAGTTCGTAGTCAGGGTTTGGCCATGAGACACTACAGGAGAAATGAGGTTTCCACTTTTTATTAAACGGGTCTTATGGAGGGGCAGCAGAATCTGAGGAGCTCATAATTCCTCTCAGAATGAGCTACCACCTGTATTGCAATAGCCCCTACTGGCCTCACTAAAGAATCTTCCAATAAAAATGTAGGTTTTGCCAAAAACGTCTCCCTTTCATGTCACATCCTGACTAGACCTGTTTAGATTTGGTAGGTAGTCAGCCTTTGGTCATGGGATGATTCAGCAGAAAAAGGTGAATCTTACAATAACAATCAAGTTTTTTTCCAAAAAGTTTTTCCATTTATGTCACCGTCAGGCTAGAACCAGTAAAGTTTCAGTTGGTAGTCAGGGTTTGGCCATGAGACACTACAGGAGAGATGAGGTTTCCACTTTTTATTAAACGGGTCTTATGGAGGGGCAGCAGAATCTGAGGAGCTCATAATTCCTCTCAGAATGAGCTACCACCTGTATTGCAATAGCCCCTACTGGCCTCACTAAAGAATCTTCCAATAAAAATGTAGGTTTTGCCAAAAATGTCTCCCTTTCATGTCACATCCTGACTAGACCTGTTTAGATTTGGTAGGTAGTCAGCCTTTGGCCATGGGATGATTCAGCAGAAAAAGGTGAATCTTACAATAACAATCAAGTTTTTTTCCAAAAAGTTTTTCCATTTATGTCACCGTCAGGCTAGAACCAGTAAAGTTTCAGTTGGTAGTCAGGGTTTGGCCATGAGACACTACAGGAGAGATGAGGTTTCCACTTTTTATTAAACGGGTCTTATGGAGGGGCAGCAGAATCTGAGGAGCTCATAATTCCTCTCAGAATGAGCTACCACCTGTATTGCAATAGCCCCTACTGGCCTCACTAAAGCATCTTCCAATAAAAATGTAGGTTTTGCCAAAAATGTCTCCCTTTCATGTCACATCCTGACTAGACCTGTTTAGATTTGGTAGGTAGTCAGCCTTTGGCCATGGGATGATTCAGCAGAAAAAGGTGAATCTTACAAAAACAATCAAGTTTAAAAAAATAAAATTTCCATTCACGTCACCGTCAGGCTAGAACCAGTAACGTTTCAGTTCGTAGTCAGGGTTTGGCCATGGGACACTACAGGAGAGATGAGGTTTCCTCTTTTTATTAAACGGGTCTTATGGAGGGGCAGCAGAATCTGAGGAGCTCATAATTCCTCTCAGAATGAGCTACCACCTGTATTGCAATAGCCCCTACTGGCCTCACTAAAGCATCTTCCAATAAAAATGTAGGTTTTGCAAAAATGTCTCCCTTTCATGTCACATCCTGACTAGACCTGTTTAGATTTGGTAGGTAGTCAGCATTTGGCCATGGGATGATTCAGCAGAAAAAGGTGAATCTTACAAAAACAATCAAGTTTAAAAAAAAAAAAATCCATTCATGTCACCATCAGGCTAGAACCAGTAAAGTTTCAGTTTGTAGTGAGGGTTTGGCCATGCGACACTACAGGAGAGATGAGGTTTCCTCTTTTTATTAAACGGGTCTTATGGAGCGGCAGCAGAATCTGAGGAGCTCATAATTCCTCTCAGAATGAGCTACCACCTGTATTGCAATAACCCCTAATGACCACACTAAAGCATCTTCCAATAAAAATGTAGGTTTTGCCAAAAATGTCTACCTTTCATGTCACATCCTGACTAGACCTGTTTAGATTTGGTAGGTAGCCAGCCTTTGGCCATGGGATGTTTTAGCAGAAAAAGGTGAATCTTACAAAAACAATCAAGTTTTTTTCCAAAAAGTTTTTCCATTCATGTCACCGTCAGGCTAGAACCAGTAAAGTTTCAGTTGGTAGTCAGGGTTTGGCCATGAGACACTACAGGAGAGATGAGGTTTTCACTTCTTATTAAACGGGTCTTATGGAGGGGCAGCAGAATCTGAGGAGCTCATAATTCCTCTCAGAATGAGCTACCACCTGTATTGCAATAGCCCCTACTGGCCTCACTAAAGAATCTTCCAATAAAAATGTAGGTTTTGCCAAAAATGTCTCCTTTTCATGTCACATCCTGACTAGACCTGTTTAGATTTGGTAGGTAGTCAGCCTTTGGCCATGGGATGATTCAGCAGAAAAAGGTGAATCTTACAATAACAATCAAGTTTTTTTCCAAAAAATTTTTCCATTTATGTCACCGTCAGGCTAGAACCAGTAAAGTTTCAGTTGGTAGTCAGGGTTTGGCCATGAGACACTACAGGAGAGATGAGGTTTCCACTTTTTATTAAACGGGTCTTATGGAGGGGCAGCAGAATCTGAGGAGCTCATAATTCCTCTCAGAATGAGCTACCACCTGTATTGCAATAGCCCCTACTGGCCTCACTAAAGCATCTTCCAATAAAAATGTAGGTTTTGCCAAAAATGTCTCCCTTTCATGTCACATTCTGGCTGGACCTGTTTAGATTTGGTAGGTAGCCAGCCTTTGGCCATGGGATGATTCAGCAGAAAAAGGTGAATCTTACAAAAACAATCAAATTTTTTTTCCAAAAAGTTTTTCCATTCATGTCACCGTCAGGCTAGAACCAGTAACGTTTCAGTTGGTAGTCAGGGTTTGGCCATGAGACACTACAGGAGAAATGAGGTTTCCACTTTTTATTAAACGGGTCTTATGGAGGGGCAGCAGAATCTGAGGAGCTCATAATTCCTCTCAGAATGAGCTACCACCTGTATTGCAATAGCCCCTACTGGCCTCACTAAAGAATCTTCCAATAAAAATGTAGGTTTTGCCAAAAATGTCTCCCTTTCATGTCACATCCTGACTAGACCTGTTTAGATTTGGTAGGTAGTCAGCCTTTGGCCATGGGATGATTCAGCAGAAAAAGGTGACTCTTACAATAACAATCAAGTTTTTTTTCCAAAAAGTTTTTCCATTTATGTCACCGTCAGGCTAGAACCAGTAAAGTTTCAGTTGGTAGTCAGGGTTTGGCCATGAGACACTACAGGAGAGATGAGGTTTCCACTTTTTATTAAACGGGTCTTATGGAGGGGCAGCAGAATCTGAGGAGCTCATAATTCCTCTCAGAATAAGCTATCACCTGTATTGCAATAGCCCCTACTGGCCTTACTAAAGAATCTTCCAATAAAAATGTAGGTTTTGCCAAAAATGTCTCCCTTTCATGTCACATCCTGACTAGACATGTTTAGATTTGGTAGGTAGTCAGCCTTTGGCCATGGGATGATTCAGCAGAAAAAGGTGAATCTTACAATAACAATCAAGTTTTTTTCCAAAAAGTTTTTCCATTTATGTCACCGTCAGGCTAGAACCAGTAAAGTTTCAGTTGGTAGTCAGGGTTTGGCCATGAGACACTACAGGAGAGATGAGGTTTCCACTTTTTATTAAACGGGTCTTATGGAGGGGCAGCAGAATCTGAGGAGCTCATAATACCTCTCAGAATGAGCTACCACCTGTATTGCAATAGCCCCTACTGGCCTCACTAAAGCATCTTCCAATAAAAATGTAGGTTTTGCCAAAAATGTCTCCCTTTCATGTCACATCCTGACTAGACCTGTTTAGATTTGGTAGGTAGTCAGCCTTTGGCCATGGGATGATTCAGCAGAAAAAGGTGAATCTTACAAAAACAATCAAGTTTAAAAAAATAAAATTTCCATTCACGTCACTGTCAGGCTAGAACCAGTAACGTTTCAGTTCGTAGTCAGGGTTTGGCCATGGGACACTACAGGAGAGATGAGGTTTCCTCTTTTTATTAAACGGGTCTTATGGAGGGGCAGCAGAATCTGAGGAGCTCATAATTCCTCTCAGAATGAGCTACCACCTGTATTGCAATAGCCCCTACTGGCCTCACTAAAGCATCTTCCAATAAAAATGTAGGTTTTGCCAAAATGTCTCCCTTTCATGTCACATCCTGACTAGACCTGTTTAGATTTGGTAGGTAGCCAGCCTTTGGCCATGGGATGATTCAGCAGAAAAAGGTGAATCTTACAATAACAATCAAGTTTTTTTCCAAAAAGTTTTTCCATTTATGTCACCGTCAGGCTAGAACCAGTAAAGTTTCAGTTGGTAGTCAGGGTTTGGCCATGAGACACTACAGGAGAGATGAGGTTTCCACTTTTTATTAAACGGGTCTTATGGAGGGGCAGCAGAATCTGAGGAGCTCATAATTCCTCTCAGAATGAGCTACCACCTGTATTGCAATAGCCCCTAATGACCACACTAAAGCATCTTCCAATAAAAATGTAGGTTTTGCCAAAAATGTCTCCCTTTCATGTCACATCCTGACTAGACCTGTTTAGATTTGGTAGGTAGCCAGCCTTTGGCCATGGGACGTTTTAGCAGAAAAAGGTGAATCTTACAAAAACAATCAAGTTTTTTTCCAAAAAGTTTTTCCATTCATGTCACCGTCAGGCTAGAACCAGTAAAGTTTCAGTTGGTAGTCAGGGTTTGGCCATGAGACACTACAGGAGAGATGAGGTTTTTACTTCTTATTAAACAGGTCTTATGGAGGGGCAGCAGAATCTGAGGAGCTCATAATTCCTCTCAGAATGAGCTACCACCTGTATTGCAATAGCCCCTACTGGCCTCACTAAAGCATCTTCCAATAAAAATGTAGGTTTTGCCAAAAATGTCTCCCTTTCATGTCACATCCTGACTAGACCTGTTTAGATTTGGTAGGTAGTCAGCATTTGGCCATGGGATGATTCAGCAGAAAAAGGTGAATCTTACAAAAACAATCCCGTTTAAAAAAAAAAAAATACATTCATGTCACCGTCAGGCTAGAACCAGTAACGTTTCAGTTCGCAGTCAGGGTTTGGCCATGAGACACTACAGGAGAAATGAGGTTTCCACTTTTTATTAAACGGGTCTTATGGAGCGGCAGCAGAATCTGAGGAGCTCATAATTCCTCTCAAAATGAGCTACCACCTGTATTGCAATAGCCCCTACTGGCCTCACTAAAGAATCTTCCAATATAAATGTAGGTTTTGCCAAAAATGTCTCCCTTTCATGTCACATCCTGACTAGACCTGTTTAGATTTGGTAGGTAGTCAGCCTTTGGCCATGGGATGATTCAGCAGAAAAAGGTGAATCTTACAATAACAATCAAGTTTTTTTCCAAAAAGTTTTTCCATTTTTGTCACCGTCAGGCTAGAACCAGTAAAGTTTCAGTTGGTAGTCAGGGTTTGGCCATGAGACACTAGAGGAGAGATGAGGTTTCCACTTTTTATTAAACGGGTCTTATGGAGGGGCAGCAGAATCTGAGGAGCTCATAATTCCTCTCAGAATGAGCTACCACCTGTATTGCAATAGCCCCTACTGGCCTCACTAAAGAATCTTCCAATAAAAATGTAGGTTTTGCCAAAAATGTCTCCCTTTCATGTCACATCCTGACTAGACCTGTTTAGATTTGGTAGGTAGTCAGCCTTTGGCCATGGGATGATTCAGCAGAAAAAGGTGAATCTTACAATAACAATCAAGTTTTTTTCCAAAAAGTTTTTCCATTTATGTCACCGTCAGGCTCGAACCAGTAAAGTTTCAGTTGGTAGTCAGGGTTTGGCCATGAGACACTACAGGAGAGATGAGGTTTCCACTTTTTATTAAACGGGTCTTATGGAGGGGCAGCAGAATCTGAGGAGCTCATAATTCCTCTCAGAATGAGCTACCACCTGTATTGCAATAGCCCCTACTGGCCTCACTAAAGAATCTTCCAATAAAAATGTAGGTTTTGCCAAAAATGTCTCCCTTTCATGTCACATCCTGACTAGACATGTTTAGATTTGGTAGGTAGTCAGCCTTTGGCCATGGGATGATTCAGCAGAAAAAGGTGAATCTTACAATAACAATCAAGTTTTTTTCCAAAAAGTTTTTCCATTTATGTCACCGTCAGGCTAGAACCAGTAAAGTTTCAGTTGGTAGTCAGGGTTTGGCCATGAAACACTACAGGAGAGATGAGGTTTCCACTTTTTATTAAACGGGTCTTATGGAGGGGCAGCAGAATCTGAGGAGCTCATAATTCCTCTCAGAATGAGCTACCACCTGTATTGCAATAGCCCCTACTGGCCTCACTAAAGCATCTTCCAATAAAAATGTAGGTTTTGCCAAAAATGTCTCCCTTTCATGTCACATTCTGGCTGGACCTGTTTAGATTTGGTAGGTAGCCAGCCTTTGGCCATGGGATGATTCAGCAGAAAAAGGTGAATCTTACAAAAACAATCAAATTTTTTTCCAAAAAGTTTTTCCATTCATGTCACCGTCAGGCTAGAACCAGTAAAGTTTCAGTTTGTAGTCAGGGTTTGGCCATGCGACACTACAGGAGAGATGAGGTTTCCTCTTTTTATTAAACGGGTCTTATGGAGCGGCAGCAGAATCTGAGGAGCTCATAATTCCTCTCAGAATGAGCTACCACCTGTATTGCAATAGCCCCTAATGACCACACTAAAGCATCTTCCAATAAAAATGTAGGTTTTGCCAAAAATGTCTCCCTTTCATGTCACATCCTGACTAGACCTGTTTAGATTTGGTAGGTAGCCAGCCTTTGGCCATGGGATGTTTTAGCAGAAAAAGGTGAATCTTACAAAAACAATCAAGTTTTTTTCCAAAAAGTTTTTCCATTCATGTCACCGTCAGGCTAGAACCAGTAAAGTTTCAGTTGGTAGTCAGGGTTTGGCCATGAGACACTACAGGAGAGATGAGGTTTTCACTCCTTATTAAACAGGTCTTATGGAGGGGCAGCAGAATCTGAGGAGCTCATAATTCCTCTCAGAATGAGCTACCACCTGTATTGCAATAGCCCCTACTGGCCTCACTAAAGCATCTTCCAATAAAAATGTAGGTTTTGCCAAAAATGTCTCCCTTTCATGTCACATCCTGACTAGACCTGTTTAGATTTGGTAGGTAGTCAGCATTTGGCCATGGGATGATTCAGCAGAAAAAGGTGAATCTTACAAAAACAATCCCGTTTAAAAAAAAAAAAAACTACATTCATGTCACCGTCAGGCTAGAACCAGTAACGTTTCAGTTCGCAGTCAGGGTTTGGCCATGAGACACTACAGGAGAAATGAGGTTTCCACTTTTTATTAAACGGGTCTTATGGAGGGGCAGCAGAATCTGAGGAGCTCATAACTCCTCTCAGAATGAGCTACCACCTGTATTGCAATAGCCCCTACTGGCCTCACTAAAGAATCTTCCAATAAAAATGTACGTTTTGCCAAAAATGTCTCTCTTTCATGTCACATCCTGACTAGACCTGTTTAGATTTGGTAGGTAGTCAGCCTTTGGCCATGGGATGATTCAGCAGAAAAAGGTGAATCTTACAATAACAATCAAGTTTTTTTCCAAAAAGTTTTTCCATTTATGTCACCGTCAGGCTAGAACCAGTAAAGTTTCAGTTGGTAGTCAGGGTTTGGCCATGAGACACTACAGGAGAGATGAGGTTTCCACTTTTTATTAAACGGGTCTTATGGAGGGGCAGCAGAATCTGAGGAGCTCATAATTCCTCTCAGAATGAGCTACCACCTGTATTGCAATAGCCCCTACTGGCCTCACTAAAGAATCTTCCAATAAAAATGTAGGTTTTGCCAAAAATGTCTCCCTTTCATGTCACATCCTGACTAGACCTGTTTAGATTTGGTAGGTAGTCAGCCTTTGGCCATGGGATGATTC
Organism: Pseudorasbora parva; assembly: GCF_024679245.1. Classification (NCBI taxonomy): domain Eukaryota; kingdom Metazoa; phylum Chordata; class Actinopteri; order Cypriniformes; family Gobionidae; genus Pseudorasbora; species Pseudorasbora parva. The sequence continues at coordinate 33,570,470 of NC_090176.1, forward strand.
AGCAGAAAAAGGTGACTCTTACAATAACAATCAAGTTTTTTTTCCAAAAAGTTTTTCCATTTATGTCACCGTCAGGCTAGAACCAGTAAAGTTTCAGTTGGTAGTCAGGGTTTGGCAATGAGACACTACAGGAGAGATGAGGTTTCCACTTTTTATTAAACGGGTCTTATGGAGGGGCAGCAGAATCTGAGGAGCTCATAATTCCTCTCAGAATGAGCTATCACCTGTATTGCAATAGCCCCTACTGGCTTTACTAAAGAATCTTCCAATAAAAATGTAGGTTTTGCCAAAAATGTCTCCCTTTCATGTCACATCCTGACTAGACATGTTTAGATTTGGTAGGTAGTCAGCCTTTGGCCATGGGATGATTCAGCAGAAAAAGGTGAATCTTACAATAACAATCAAGTTTTTTTCCAAAAAGTTTTTCCATTTATGTCACCGTCAGGCTAGAACCAGTAAAGTTTCAGTTGGTAGTGAGGGTTTGGCCATGAGACACTACAGGAGAGATGAGGTTTCCACTTTTTATTAAACGGGTCTTATGGAGGGGCAGCTGAATCTGAGGAGCTCATAATTCCTCTCAGAATGAGCTACCACCTGTATTGCAATAGCCCCTACTGGCCTCACTAAAGCATCTTCCAATAAAAATGTAGGTTTTGCCAAAAATGTCTCCCTTTCATGTCACATCCTGACTAGACCTGTTTAGATTTGGTAGGTAGTCAGCCTTTGGCCATGGGATGATTCAGCAGAAAAAGGTGAATCTTACAAAAACAATCAAGTTTAAAAAAATAAAAATTCCATTCATGTCACCGTCAGGCTAGAACCAGTAACGATTCAGTTCGTAGTCAGGGTTTGGCCATGAGACACTACAGGAGAAATGAGGTTTCCACTTTTTATTAAACGGGTCTTATGGAGGGGCAGCAGAATCTGAGGAGCTCATAATTCCTCTCAGAATGAGCTACCACCTGTATTGCAATAGCCCCTACTGGCCTCACTAAAGAATCTTCCAATAAAAATGTAGGTTTTGCCAAAAATTTCTCCCTTTCATGTCACATCCTGACTAGACCTGTTTAGATTATGTAGGTAGTCAGCCTTTGGCCATGGGATGATTCAGCAGAAAAAGGTGAATCTTACAATAACAATCAAGTTTTTTTCCAAAAAGTTTTTCCATTTATGTCACCGTCAGGCTAGAACCAGTAAAGTTTCAGTTGGTAGTCAGGGTTTGGCCATGAGACACTACAGGAGAGATGAGGTTTCCACTTTTTATTAAACGGGTCTTATGGAGGGGCAGCAGAATCTGAGGAGCTCATAATTCCTCTCAGAATGAGCTACCACCTGTATTGCAATAGCCCCTACTGGCCTCACTAAAGCATCTTCCAATAAAAATGTAGGTTTTGCCAAAAATGTCTCCCTTTCATGTCACATCCTGACTAGACCTGTTTAGATTTGGTAGGTAGTCAGCCTTTGGCCATGGGATGATTCAGCAGAAAAAGGTGAATCTTACAAAAACAATCAAGTTTAAAAAAATAAAATTTCCATTCACGTCACCGTCAGGCTAGAACCAATAACGTTTCAGTTCATAGTCAGGGTTTGGCCATGGGACACTACAGGAGAGATTAGGTTTCCTCTTTTTATTAAACGGGTCTTATGGAGGGGCAGCAGAATCTGAGGAGCTCATAATTCCTCTCAGAATGAGCTACCACCTGTATTGCAATAGCCCCTACTGGCCTCACTAAAGCATCTTCCAATAAAAATGTAGGTTTTGCCAAAATGTCTCCCTTTCATGTCACATCCTGACTAGACCTGTTTAGATTTGGTAGGTAGTCAGCATTTGGCCATGGGATGATTCAGCAGAAAAAGTTGAATCTTACAAAAACAATCAAGTTTAAAAAAAAAAAAAATCCATTCATGTCACCATCAGGCTAGAACCAGTAAAGTTTCAGTTTGTAGTAAGGGTTTGCCCATGCGACACTACAGGAGAGATGAGGTTTCCTCTTTTTATTAAACGGGTCTTATGGAGCGGCAGCAGAATCTGAGGAGCTCATAATTCCTCTCAGAATGAGCTACCACCTGTATTGCAATAGCCCCTAATGACCACACTAAAGCATCTTCCAATAAAAATGTAGGTTTTGCCAAAAATGTCTCCCTTTCATGTCACATCCTGACTAGACCTGTTTAGATTTGGTAGGTAGCCAGCCTTTGGCCATGGGATGTTTTAGCAGAAAAAGGTGAATCTTACAAAAACAATCAAGTTTTTTTCCAAAAAGTTTTTCCATTCATGTCACCGTCAGGCTAGAACCAGTAAAGTTTCAGTTGGTAGTCAGGGTTTGGCCATGAGACACTACAGGAGAGATGAGGTTTTCACTTCTTATTAAACGGGTCTTATGGAGGGGCAGCAGAATCTGAGGAGCTCATAATTCCTCTCAGAATGAGCTACCACCTGTATTGCAATAGCCCCTACTGTCCTCACTAAAGCATCTTCCAATAAAAATGTAGGTTTTGCCAAAAATGTCTCCCTTTCATGTCACATCCTGACTAGACCTGTTTAGATTTGGTAGGTAGTCAGCATTTGGCCATGGGATGATTCAGCAGAAAAAGGTGAATCTTACAAAAACAATCAAGTTTTTTTCCAAAAAGTTTTTCCATTCATGTCACCGTCAGGCTAGAACCAGTAAAGTTTCAGTTGGAAGTCAGGGTTTGGCCATGAGACACTACAGGAGTAATGAGGTTTCCACTTTTTATTAAATGGGTCTTATGGAGGGGCAGCAGAATCTGAGGAGCTCATAATTCCTCTCAGAATGAGCTACCACCTGTATTGCAATAGCCCCTACTGGCCTCACTAAAGCATCTTCCAATAAAAATGTAGGTTTTGCCAAAAATGTCTCCCTTTCATGTCACATCCTGACTAGACCTGCTTAGATTTGGTAGGTAGTCAGCATTTGGCCATGGGATGATTCAGCAGAAAAAGGTGAATCTTACAAAAACAATCCCGTTTAAAAAAAAAAATACATTCATGTCACCGTCAGGCTAGAACCAGTAACGTTTCAGTTCTCAATCAGGGTTTGGCCATGAGACACTACAGGAGAAATGAGGTTTCCACTTTTTATTAAACGGGTCTTATGGAGGGGCAGCAGAATCTGAGGAGCTCATAATTCCTCTCAAAATGAGCTACCACCTGTATTGCAATAGCCCCTACTGGCCTCACTAAAGAATCTTCCAATAAAAATGTAGGTTTTGCCAAAAATGTCTCCCTTTCATGTCACATCCTGACTAGACCTGTTTAGATTTGGTAGGTAGCCAGCCTTTGGCCATGGGATGTTTTAGCAGAAAAAGGTGAATCTTACAAAAACAATCAAGTTTTTTTCCAAAAAGTTTTTCCATTCATGTCACCGTCAGGCTAGAACCAGTAAAGTTTCAGTTGGAAGTCAGGGTTTGGCCATGAGACACTACAGGAGAAATGAGGTTTCCACTTTTTATTAAATGGGTCTTATGGAGGGGCAGCAGAATCTGAGGAGCTCATATTTCCTCTCAGAATGAGCTACCACCTGTATTGCAATAGCCCCTACTGGCCTCACTAAAGCATCTTCCAATAAAAATGTAGGTTTTGCCAAAAATGTCTCCCTTTCATGTCACATCCTGACTAGACCTGCTTAGATTTGGTAGGTAGTCAGCATTTGGCCATGGGATGATTCAGCAGAAAAAGGTGAATCTTACAAAAACAATCCCGTTTAAAAAAAAAAAATACATTCATGTCACCGTCAGGCTAGAACCAGTAACGTTTCAGTTCGCAATCAGGGTTTGGCCATGAGACACTACAGGAGAAATGAGGTTTCCACTTTTTATTAAACGGGTCTTATGGAGGGGCAGCAGAATCTGAGGAGCTCATAATTCCTCTCAAAATGAGCTACCACCTGTATTGCAATAGCCCCTACTGGCCTCACTAAAGAATCTTCCAATAAAAATGTAGGTTTTGCCAAAAATGTCTCCCTTTCATGTCACATCCTGACTAGACCTGTTTAGATTTGGTAGGTAGTCAGCCTTTGGCCATGGGATGATTCAGCAGAAAAAGGTGAATCTTACAATAACAATCAAGTTTTTTTCCAAAAAGTTTTTCCATTTATGTCACCGTCAGGCTAGAACCAGTAAAGTTTCAGTTGGTAGTCAGGGTTTGGCCATGAGACACTACAGGAGACATGAGGTTTCCACTTCTTATTAAACGGGTCTTATGGAGGGGCAGCAGAATCTGAGGAGCTCATAATTCCTCTCAGAATGAGCTACCACCTGTATTGCAATAGCCCCTACTGGCCTCACTAAAGCATCTTCCAATAAAAATGTAGGTTTTGCCAAAAATTTCTCCCTTTCATGTCACATCCTGACTAGACCTGCTTAGATTTGGTAGGTAGTCAGCATTTGGCCATGGGATGATTCAGCAGAAAAAGGTGAATCTTACAAAAACAATCCCGTTTAAAAAAAAAAAAATACATTCATGTCACCGTCAGGCTAGAACCAGTAACGTTTCAGTTCGCAATCAGGGTTTGGCCATGAAACACTACAGGAGAGATGAGGTTTTCACTTTTTATTAAACGGGTCTTATGGAGGGGCAGCAGAATCTGAGGAGCTCATAATTCCTCTCAAAATGAGCTACCACCTGTATTGCAATAGCCCCTACTTGCCTCACTAAAGAATCTTCCAATAAAAATGTAGGTTTTGCCAAAAATGTCTCCCTTTCATGTCACATCCTGACTAGACCTGTTTAGATTTGGTAGGTAGTCAGCCTTTGGCCATGGGATGATTCAGCAGAAAAAGGTGAATCTTAAAATAACAATCAAGTTTTTTTCCAAAAAGTTTTTCCATTTATGTCACCGTCAGGCTAGAACCAGTAAAGTTTCAGTTGGTAGTCAGGGTTTGGCCATGAGACACTACAGGAGAGATGAGGTTTCCACTTTTTATTAAACGGGTCTTATGGAGGGGCAGCAGAATCTGAGGAGCTCATAATTCCTCTCAGAATGAGCTACCACCTGTATTGCAATAGCCCCTACTGGCCTCACTAAAGCATCTTCCAATAAAAATGTAGGTTTTGCCAAAAATGTCTCCCTTTCATGTCACATCCTGGCTGGACCTGTTTAGATTTGGTAGGTAGCCAGCCTTTGGCCATGGGATGATTCAGCAGAAAAAGGTGAATCTTACAAAAACAATCACATTTTTTTCCAAAAAGTTTTTCCATTTATGTCACCGTCAGGCTAGAACCAGTAAAGTTTCAGTTGGTAGTCAGGGTTTGGCCATGAGACACTACAGGAGAGATGAGGTTTTCACTTTTTATTAAACGGGTCTTATGGAGGGGCAGCAGAATCTGAGGAGCTCATAATTCCTCTCAGAATGAGCTACCACCTGTATTGCAATAGCCCCTACTGGCCTCACTAAAGCATCTTCCAATAAAAATGTAGGTTTTGCCAAAAATGTCTCCCTTTCATGTCACATCCTGACTAGACCTGCTTAGATTTGGTAGGTAGTCAGCATTTGGCCATGGGATGATTCAGCAGAAAAAGGTGAATCTTACAATAACAATCAAATTTTTTTCCAAAAAGTTTTTCCATTTATGTCACCTTCAGGCTAGAACCAGTAAAGTTTCAGTTGGTAGTCAGGGTTTGGCCATGAGACACTACAGGACAGATGAGGTTTTCACTTTTTATTAAACGGGTCTTATGGAGGGGCAGCAGAATCTGAGGAGCTCATAATTCCTCTCAGAATGAGCTACCACCTGTATTGCAATAGCCCCTACTGGCCTCACTAAAGCATCTTCCAATAAAAATGTAGGTTTTGCCAAAAATGTCTCCCTTTCATGTCACATCCTGACTAGACCTGTTTAGATTTGGTAGGTAGTCAGCCTTTGTCCATGGGATGATTCAGCAGAAAAAGGTGAATCTTACAAAAACAATCAAGTTTAAAAAAATAAAAGTTCCATTCACGTCACCGTCAGGCTAGAACCAGTAACGTTTCAGTTCGTAGTCAGGGTTTGGCCATGGGACACTACAGGAGAGATGAGGTTTCCTCTTTTTATTAAACGGGTCTTATGGAGGGGCAGCAGAATCTGAGGAGCTCATAATTCCTCTCAGAATGAGCTACCACCTGTATTGCAATAGCCCCTACTGGCCTCACTAAAGAATCTTCCAATAAAAATGTAGGTTTTGCCAAAAATGTCTCCCTTTCATGTCACATCCTGACTAGACCTGTTTAGATTTGGTAGGTAGTCAGCATTTGGCCATGGGATGATTCAGCAGAAAAAGGTGAATCTTACAAAAACAATCAAGTTTAAAAAAAAAAAAAAATCCATTCATGTCACCATCAGGCTAGAACCAGTAAAGTTTCAGTTGGTAGTCAGGGTTTGGCCATGAGACACTACAGGAGAGATGAGGTTTTCACTTCTTATTAAACGGGTCTTATGGAGGGGCAGCAGAATCTGAGGAGCTCATAATTCCTCTCAGAATGAGCTACCACCTGTATTGCAATAGCCCCTAATGGCCTCACTAAAGCATCTTCCAATAAAAATGTAGGTTTTGCCAAAAATGTCTCCCTTTCATGTCACATCCTGACTAGACCTGTTTAGATTTGGTAGGTAGTCAGCCTTTGGCCATGGGATGATTCAGCAGAAAAAGGTGAATCTTACAATAACAATCAAGTTTTTTTCCAAATAGTTTTTCCGTTTATGTCACCGTCAGGCTAGAACCAGTAAAGTTTCAGTTGGTAGTCAGGGTTTGGCCATGAGACACTACAGGAGAGATGAAGTTTCCACTTTTTATTAAACGGGTCTTATGGAGGGGCAGCAGAATCTGAGGAGCTCATAATTCCTCTCAGAATGAGCTACCACCTGTATTGCAATAGCCCCTACTGGCCTCACTAAAGCATCTTCCAATAAAAATGTAGGTTTTGCCAAAAATGTCTCCCTTTCATGTCACATCCTGACTAGACCTGTTTAGATTTGGTAGGTAGTCAGCCTTTGGCCATGGGATGATTCAGCAGAAAAAGGTGAATCTTACAAAAACAATCAAGTTTAAAAAAATAAAATTTCCATTCACGTCACCGTCAGGCTAGAACCAGTAACGTTTCAGTTCGTAGTCAGGGTTTGGCCATGGGACACTACAGGAGAGATGAGGTTTCCTCTTTTTATTAAACGGGTCTTATGGAGGGGCAGCAGAATCTGAGGAGCTCATAATTCCTCTCAGAATGAGCTACCACCTGTATTGCAATAGCCCCTACTGGCCTCACTAAAGCATCTTCCAATAAAAATGTAGGTTTTGCCAAAAATATCTCCCTTTCATGTCACATCCTGACTAGACCTGTTTAGATTTGGTAGGTAGTCAGCATTTGGCCATGGGATGATTCAGCAGAAAAAGGTGAATCTTACAAAAACAATCAAGTTTTAAAAAAAAAAAAATCCATTCATGTCACCATCAGGCCAGAACCAGTAAAGTTTCAGTTTGTAGTCAGGGTTTGGCCATGCGACACTACAGGAGAGATGAGGTTTCCTCTTTTTATTAAACGGGTCTTATGGAGCGGCAGCAGAATCTGAGGAGCTCATAATTCCTCTCAGAATGAGCTACCACCTGTATTGCAATAGCCCCTAATGACCACACTAAAGCATCTTCCAATAAAAATGTAGGTTTTGCCAAAAATGTCTCCCTTTCATGTCACATCCTGACTAGACCTGTTTAGATTTGGTAGGTAGCCAGCCTTTGGCCATGGGATGTTTTAGCAGAAAAAGGTGAATCTTACAAAAACAATCAAGTTTTTTTCCAAAAAGTTTTTCCATTCATGTCACCGTCAGGCTAGAACCAGTAAAGTTTCAGTTGGAAGTCAGGGTTTGGCCATGAGACACTACAGGAGAAATGAGGTTTCCACTTTTTATTAAATGGGTCTTATGGAGGGGCAACAGAATCTGAGGAGCTCATAATTCCTCTCAGAATGAGCTACCACCTGTATTGCAATAGCCCCTACTGGCCTCACTAAAGCATCTTCCAATAAAAATGTAGGTTTTGCCAAAAATGTCTCCCTTTCATGTCACATCCTGACTAGACCTGTTTAGATTTGGTAGGTAGTCAGCCTTTGGCCATGGGATGATTCAGCAGAAAAAGGTGAATCTTACAAAAACAATCAAGTTTTTTTCCAAAAAGTTTTTCCATTCATGTCACCGTCAGGCTAGAACCAGTAAAGTTTCAGTTGGAAGTCAGGGTTTGGCCATGAGACACTACAGGAGTAATGAGGTTTCCACTTTTTATTAAATGGGTCTTATGGAGGGGCAGCAGAATCTGAGGAGCTCATAATTCCTCTCAGAATGAGCTACCACCTGTATTGCAATAGCCCCTACTGGCCTCACTAAAGCATCTTCCAATAAAAATGTAGGTTTTGCCAAAAATGTCTCCCTTTCATGTCACATCCTGACTAGACCTGCTTAGATTTGGTAGGTAGTCAGCATTTGGCCATGGGATGATTCAGCAGAAAAAGGTGAATCTTACAAAAACAATCCCGTTTAAAAAAAAAAATACATTCATGTCACCGTCAGGCTAGAACCAGTAACGTTTCAGTTCTCAATCAGGGTTTGGCCATGAGACACTACAGGAGAAATGAGGTTTCCACTTTTTATTAAACGGGTCTTATGGAGGGGCAGCAGAATCTGAGGAGCTCATAATTCCTCTCAAAATGAGCTACCACCTGTATTGCAATAGCCCCTACTGGCCTCACTAAAGAATCTTCCAATAAAAATGTAGGTTTTGCCAAAAATGTCTCCCTTTCATGTCACATCCTGACTAGACCTGTTTAGATTTGGTAGGTAGCCAGCCTTTGGCCATGGGATGTTTTAGCAGAAAAAGGTGAATCTTACAAAAACAATCAAGTTTTTTTCCAAAAAGTTTTTCCATTCATGTCACCGTCAGGCTAGAACCAGTAAAGTTTCAGTTGGAAGTCAGGGTTTGGCCATGAGACACTACAGGAGAAATGAGGTTTCCAATTTTTATTAAATGGGTCTTATGGAGGGGCAGCAGAATCTGAGGAGCTCATAATTCCTCTCAGAATGAGCTACCACCTGTATTGCAATAGCCCCTACTGGCCTCACTAAAGCATCTTCCAATAAAAATGTAGGTTTTGCCAAAAATGTCTCCCTTTCATGTCACATCCTGACTAGACCTGCTTAGATTTGGTAGGTAGTCAGCATTTGGCCATGGGATGATTCAGCAGAAAAAGGTGAATCTTACAATAACAATCAAATTTTTTTCCAAAAAGTTTTTCCATTTATGTCACCTTCAGGCTAGAACCAGTAAAGTTTCAGTTGGTAGTCAGGGTTTGGCCATGAGACACTACAGGACAGATGAGGTTTTCACTTTTTATTAAACGGGTCTTATGGAGGGGCAGCAGAATCTGAGGAGCTCATAATTCCTCTCAGAATGAGCTACCACCTGTATTGCAATAGCCCCTACTGGCCTCACTAAAGCATCTTCCAATAAAAATGTAGGTTTTGCCAAAAATGTCTCCCTTTCATGTCACATCCTGACTAGACCTGTTTAGATTTGGTAGGTAGTCAGCCTTTGTCCATGGGATGATTCAGCAGAAAAAGGTGAATCTTACAAAAACAATCAAGTTTAAAAAAATAAAAGTTCCATTCACGTCACCGTCAGGCTAGAACCAGTAACGTTTCAGTTCGTAGTCAGGGTTTGGCCATGGGACACTACAGGAGAGATGAGGTTTCCTCTTTTTATTAAACGGGTCTTATGGAGGGGCAGCAGAATCTGAGGAGCTCATAATTCCTCTCAGAATGAGCTACCACCTGTATTGCAATAGCCCCTACTGGCCTCACTAAAGAATCTTCCAATAAAAATGTAGGTTTTGCCAAAAATGTCTCCCTTTCATGTCACATCCTGACTAGACCTGTTTAGATTTGGTAGGTAGTCAGCATTTGGCCATGGGATGATTCAGCAGAAAAAGGTGAATCTTACAAAAACAATCAAGTTTAAAAAAAAAAAAAAATCCATTCATGTCACCATCAGGCTAGAACCAGTAAAGTTTCAGTTGGTAGTCAGGGTTTGGCCATGAGACACTACAGGAGAGATGAGGTTTTCACTTCTTATTAAACGGGTCTTATGGAGGGGCAGCAGAATCTGAGGAGCTCATAATTCCTCTCAGAATGAGCTACCACCTGTATTGCAATAGCCCCTAATGGCCTCACTAAAGCATCTTCCAATAAAAATGTAGGTTTTGCCAAAAATGTCTCCCTTTCATGTCACATCCTGACTAGACCTGTTTAGATTTGGTAGGTAGTCAGCCTTTGGCCATGGGATGATTCAGCAGAAAAAGGTGAATCTTACAATAACAATCAAGTTTTTTTCCAAATAGTTTTTCCGTTTATGTCACCGTCAGGCTAGAACCAGTAAAGTTTCAGTTGGTAGTCAGGGTTTGGCCATGAGACACTACAGGAGAGATGAAGTTTCCACTTTTTATTAAACGGGTCTTATGGAGGGGCAGCAGAATCTGAGGAGCTCATAATTCCTCTCAGAATGAGCTACCACCTGTATTGCAATAGCCCCTACTGGCCTCACTAAAGCATCTTCCAATAAAAATGTAGGTTTTGCCAAAAATGTCTCCCTTTCATGTCACATCCTGACTAGACCTGTTTAGATTTGGTAGGTAGTCAGCCTTTGGCCATGGGATGATTCAGCAGAAAAAGGTGAATCTTACAAAAACAATCAAGTTTAAAAAAATAAAATTTCCATTCACGTCACCGTCAGGCTAGAACCAGTAACGTTTCAGTTCGTAGTCAGGGTTTGGCCATGGGACACTACAGGAGAGATGAGGTTTCCTCTTTTTATTAAACGGGTCTTATGGAGGGGCAGCAGAATCTGAGGAGCTCATAATTCCTCTCAGAATGAGCTACCACCTGTATTGCAATAGCCCCTACTGGCCTCACTAAAGCATCTTCCAATAAAAATGTAGGTTTTGCCAAAAATATCTCCCTTTCATGTCACATCCTGACTAGACCTGTTTAGATTTGGTAGGTAGTCAGCATTTGGCCATGGGATGATTCAGCAGAAAAAGGTGAATCTTACAAAAACAATCAAGTTTTAAAAAAAAAAAAATCCATTCATGTCACCATCAGGCCAGAACCAGTAAAGTTTCAGTTTGTAGTCAGGGTTTGGCCATGCGACACTACAGGAGAGATGAGGTTTCCTCTTTTTATTAAACGGGTCTTATGGAGCGGCAGCAGAATCTGAGGAGCTCATAATTCCTCTCAGAATGAGCTACCACCTGTATTGCAATAGCCCCTAATGACCACACTAAAGCATCTTCCAATAAAAATGTAGGTTTTGCCAAAAATGTCTCCCTTTCATGTCACATCCTGACTAGACCTGTTTAGATTTGGTAGGTAGCCAGCCTTTGGCCATGGGATGTTTTAGCAGAAAAAGGTGAATCTTACAAAAACAATCAAGTTTTTTTCCAAAAAGTTTTTCCATTCATGTCACCGTCAGGCTAGAACCAGTAAAGTTTCAGTTGGAAGTCAGGGTTTGGCCATGAGACACTACAGGAGAAATGAGGTTTCCACTTTTTATTAAATGGGTCTTATGGAGGGGCAACAGAATCTGAGGAGCTCATAATTCCTCTCAGAATGAGCTACCACCTGTATTGCAATAGCCCCTACTGGCCTCACTAAAGCATCTTCCAATAAAAATGTAGGTTTTGCCAAAAATGTCTCCCTTTCATGTCACATCCTGACTAGACCTGTTTAGATTTGGTAGGTAGTCAGCCTTTGGCCATGGGATGATTCAGCAGAAAAAGGTGAATCTTACAAAAACAATCAAGTTTTTTTCCAAAAAGTTTTTCCATTCATGTCACCGTCAGGCTAGAACCAGTAAAGTTTCAGTTGGAAGTCAGGGTTTGGCCATGAGACACTACAGGAGTAATGAGGTTTCCACTTTTTATTAAATGGGTCTTATGGAGGGGCAGCAGAATCTGAGGAGCTCATAATTCCTCTCAGAATGAGCTACCACCTGTATTGCAATAGCCCCTACTGGCCTCACTAAAGCATCTTCCAATAAAAATGTAGGTTTTGCCAAAAATGTCTCCCTTTCATGTCACATCCTGACTAGACCTGCTTAGATTTGGTAGGTAGTCAGCATTTGGCCATGGGATGATTCAGCAGAAAAAGGTGAATCTTACAAAAACAATCCCGTTTAAAAAAAAAAATACATTCATGTCACCGTCAGGCTAGAACCAGTAACGTTTCAGTTCTCAATCAGGGTTTGGCCATGAGACACTACAGGAGAAATGAGGTTTCCACTTTTTATTAAACGGGTCTTATGGAGGGGCAGCAGAATCTGAGGAGCTCATAATTCCTCTCAAAATGAGCTACCACCTGTATTGCAATAGCCCCTACTGGCCTCACTAAAGAATCTTCCAATAAAAATGTAGGTTTTGCCAAAAATGTCTCCCTTTCATGTCACATCCTGACTAGACCTGTTTAGATTTGGTAGGTAGCCAGCCTTTGGCCATGGGATGTTTTAGCAGAAAAAGGTGAATCTTACAAAAACAATCAAGTTTTTTTCCAAAAAGTTTTTCCATTCATGTCACCGTCAGGCTAGAACCAGTAAAGTTTCAGTTGGAAGTCAGGGTTTGGCCATGAGACACTACAGGAGAAATGAGGTTTCCAATTTTTATTAAATGGGTCTTATGGAGGGGCAGCAGAATCTGAGGAGCTCATAATTCCTCTCAGAATGAGCTACCACCTGTATTGCAATAGCCCCTACTGGCCTCACTAAAGCATCTTCCAATAAAAATGTAGGTTTTGCCAAAAATGTCTCCCTTTCATGTCACATCCTGACTAGACCTGCTTAGATTTGGTAGGTAGTCAGCATTTGGCCATGGGATGATTCAGCAGAAAAAGGTGAATCTTACAAAAACAATCCCGTTTAAAAAAAAAAAATACATTCATGTCACCGTCAGGCTAGAACCAGTAACGTTTCAGTTCGCAATCAGGGTTTGGCCATGAGACACTACAGGAGAAATGAGGTTTCCACTTTTTATTAAACGGGTCTTATGGAGGGGCAGCAGAATCTGAGGAGCTCATAATTCCTCTCAAAATGAGCTACCACCTGTATTGCAATAGCCCCTACTGGCCTCACTAAAGAATCTTCCAATAAAAATGTAGGTTTTGCCAAAAATGTCTCCCTTTCATGTCACATCCTGACTAGACCTGTTTAGATTTGGTAGGTAGTCAGCCTTTGGCCATGGGATGATTCAGCAGAAAAAGGTGAATCTTACAATAACAATCAAGTTTTTTTCCAAAAAGTTTTTCCATTTATGTCACCGTCAGGCTAGAACCAGTAAAGTTTCAGTTGGTAGTCAGGGTTTGGCCATGAGACACTAGAGGAGACATGAGGTTTCCACTTCTTATTAAACGGGTCTTATGGAGGGGCAGCAGAATCTGAGGAGCTCATAATTCCTCTCAGAATGAGCTACCACCTGTATTGCAATAGCCCCTACTGGCCTCACTAAAGCATCTTCCAATAAAAATGTAGGTTTTGCCAAAAATTTCTCCCTTTCATGTCACATCCTGACTAGACCTGCTTAGATTTGGTAGGTAGTCAGCATTTGGCCATGGGATGATTCAGCAGAAAAAGGTGAATCTTACAAAAACAATCCCGTTTAAAAAAAAAAAAAATACATTCATGTCACCGTCAGGCTAGAACCAGTAACGTTTCAGTTCGCAATCAGGGTTTGGCCATGAAACACTACAGGAGAGATGAGGTTTTCACTTTTTATTAAACGGGTCTTATGGAGGGGCAGCAGAATCTGAGGAGCTCATAATTCCTCTCAAAATGAGCTACCACCTGTATTGCAATAGCCCCTACTTGCCTCACTAAAGAATCTTCCAATAAAAATGTAGGTTTTGCCAAAAATGTCTCCCTTTCATGTCACATCCTGACTAGACCTGTTTAGATTTGGTAGGTAGTCAGCCTTTGGCCATGGGATGATTCAGCAGAAAAAGGTGAATCTTAAAATAACAATCAAGTTTTTTTCCAAAAAGTTTTTCCATTTATGTCACCGTCAGGCTAGAACCAGTAAAGTTTCAGTTGGTAGTCAGGGTTTGGCCATGAGACACTACAGGAGAGATGAGGTTTCCACTTTTTATTAAACGGGTCTTATGGAGGGGCAGCAGAATCTGAGGAGCTCATAATTCCTCTCAGAATGAGCTACCACCTGTATTGCAATAGCCCCTACTGGCCTCACTAAAGCATCTTCCAATAAAAATGTAGGTTTTGCCAAAAATATCTCCCTTTCATGTCACATCCTGGCTGGACCTGTTTAGATTTGGTAGGTAGCCAGCCTTTGGCCATGGGATGATTCAGCAGAAAAAGGTGAATCTTACAAAAACAATCACATTTTTTTCCAAAAAGTTTTTCCATTTATGTCACCGTCAGGCTAGAACCAGTAAAGTTTCAGTTGGTAGTCAGGGTTTGGCCATGAGACACTACAGGAGAGATGAGGTTTTCACTTTTTATTAAACGGGTCTTATGGAGGGGCAGCAGAATCTGAGGAGCTCATAATTCCTCTCAGAATGAGCTACCACCTGTATTGCAATAGCCCCTACTGGCCTCACTAAAGCATCTTCCAATAAAAATGTAGGTTTTGCCAAAAATGTCTCCCTTTCATGTCACATCCTGACTAGACCTGTTTAGATTTGGTAGGTAGTCAGCCTTTGTCCATGGGATGATTCAGCAGAAAAAGGTGAATCTTACAAAAACAATCAAGTTTAAAAAAATAAAAGTTCCATTCACGTCACCGTCAGGCTAGAACCAGTAACGTTTCAGTTCGTAGTCAGGGTTTGGCCATGGGACACTACAGGAGAGATGAGGTTTCCTCTTTTTATTAAACGGGTCTTATGGAGGGGCAGCAGAATCTGAGGAGCTCATAATTCCTCTCAGAATGAGCTACCACCTGTATTGCAATAGCCCCTACTGGCCTCACTAAAGCATCTTCCAATAAAAATGTAGGTTTTGCCAAAAATGTCTCCCTTTCATGTCACATCCTGGCTGGACCTGTTTAGATTTGGTAGGTAGCCAGCCTTTGGCCATGGGATGATTCAGCAGAAAAAGGTGAATCTTACAAAAACAATCACATTTTTTTCCAAAAAGTTTTTCCATTTATGTCACCGTCAGGCTAGAACCAGTAAAGTTTCAGTTGGTAGTCAGGGTTTGGCCATGAGACACTACAGGAGAGATGAGGTTTTCACTTTTTATTAAACGGGTCTTATGGAGGGGCAGCAGAATCTGAGGAGCTCATAATTCCTCTCAGAATGAGCTACCACCTGTATTGCAATAGCCCCTACTGGCCTCACTAAAGCATCTTCCAATAAAAATGTAGGTTTTGCCAAAAATGTCTCCCTTTCATGTCACATCCTGACTAGACCTGCTTAGATTTGGTAGGTAGTCAGCATTTGGCCATGGGATGATTCAGCAGAAAAAGGTGAATCTTACAATAACAATCAAATTTTTTTCCAAAAAGTTTTTCCATTTATGTCACCTTCAGGCTAGAACCAGTAAAGTTTCAGTTGGTAGTCAGGGTTTGGCCATGAGACACTACAGGAGAGATGAGGTTTTCACTTTTTATTAAACGGGTCTTATGGAGGGGCAGCAGAATCTGAGGAGCTCATAATTCCTCTCAGAATGAGCTACCACCTGTATTGCAATAGCCCCTACTGGCCTCACTAAAGCATCTTCCAATAAAAATGTAGGTTTTGCCAAAAATGTCTCCCTTTCATGTCACATCCTGACTAGATCTGTTTAGATTTGGTAGGTAGTCAGCCTTTGTCCATGGGATGATTCAGCAGAAAAAGGTGAATCTTACAAAAACAATCAAGTTTAAAAAAATAAAAGTTCCATTCACGTCACCGTCAGGCTAGAACCAGTAACGTTTCAGTTCGTAGTCAGGGTTTGGCCATGGGACACTACAGGAGAGATGAGGTTTCCTCTTTTTATTAAACGGGTCTTATGGAGGGGCAGCAGAATCTGAGGAGCTCATAATTCCTCTCAAAATGAGCTACCACCTGTATTGCAATAGCCCCTACTGGCCTCACTAAAGAATCTTCCAATAAAAATGTAGGTTTTGCCAAAAATGTCTCCCTTTCATGTCACATCCTGACTAGACCTGTTTAGATTTGGTAGGTAGCCAGCCTTTGGCCATGGGATGTTTTAGCAGAAAAAGGTGAATCTTACAAAAACAATCAAGTTTTTTTCCAAAAAGTTTTTCCATTCATGTCACCGTCAGGCTAGAACCAGTAAAGTTTCAGTTGGAAGTCAGGGTTTGGCCATGAGACACTACAGGAGAGATGAGGTTTCCACTTTTTATTAAACGGGTCTTATGGAGGGGCAGCAGAATCTGAGGAGCTCATAATTCCTCTCAGAATGAGCTACCACCTGTATTGCAATAGCCCCTACTGGCCTCACTAAAGCATCTTCCAATAAAAATGTAGGTTTTGCCAAAAATGTCTCCCTTTCATGTCACATCCTGGCTGGACCTGTTTAGATTTGGTAGGTAGCCAGCCTTTGGCCATGGGATGATTCAGCAGAAAAAGGTGAATCTTACAAAAACAATCACATTTTTTTCCAAAAAGTTTTTCCATTTATGTCACCGTCAGGCTAGAACCAGTAAAGTTTCAGTTGGTAGTCAGGGTTTGGCCATGAGACACTACAGGAGAGATGAGGTTTTCACTTTTTATTAAACGGGTCTTATGGAGGGGCAGCAGAATCTGAGGAGCTCATAATTCCTCTCAGAATGAGCTACCACCTGTATTGCAATAGCCCCTACTGGCCTCACTAAAGCATCTTCCAATAAAAATGTAGGTTTTGCCAAAAATGTCTCCCTTTCATGTCACATCCTGACTAGACCTGCTTAGATTTGGTAGGTAGTCAGCATTTGGCCATGGGATGATTCAGCAGAAAAAGGTGAATCTTACAATAACAATCAAATTTTTTTCCAAAAAGTTTTTCCATTTATGTCACCTTCAGGCTAGAACCAGTAAAGTTTCAGTTGGTAGTCAGGGTTTGGCCATGAGACACTACAGGAGAGATGAGGTTTTCACTTTTTATTAAACGGGTCTTATGGAGGGGCAGCAGAATCTGAGGAGCTCATAATTCCTCTCAGAATGAGCTACCACCTGTATTGCAATAGCCCCTACTGGCCTCACTAAAGCATCTTCCAATAAAAATGTAGGTTTTGCCAAAAATGTCTCCCTTTCATGTCACATCCTGACTAGATCTGTTTAGATTTGGTAGGTAGTCAGCCTTTGTCCATGGGATGATTCAGCAGAAAAAGGTGAATCTTACAAAAACAATCAAGTTTAAAAAAATAAAAGTTCCATTCACGTCACCGTCAGGCTAGAACCAGTAACGTTTCAGTTCGTAGTCAGGGTTTGGCCATGGGACACTACAGGAGAGATGAGGTTTCCTCTTTTTATTAAACGGGTCTTATGGAGGGGCAGCAGAATCTGAGGAGCTCATAATTCCTCTCAGAATGAGCTACCACCTGTATTGCAATAGCCCCTACTGGCCTCACTAAAGCATCTTCCAATAAAAATGTAGGTTTTGCCAAAAATGTCTCCCTTTCATGTCACATCCTGACTAGACCTGTTTAGATTTGGTAGGTAGTCAGCATTTGGCCATGGGATGATTCAGCAGAAAAAGGTGAATCTTACAAAAACAATCAAGTTTAAAAAAAAAAAAAAATCCATTCATGTCACCATCAGGCTAGAACCAGTAAAGTTTCAGTTGGTAGTCAGGGTTTGGCCATGAGACACTACAGGAGAGATGAGGTTTTCACTTCTTATTAAACGGGTCTTATGGAGGGGCAGCAGAATCTGAGGAGCTCATAATTCCTCTCAGAATGAGCTACCACCTGTATTGCAATAGCCCCTACTGGCCTCACTAAAGCATCTTCCAATAAAAATGTAGGTTTTGCCAAAAATGTCTCCCTTTCATGTCACATCCTGACTAGACCTGTTTAGATTTGGTAGGTAGTCAGCCTTTGGCCATGGGATGATTCAGCAGAAAAAGGTGAATCTTACAATAACAATCAAGTTTTTTTCCAAATAGTTTTTCCGTTTATGTCACCGTCAGGCTAGAACCAGTAAAGTTTCAGTTGGTAGTCAGGGTTTGGCCATGAGACACTACAGGAGAGATGAAGTCTCCACTTTTTATTAAACGGGTCTTATGGAGGGGCAGCAGAATCTGAGGAGCTCATAATTCCTCTCAGAATGAGCTACCACCTGTATTGCAATAGCCCCTACTGGCCTCACTAAAGCATCTTCCAATAAAAATGTAGGTTTTGCCAAAAATGTCTCCCTTTCATGTCACATCCTGACTAGACCTGTTTAGATTTGGTAGGTAGTCAGCCTTTGGCCATGGGATGATTCAGCAGAAAAAGGTGAATCTTACAAAAACAATCAAGTTTAAAAAAATAAAATTTCCATTCACGTCACCGTCAGGCTAGAACCAGTAACGTTTCAGTTCGTAGTCAGGGTTTGGCCATGGGACACTACAGGAGAGATGAGGTTTCCTCTTTTTATTAAACGGGTCTTATGGAGGGGCAGCAGAATCTGAGGAGCTCATAATTCCTCTCAGAATGAGCTACCACCTGTATTGCAATAGCCCCTACTGGCCTCACTAAAGCATCTTCCAATAAAAATGTAGGTTTTGCCAAAAATGTCTCCCTTTCATGTCACATCCTGACTAGACCTGTTTAGATTTGGTAGGTAGTCAGCATTTGGCCATGGGATGATTCAGCAGAAAAAGGTGAATCTTACAAAAACAATCAAGTTTAAAAAAAAAAAAAATCCATTCATGTCACCATCAGGCTAGAACCAGTAACGTTTCAGTTTGTAGTCAGGGTTTGGCCATGCGACACTACAGGAGAGATGAGGTTTCCTCTTTTTATTAAACGGGTCTTATGGAGCGGCAGCAGAATCTGAGGAGCTCATAATTCCTCTCAGAATGAGCTACCACCTGTATTGCAATAGCCCCTAATGACCACACTAAAGCATCTTCCAATAAAAATGTAGGTTTTGCCAAAAATGTCTCCCTTTCATGTCACATCCTGACTAGACCTGTTTAGATTTGGTAGGTAGCCAGCCTTTGGCCATGGGATGTTTTAGCAGAAAAAGGTGAATCTTACAAAAACAATCAAGTTTTTTTCCAAAAAAGTTTTTCCATTCATGTCACCGTCAGGCTAGAACCAGTAAAGTTTCAGTTGGTAGTCAGGGTTTGGCCATGAGACACTACAGGAGAGATGAGGTTTCCACTTTTTATTAAACGGGTCTTATGGAGGGGCAGCAGAATCTGAGGAGCTCATAATTCCTCTCAGAATGAGCTACCACCTGTATTGCAATAGCCCCTACTGGCCTCACTAAAGCATCTTCCAATAAAAATGTAGGTTTTGCCAAAAATGTCTCCCTTTCATGTCACATCCTGACTAGACCTGTTTAGATTTGGTAGGTAGTCAGCCTTTGGCCATGGGATGATTCAGCAGAAAAAGGTGAATCTTACAAAAACAATCAAGTTTAAAAAAATAAAAGTTCCATTCACGTCACCGTCAGGCTAGAACCAGTAACGTTTCAGTTCGTAGTCAGGGTTTGGACATGGGACACTACAGGAGAGATGAGGTTTCCTCTTTTTATTAAACGGGTCTTATGGAGGGGCAGCAGAATCTGAGGAGCTCATAATTCCTCTCAGAATGAGCTACCACCTGTATTGCAATAGCCCCTACTGGCCTCACTAAAGCATCTTCCAATAAAAATGTAGGTTTTGCCAAAAATGTCTCCCTTTCATGTCACATCCTGACTAGACCTGTTTAGATTTGGTAGGTAGTCAACATTTGGCCATGGGATGATTCAGCAGAAAAAGGTGAATCTTACAAAAACAATCAAGTTTAAAAAAAAAAAAAATCCATTCATGTCACCATCAGGCCAGAACCAGTAAAGTTTCAGTTTGTAGTCAGGGTTTGGCCATGCGACACTACAGGAGAGATGAGGTTTCCTCTTTTTATTAAACGGGTCTTATGGAGCGGCAGCAGAATCTGAGGAGCTCATAATTCCTCTCAGAATGAGCTACCACCTGTATTGCAATAGCCCCTAATGACTACACTAAAGCATCTTACAATAAAAATGTAGGTTTTGCCAAAAATGTCTCCCTTTCATGTCACATCCTGACTAGACCTGTTTAGATTTGGTAGGTAGCCAGCCTTTGGCCATGGGATGTTTTAGCAGAAAAAGGTGAATCTTACAAAAACAATCAAGTTTTTTTCCAAAAAGTTTTTCCATTCATGTCACCGTCAGGCTAGAACCAGTAAAGTTTCAGTTGGAAGTCAGGGTTTGGCCATGAGACACTACAGGAGAAATGAGGTTTCCACTTTTTATTAAATGGGTCTTATGGAGGGGCAGCAGAATCTGAGGAGCTCATAATTCCTCTCAGAATGAGCTACCACCTGTATTGCAATAGCCCCTACTGGCCTCACTAAAGCATCTTCCAATAAAAATGTAGGTTTTGCCAAAAATGTCTCCCTTTCATGTCACATCCTGACTAGACCTGCTTAGATTTGGTAGGTAGTCAGCATTTGGCCATGGGATGATTCAGCAGAAAAAGGTGAATCTTACAAAAACAATCCCGTTTAAAAAAAAAAATACATTCATGTCACCGTCAGGCTAGAACCAGTAACGTTTCAGTTCGCAATCAGGGTTTGGCCATGAGACACTACAGGAGAAATGAGGTTTCCACTTTTTATTAAACGGGTCTTATGGAGGGGCAGCAGAATCTGAGGAGCTCATAATTCCTCTCAAAATGAGCTACCACCTGTATTGCAATAGCCCCTACTGGCCTCACTAAAGAATCTTCCAATAAAAATGTAGGTTTTGCCAAAAATGTCTCCCTTTCATGTCACATCCTGACTAGACCTGTTTAGATTTGGTAGGTAGTCAGCCTTTGGCCATGGGATGATTCAGCAGAAAAAGGTGAATCTTACAAAAACAATCAAGTTTAAAAAAATAAAAGTTCCATTCACGTCACCGTCAGGCTAGAACCAGTAACGTTTCAGTTCGTAGTCAGGGTTTGGCCATGGGACACTACAGGAGAGATGAGGTTTCCTCTTTTTATTAAACGGGTCTTATGGAGGGGCAGCAGAATCTGAGGAGCTCATAATTCCTCTCAGAATGAGCTACCACCTGTATTGCAATAGCCCCTACTGGCCTCACTAAAGCATCTTCCAATAAAAATGTAGGTTTTGCCAAAAATGTCTCCCTTTCATGTCACATCCTGACTAGACCTGTTTAGATTTGGTAGGTAGCCAGCCTTTGGCCATGGGATGTTTTAGCAGAAAAAGGTGAATCTTACAAAAACAATCAAGTTTTTTTCCAAAAAAGTTTTTCCATTCATGTCACCGTCAGGCTAGAACCAGTAAAGTTTCAGTTGGAAGTCAGGGTTTGGCCATGAGACACTACAGGAGAAATGAGGTTTCCACTTTTTATTAAATGGGTCTTATGGAGGGGCAGCAGAATCTGAGGAGCTCATAATTCCTCTCAGAATGAGCTACCACCTGTATTGCAATAGCCCCTACTGGCCTCACTAAAGCATCTTCCAATAAAAATGTAGGTTTTGCCAAAAATGTCTCCCTTTCATGTCACATCCTGACTAGACCTGTTTAGATTTGGTAGGTAGTCAGCCTTTGGCCATGGGATGATTCAGCAGAAAAAGGTGAATCTTACAAAAACAATCAAGTTTTTTTCCAAAAAGTTTTTCCATTCATGTCACCGTCAGGCTAGAACCAGTAAAGTTTCAGTTGGAAGTCAGGGTTTGGCCATGAGACACTACAGGAGTAATGAGGTTTCCACTTTTTATTAAATGGGTCTTATGGAGGGGCAGCAGAATCTGAGGAGCTCATAATTCCTCTCAGAATGAGCTACCACCTGTATTGCAATAGCCCCTACTGGCCTCACTAAAGCATCTTCCAATAAAAATGTAGGTTTTGCCAAAAATGTCTCCCTTTCATGTCACATCCTGACTAGACCTGCTTAGATTTGGTAGGTAGTCAGCATTTGGCCATGGGATGATTCAGCAGAAAAAGGTGAATCTTACAAAAACAATCCCGTTTAAAAAAAAAAATACATTCATGTCACCGTCAGGCTAGAACCAGTAACGTTTCAGTTCTCAATCAGGGTTTGGCCATGAGACACTACAGGAGAAATGAGGTTTCCACTTTTTATTAAACGGGTCTTATGGAGGGGCAGCAGAATCTGAGGAGCTCATAATTCCTCTCAAAATGAGCTACCACCTGTATTGCAATAGCCCCTACTGGCCTCACTAAAGAATCTTCCAATAAAAATGTAGGTTTTGCCAAAAATGTCTCCCTTTCATGTCACATCCTGACTAGACCTGTTTAGATTTGGTAGGTAGCCAGCCTTTGGCCATGGGATGTTTTAGCAGAAAAAGGTGAATCTTACAAAAACAATCAAGTTTTTTTCCAAAAAGTTTTTCCATTCATGTCACCGTCAGGCTAGAACCAGTAAAGTTTCAGTTGGAAGTCAGGGTTTGGCCATGAGACACTACAGGAGAAATGAGGTTTCCAATTTTTATTAAATGGGTCTTATGGAGGGGCAGCAGAATCTGAGGAGCTCATAATTCCTCTCAGAATGAGCTACCACCTGTATTGCAATAGCCCCTACTGGCCTCACTAAAGCATCTTCCAATAAAAATGTAGGTTTTGCCAAAAATGTCTCCCTTTCATGTCACATCCTGACTAGACCTGCTTAGATTTGGTAGGTAGTCAGCATTTGGCCATGGGATGATTCAGCAGAAAAAGGTGAATCTTACAAAAACAATCCCGTTTAAAAAAAAAAAATACATTCATGTCACCGTCAGGCTAGAACCAGTAACGTTTCAGTTCGCAATCAGGGTTTGGCCATGAGACACTACAGGAGAAATGAGGTTTCCACTTTTTATTAAACGGGTCTTATGGAGGGGCAGCAGAATCTGAGGAGCTCATAATTCCTCTCAAAATGAGCTACCACCTGTATTGCAATAGCCCCTACTGGCCTCACTAAAGAATCTTCCAATAAAAATGTAGGTTTTGCCAAAAATGTCTCCCTTTCATGTCACATCCTGACTAGACCTGTTTAGATTTGGTAGGTAGTCAGCCTTTGGCCATGGGATGATTCAGCAGAAAAAGGTGAATCTTACAATAACAATCAAGTTTTTTTCCAAAAAGTTTTTCCATTTATGTCACCGTCAGGCTAGAACCAGTAAAGTTTCAGTTGGTAGTCAGGGTTTGGCCATGAGACACTAGAGGAGACATGAGGTTTCCACTTCTTATTAAACGGGTCTTATGGAGGGGCAGCAGAATCTGAGGAGCTCATAATTCCTCTCAGAATGAGCTACCACCTGTATTGCAATAGCCCCTACTGGCCTCACTAA
The DNA here is from genome assembly GCF_024679245.1 of Pseudorasbora parva. Lineage (NCBI taxonomy): Eukaryota > Metazoa > Chordata > Actinopteri > Cypriniformes > Gobionidae > Pseudorasbora > Pseudorasbora parva. The sequence goes on from NC_090176.1 coordinate 33,593,959, forward strand.
AGCATCTTCCAATAAAAATGTAGGTTTTGCCAAAAATTTCTCCCTTTCATGTCACATCCTGACTAGACCTGCTTAGATTTGGTAGGTAGTCAGCATTTGGCCATGGGATGATTCAGCAGAAAAAGGTGAATCTTACAAAAACAATCCCGTTTAAAAAAAAAAAAATACATTCATGTCACCGTCAGGCTAGAACCAGTAACGTTTCAGTTCGCAATCAGGGTTTGGCCATGAAACACTACAGGAGAGATGAGGTTTTCACTTTTTATTAAACGGGTCTTATGGAGGGGCAGCAGAATCTGAGGAGCTCATAATTCCTCTCAAAATGAGCTACCACCTGTATTGCAATAGCCCCTACTTGCCTCACTAAAGAATCTTCCAATAAAAATGTAGGTTTTGCCAAAAATGTCTCCCTTTCATGTCACATCCTGACTAGACCTGTTTAGATTTGGTAGGTAGTCAGCCTTTGGCCATGGGATGATTCAGCAGAAAAAGGTGAATCTTAAAATAACAATCAAGTTTTTTTCCAAAAAGTTTTTCCATTTATGTCACCGTCAGGCTAGAACCAGTAAAGTTTCAGTTGGTAGTCAGGGTTTGGCCATGAGACACTACAGGAGAGATGAGGTTTCCACTTTTTATTAAACGGGTCTTATGGAGGGGCAGCAGAATCTGAGGAGCTCATAATTCCTCTCAGAATGAGCTACCACCTGTATTGCAATAGCCCCTACTGGCCTCACTAAAGCATCTTCCAATAAAAATGTAGGTTTTGCCAAAAATATCTCCCTTTCATGTCACATCCTGGCTGGACCTGTTTAGATTTGGTAGGTAGCCAGCCTTTGGCCATGGGATGATTCAGCAGAAAAAGGTGAATCTTACAAAAACAATCACATTTTTTTCCAAAAAGTTTTTCCATTTATGTCACCGTCAGGCTAGAACCAGTAAAGTTTCAGTTGGTAGTCAGGGTTTGGCCATGAGACACTACAGGAGAGATGAGGTTTTCACTTTTTATTAAACGGGTCTTATGGAGGGGCAGCAGAATCTGAGGAGCTCATAATTCCTCTCAGAATGAGCTACCACCTGTATTGCAATAGCCCCTACTGGCCTCACTAAAGCATCTTCCAATAAAAATGTAGGTTTTGCCAAAAATGTCTCCCTTTCATGTCACATCCTGACTAGACCTGTTTAGATTTGGTAGGTAGTCAGCCTTTGTCCATGGGATGATTCAGCAGAAAAAGGTGAATCTTACAAAAACAATCAAGTTTAAAAAAATAAAAGTTCCATTCACGTCACCGTCAGGCTAGAACCAGTAACGTTTCAGTTCGTAGTCAGGGTTTGGCCATGGGACACTACAGGAGAGATGAGGTTTCCTCTTTTTATTAAACGGGTCTTATGGAGGGGCAGCAGAATCTGAGGAGCTCATAATTCCTCTCAGAATGAGCTACCACCTGTATTGCAATAGCCCCTACTGGCCTCACTAAAGCATCTTCCAATAAAAATGTAGGTTTTGCCAAAAATGTCTCCCTTTCATGTCACATCCTGGCTGGACCTGTTTAGATTTGGTAGGTAGCCAGCCTTTGGCCATGGGATGATTCAGCAGAAAAAGGTGAATCTTACAAAAACAATCACATTTTTTTCCAAAAAGTTTTTCCATTTATGTCACCGTCAGGCTAGAACCAGTAAAGTTTCAGTTGGTAGTCAGGGTTTGGCCATGAGACACTACAGGAGAGATGAGGTTTTCACTTTTTATTAAACGGGTCTTATGGAGGGGCAGCAGAATCTGAGGAGCTCATAATTCCTCTCAGAATGAGCTACCACCTGTATTGCAATAGCCCCTACTGGCCTCACTAAAGCATCTTCCAATAAAAATGTAGGTTTTGCCAAAAATGTCTCCCTTTCATGTCACATCCTGACTAGACCTGCTTAGATTTGGTAGGTAGTCAGCATTTGGCCATGGGATGATTCAGCAGAAAAAGGTGAATCTTACAATAACAATCAAATTTTTTTCCAAAAAGTTTTTCCATTTATGTCACCTTCAGGCTAGAACCAGTAAAGTTTCAGTTGGTAGTCAGGGTTTGGCCATGAGACACTACAGGAGAGATGAGGTTTTCACTTTTTATTAAACGGGTCTTATGGAGGGGCAGCAGAATCTGAGGAGCTCATAATTCCTCTCAGAATGAGCTACCACCTGTATTGCAATAGCCCCTACTGGCCTCACTAAAGCATCTTCCAATAAAAATGTAGGTTTTGCCAAAAATGTCTCCCTTTCATGTCACATCCTGACTAGATCTGTTTAGATTTGGTAGGTAGTCAGCCTTTGTCCATGGGATGATTCAGCAGAAAAAGGTGAATCTTACAAAAACAATCAAGTTTAAAAAAATAAAAGTTCCATTCACGTCACCGTCAGGCTAGAACCAGTAACGTTTCAGTTCGTAGTCAGGGTTTGGCCATGGGACACTACAGGAGAGATGAGGTTTCCTCTTTTTATTAAACGGGTCTTATGGAGGGGCAGCAGAATCTGAGGAGCTCATAATTCCTCTCAGAATGAGCTACCACCTGTATTGCAATAGCCCCTACTGGCCTCACTAAAGCATCTTCCAATAAAAATGTAGGTTTTGCCAAAAATGTCTCCCTTTCATGTCACATCCTGGCTGGACCTGTTTAGATTTGGTAGGTAGCCAGCCTTTGGCCATGGGATGATTCAGCAGAAAAAGGTGAATCTTACAAAAACAATCACATTTTTTTCCAAAAAGTTTTTCCATTTATGTCACCGTCAGGCTAGAACCAGTAAAGTTTCAGTTGGTAGTCAGGGTTTGGCCATGAGACACTACAGGAGAGATGAGGTTTTCACTTTTTATTAAACGGGTCTTATGGAGGGGCAGCAGAATCTGAGGAGCTCATAATTCCTCTCAGAATGAGCTACCACCTGTATTGCAATAGCCCCTACTGGCCTCACTAAAGCATCTTCCAATAAAAATGTAGGTTTTGCCAAAAATGTCTCCCTTTCATGTCACATCCTGACTAGACCTGCTTAGATTTGGTAGGTAGTCAGCATTTGGCCATGGGATGATTCAGCAGAAAAAGGTGAATCTTACAATAACAATCAAATTTTTTTCCAAAAAGTTTTTCCATTTATGTCACCTTCAGGCTAGAACCAGTAAAGTTTCAGTTGGTAGTCAGGGTTTGGCCATGAGACACTACAGGAGAGATGAGGTTTTCACTTTTTATTAAACGGGTCTTATGGAGGGGCAGCAGAATCTGAGGAGCTCATAATTCCTCTCAGAATGAGCTACCACCTGTATTGCAATAGCCCCTACTGGCCTCACTAAAGCATCTTCCAATAAAAATGTAGGTTTTGCCAAAAATGTCTCCCTTTCATGTCACATCCTGACTAGATCTGTTTAGATTTGGTAGGTAGTCAGCCTTTGTCCATGGGATGATTCAGCAGAAAAAGGTGAATCTTACAAAAACAATCAAGTTTAAAAAAATAAAAGTTCCATTCACGTCACCGTCAGGCTAGAACCAGTAACGTTTCAGTTCGTAGTCAGGGTTTGGCCATGGGACACTACAGGAGAGATGAGGTTTCCTCTTTTTATTAAACGGGTCTTATGGAGGGGCAGCAGAATCTGAGGAGCTCATAATTCCTCTCAGAATGAGCTACCACCTGTATTGCAATAGCCCCTACTGGCCTCACTAAAGCATCTTCCAATAAAAATGTAGGTTTTGCCAAAAATGTCTCCCTTTCATGTCACATCCTGACTAGACCTGCTTAGATTTGGTAGGTAGTCAGCATTTGGCCATGGGATGATTCAGCAGAAAAAGGTGAATCTTACAATAACAATCAAATTTTTTTCCAAAAAGTTTTTCCATTTATGTCACCTTCAGGCTAGAACCAGTAAAGTTTCAGTTGGTAGTCAGGGTTTGGCCATGAGACACTACAGGAGAGATGAGGTTTTCACTTTTTATTAAACGGGTCTTATGGAGGGGCAGCAGAATCTGAGGAGCTCATAATTCCTCTCAGAATGAGCTACCACCTGTATTGCAATAGCCCCTACTGGCCTCACTAAAGCATCTTCCAATAAAAATGTAGGTTTTGCCAAAAATGTCTCCCTTTCATGTCACATCCTGACTAGATCTGTTTAGATTTGGTAGGTAGTCAGCCTTTGTCCATGGGATGATTCAGCAGAAAAAGGTGAATCTTACAAAAACAATCAAGTTTAAAAAAATAAAATTTCCATTCACGTCACCGTCAGGCTAGAACCAGTAACGTTTCAGTTCGTAGTCAGGGTTTGGCCATGGGACACTACAGGAGAGATGAGGTTTCCTCTTTTTATTAAACGGGTCTTATGGAGGGGCAGCAGAATCTGAGGAGCTCATAATTCCTCTCAGAATGAGCTACCACCTGTATTGCAATAGCCCCTACTGGCCTCACTAAAGCATCTTCCAATAAAAATGTAGGTTTTGCCAAAAATGTCTCCCTTTCATGTCACATCCTGACTAGACCTGTTTAGATTTGGTAGGTAGTCAGCCTTTGGCCATGGGATGATTCAGCAGAAAAAGGTGAATCTTACAATAACAATCAAGTTTTTTTCCAAATAGTTTTTCCGTTTATGTCACCGTCAGGCTAGAACCAGTAAAGTTTCAGTTGGTAGTCAGGGTTTGGCCATGAGACACTACAGGAGAGATGAAGTCTCCACTTTTTATTAAACGGGTCTTATGGAGGGGCAGCAGAATCTGAGGAGCTCATAATTCCTCTCAGAATGAGCTACCACCTGTATTGCAATAGCCCCTACTGGCCTCACTAAAGCATCTTCCAATAAAAATGTAGGTTTTGCCAAAAATGTCTCCCTTTCATGTCACATCCTGACTAGACCTGTTTAGATTTGGTAGGTAGTCAGCCTTTGGCCATGGGATGATTCAGCAGAAAAAGGTGAATCTTACAAAAACAATCAAGTTTAAAAAAATAAAATTTCCATTCACGTCACCGTCAGGCTAGAACCAGTAACGTTTCAGTTCGTAGTCAGGGTTTGGCCATGGGACACTACAGGAGAGATGAGGTTTCCTCTTTTTATTAAACGGGTCTTATGGAGGGGCAGCAGAATCTGAGGAGCTCATAATTCCTCTCAGAATGAGCTACCACCTGTATTGCAATAGCCCCTACTGGCCTCACTAAAGCATCTTCCAATAAAAATGTAGGTTTTGCCAAAAATGTCTCCCTTTCATGTCACATCCTGACTAGACCTGTTTAGATTTGGTAGGTAGTCAGCATTTGGCCATGGGATGATTCAGCAGAAAAAGGTGAATCTTACAAAAACAATCAAGTTTAAAAAAAAAAAAAATCCATTCATGTCACCATCAGGCTAGAACCAGTAACGTTTCAGTTTGTAGTCAGGGTTTGGCCATGCGACACTACAGGAGAGATGAGGTTTCCTCTTTTTATTAAACGGGTCTTATGGAGCGGCAGCAGAATCTGAGGAGCTCATAATTCCTCTCAGAATGAGCTACCACCTGTATTGCAATAGCCCCTAATGACCACACTAAAGCATCTTCCAATAAAAATGTAGGTTTTGCCAAAAATGTCTCCCTTTCATGTCACATCCTGACTAGACCTGTTTAGATTTGGTAGGTAGCCAGCCTTTGGCCATGGGATGTTTTAGCAGAAAAAGGTGAATCTTACAAAAACAATCAAGTTTTTTTCCAAAAAAGTTTTTCCATTCATGTCACCGTCAGGCTAGAACCAGTAAAGTTTCAGTTGGTAGTCAGGGTTTGGCCATGAGACACTACAGGAGAGATGAGGTTTCCACTTTTTATTAAACGGGTCTTATGGAGGGGCAGCAGAATCTGAGGAGCTCATAATTCCTCTCAGAATGAGCTACCACCTGTATTGCAATAGCCCCTACTGGCCTCACTAAAGCATCTTCCAATAAAAATGTAGGTTTTGCCAAAAATGTCTCCCTTTCATGTCACATCCTGACTAGACCTGTTTAGATTTGGTAGGTAGTCAGCCTTTGGCCATGGGATGATTTAGCAGAAAAAGGTGAATCTTACAAAAACAATCAAGTTTAAAAAAATAAAAGTTCCATTCACGTCACCGTCAGGCTAGAACCAGTAACGTTTCAGTTCGTAGTCAGGGTTTGGACATGGGACACTACAGGAGAGATGAGGTTTCCTCTTTTTATTAAACGGGTCTTATGGAGGGGCAGCAGAATCTGAGGAGCTCATAATTCCTCTCAGAATGAGCTACCACCTGTATTGCAATAGCCCCTACTGGCCTCACTAAAGCATCTTCCAATAAAAATGTAGGTTTTGCCAAAAATGTCTCCCTTTCATGTCACATCCTGACTAGACCTGTTTAGATTTGGTAGGTAGTCAACATTTGGCCATGGGATGATTCAGCAGAAAAAGGTGAATCTTACAAAAACAATCAAGTTTAAAAAAAAAAAAAATCCATTCATGTCACCATCAGGCCAGAACCAGTAAAGTTTCAGTTTGTAGTCAGGGTTTGGCCATGCGACACTACAGGAGAGATGAGGTTTCCTCTTTTTATTAAACGGGTCTTATGGAGCGGCAGCAGAATCTGAGGAGCTCATAATTCCTCTCAGAATGAGCTACCACCTGTATTGCAATAGCCCCTAATGACCACACTAAAGCATCTTACAATAAAAATGTAGGTTTTGCCAAAAATGTCTCCCTTTCATGTCACATCCTGACTAGACCTGTTTAGATTTGGTAGGTAGCCAGCCTTTGGCCATGGGATGTTTTAGCAGAAAAAGGTGAATCTTACAAAAACAATCAAGTTTTTTTCCAAAAAGTTTTTCCATTCATGTCACCGTCAGGCTAGAACCAGTAAAGTTTCAGTTGGAAGTCAGGGTTTGGCCATGAGACACTACAGGAGAAATGAGGTTTCCACTTTTTATTAAATGGGTCTTATGGAGGGGCAGCAGAATCTGAGGAGCTCATAATTCCTCTCAGAATGAGCTACCACCTGTATTGCAATAGCCCCTACTGGCCTCACTAAAGCATCTTCCAATAAAAATGTAGGTTTTGCCAAAAATGTCTCCCTTTCATGTCACATCCTGACTAGACCTGCTTAGATTTGGTAGGTAGTCAGCATTTGGCCATGGGATGATTCAGCAGAAAAAGGTGAATCTTACAAAAACAATCCCGTTTAAAAAAAAAAATACATTCATGTCACCGTCAGGCTAGAACCAGTAACGTTTCAGTTCGCAATCAGGGTTTGGCCATGAGACACTACAGGAGAAATGAGGTTTCCACTTTTTATTAAACGGGTCTTATGGAGGGGCAGCAGAATCTGAGGAGCTCATAATTCCTCTCAAAATGAGCTACCACCTGTATTGCAACAGCCCCTACTGGCCTCACTAAAGAATCTTCCAATAAAAATGTAGGTTTTGCCAAAAATGTCTCCCTTTCATGTCACATCCTGACTAGACCTGTTTAGATTTGGTAGGTAGTCAGCCTTTGGCCATGGGATGATTCAGCAGAAAAAGGTGAATCTTACAAAAACAATCAAGTTTAAAAAAATAAAAGTTCCATTCACGTCACCGTCAGGCTAGAACCAGTAACGTTTCAGTTCGTAGTCAGGGTTTGGCCATGGGACACTACAGGAGAGATGAGGTTTCCTCTTTTTATTAAACGGGTCTTATGGAGGGGCAGCAGAATCTGAGGAGCTCATAATTCCTCTCAGAATGAGCTACCACCTGTATTGCAATAGCCCCTACTGGCCTCACTAAAGCATCTTCCAATAAAAATGTAGGTTTTGCCAAAAATGTCTCCCTTTCATGTCACATCCTGACTAGACCTGTTTAGATTTGGTAGGTAGCCAGCCTTTGGCCATGGGATGTTTTAGCAGAAAAAGGTGAATCTTACAAAAACAATCAAGTTTTTTTCCAAAAAAGTTTTTCCATTCATGTCACCGTCAGGCTAGAACCAGTAAAGTTTCAGTTGGTAGTCAGGGTTTGGCCATGAGACACTACAGGAGAGATGAGGTTTCCACTTTTTATTAAACGGGTCTTATGGAGGGGCAGCAGAATCTGAGGAGCTCATAATTCCTCTCAGAATGAGCTACCACCTGTATTGCAATAGCCCCTACTGGCCTCACTAAAGCATCTTCCAATAAAAATGTAGGTTTTGCCAAAAATGTCTCCCTTTCATGTCACATCCTGACTAGACCTGTTTAGATTTGGTAGGTAGTCAGCCTTTGGCCATGGGATGATTCAGCAGAAAAAGGTGAATCTTACAAAAACAATCAAGTTTAAAAAAATAAAAGTTCCATTCACGTCACCGTCAGGCTAGAACCAGTAACGTTTCAGTTCGTAGTCAGGGTTTGGACATGGGACACTACAGGAGAGATGAGGTTTCCTCTTTTTATTAAACGGGTCTTATGGAGGGGCAGCAGAATCTGAGGAGCTCATAATTCCTCTCAGAATGAGCTACCACCTGTATTGCAATAGCCCCTACTGGCCTCACTAAAGCATCTTCCAATAAAAATGTAGGTTTTGCCAAAAATGTCTCCCTTTCATGTCACATCCTGACTAGACCTGTTTAGATTTGGTAGGTAGTCAACATTTGGCCATGGGATGATTCAGCAGAAAAAGGTGAATCTTACAAAAACAATCAAGTTTAAAAAAAAAAAAAATCCATTCATGTCACCATCAGGCCAGAACCAGTAAAGTTTCAGTTTGTAGTCAGGGTTTGGCCATGCGACACTACAGGAGAGATGAGGTTTCCTCTTTTTATTAAACGGGTCTTATGGAGCGGCAGCAGAATCTGAGGAGCTCATAATTCCTCTCAGAATGAGCTAACACCTGTATTGCAATAGCCCCTAATGACCACACTAAAGCATCTTACAATAAAAATGTAGGTTTTGCCAAAAATGTCTCCCTTTCATGTCACATCCTGACTAGACCTGTTTAGATTTGGTAGGTAGCCAGCCTTTGGCCATGGGATGTTTTAGCAGAAAAAGGTGAATCTTACAAAAACAATCAAGTTTTTTTCCAAAAAGTTTTTCCATTCATGTCACCGTCAGGCTAGAACCAGTAAAGTTTCAGTTGGAAGTCAGGGTTTGGCCATGAGACACTACAGGAGAAATGAGGTTTCCACTTTTTATTAAATGGGTCTTATGGAGGGGCAGCAGAATCTGAGGAGCTCATAATTCCTCTCAGAATGAGCTACCACCTGTATTGCAATAGCCCCTACTGGCCTCACTAAAGCATCTTCCAATAAAAATGTAGGTTTTGCCAAAAATGTCTCCCTTTCATGTCACATCCTGACTAGACCTGCTTAGATTTGGTAGGTAGTCAGCATTTGGCCATGGGATGATTCAGCAGAAAAAGGTGAATCTTACAAAAACAATCCCGTTTAAAAAAAAAAATACATTCATGTCACCGTCAGGCTAGAACCAGTAACGTTTCAGTTCGCAATCAGGGTTTGGCCATGAGACACTACAGGAGAAATGAGGTTTCCACTTTTTATTAAACGGGTCTTATGGAGGGGCAGCAGAATCTGAGGAGCTCATAATTCCTCTCAAAATGAGCTACCACCTGTATTGCAATAGCCCCTACTGGCCTCACTAAAGAATCTTCCAATAAAAATGTAGGTTTTGCCAAAAATGTCTCCCTTTCATGTCACATCCTGACTAGACCTGTTTAGATTTGGTAGGTAGTCAGCCTTTGGCCATGGGATGATTCAGCAGAAAAAGGTGAATCTTACAAAAACAATCAAGTTTAAAAAAATAAAAGTTCCATTCACGTCACCGTCAGGCTAGAACCAGTAACGTTTCAGTTCGTAGTCAGGGTTTGGCCATGGGACACTACAGGAGAGATGAGGTTTCCTCTTTTTATTAAACGGGTCTTATGGAGGGGCAGCAGAATCTGAGGAGCTCATAATTCCTCTCAGAATGAGCTACCACCTGTATTGCAATAGCCCCTACTGGCCTCACTAAAGCATCTTCCAATAAAAATGTAGGTTTTGCCAAAAATGTCTCCCTTTCATGTCACATCCTGACTAGACCTGTTTAGATTTGGTAGGTAGTCAACATTTGGCCATGGGATGATTCAGCAGAAAAAGGTGAATCTTACAAAAACAATCAAGTTTAAAAAAAAAAAAAATCCATTCATGTCACCATCAGGCCAGAACCAGTAAAGTTTCAGTTTGTAGTCAGGGTTTGGCCATGCGACACTACAGGAGAGATGAGGTTTCCTCTTTTTATTAAACGGGTCTTATGGAGCGGCAGCAGAATCTGAGGAGCTCATAATTCCTCTCAGAATGAGCTACCACCTGTATTGCAATAGCCCCTAATGACCACACTAAAGCATCTTACAATAAAAATTTAGGTTTTGCCAAAAATGTCTCCCTTTCATGTCACATCCTGACTAGACCTGTTTAGATTTGGTAGGTAGCCAGCCTTTGGCCATGGGATGTTTTAGCAGAAAAAGGTGAATCTTACAAAAACAATCAAGTTTTTTTCCAAAAAGTTTTTCCATTCATGTCACCGTCAGGCTAGAACCAGTAAAGTTTCAGTTGGAAGTCAGGGTTTGGCCATGAGACACTACAGGAGAAATGAGGTTTCCACTTTTTATTAAATGGGTCTTATGGAGGGGCAGCAGAATCTGAGGAGCTCATAATTCCTCTCAGAATGAGCTACCACCTGTATTGCAATAGCCCCTACTGGCCTCACTAAAGCATCTTCCAATAAAAATGTAGGTTTTGCCAAAATGTCTCCCTTTCATGTCACATCCTGACTAGACCTGCTTAGATTTGGTAGGTAGTCAGCATTTGGCCATGGGATGATTCAGCAGAAAAAGGTGAATCTTACAAAAACAATCCAGTTTAAAAAAAAAAATACATTCATGTCACCGTCAGGCTAGAACCAGTAACGTTTCAGTTCGCAATCAGGGTTTGGCCATGAGACACTACAGGAGAAATGAGGTTTCCACTTTTTATTAAACGGGTCTTATGGAGGGGCAGCAGAATCTGAGGAGCTCATAATTCCTCTCAAAATGAGCTACCACCTGTATTGCAATAGCCCCTACTGGCCTCACTAAAGAATCTTCCAATAAAAATGTAGGTTTTGCCAAAAATGTCTCCCTTTCATGTCACATCCTGACTAGACCTGTTTAGATTTGGTAGGTAGCCAGCCTTTGGCCATGGGATGTTTTAGCAGAAAAAGGTGAATCTTACAAAAACAATCAAGTTTTTTTCCAAAAAGTTTTTCCATTCATGTCACCGTCAGGCTAGAACCAGTAAAGTTTCAGTTGGAAGTCAGGGTTTGGCCATGAGACACTACAGGAGAAATGAGGTTTCCACTTTTTATTAAATGGGTCTTATGGAGGGGCAGCAGAATCTGAGGAGCTCATAATTCCTCTCAGAATGAGCTACCACCTGTATTGCAATAGCCCCTACTGGCCTCACTAAAGCATCTTCCAATAAAAATGTAGGTTTTGCCAAAAATGTCTCCCTTTCATGTCACATCCTGACTAGACCTGCTTAGATTTGGTAGGTAGTCAGCATTTGGCCATGGGATGATTCAGCAGAAAAAGGTGAATCTTACAAAAACAATCCCGTTTAAAAAAAAAAAATACATTCATGTCACCGTCAGGCTAGAACCAGTAACGTTTCAGTTCGCAATCAGGGTTTGGCCATGAGACACTACAGGAGAAATGAGGTTTCCACTTTTTATTAAACGGGTCTTATGGAGGGGCAGCAGAATCTGAGGAGCTCATAATTCCTCTCAAAATGAGCTACCACCTGTATTGCAATAGCCCCTACTGGCCTCACTAAAGAATCTTCCAATAAAAATGTAGGTTTTGCCAAAAATGTCTCCCTTTCATGTCACATCCTGACTAGACCTGTTTAGATTTGGTAGGTAGTCAGCCTTTGGCCATGGGATGATTCAGCAGAAAAAGGTGAATCTTACAATAACAATCAAGTTTTTTTCCAAAAAGTTTTTCCATTTATGTCACCGTCAGGCTAGAACCAGTAAAGTTTCAGTTGGTAGTCAGGGTTTGGCCATGAGACACTACAGGAGACATGAGGTTTCCACTTCTTATTAAACGGGTCTTATGGAGGGGCAGCAGAATCTGAGGAGCTCATAATTCCTCTCAGAATGAGCTACCACCTGTATTGCAATAGCCCCTACTGGCCTCACTAAAGCATCTTCCAATAAAAATGTAGGTTTTGCCAAAAATTTCTCCCTTTCATGTCACATCCTGACTAGACCTGCTTAGATTTGGTAGGTAGTCAGCATTTGGCCATGGGATGATTCAGCAGAAAAAGGTGAATCTTACAAAAACAATCCCGTTTAAAAAAAAAAAATACATTCATGTCACCGTCAGGCTAGAACCAGTAACGTTTCAGTTCGCAATCAGGGTTTGGCCATGAAACACTACAGGAGAGATGAGGTTTTCACTTTTTATTAAACGGGTCTTATGGAGGGGCAGCAGAATCTGAGGAGCTCATAATTCCTCTCAAAATGAGCTACCACCTGTATTGCAATAGCCCCTACTTGCCTCACTAAAGAATCTTCCAATAAAAATGTAGGTTTTGCCAAAAATGTCTCCCTTTCATGTCACATCCTGACTAGACCTGTTTAGATTTGGTAGGTAGTCAGCCTTTGGCCATGGGATGATTCAGCAGAAAAAGGTGAATTCTAAAATAACAATCAAGTTTTTTTCCAAAAAGTTTTTCCATTTATGTCACCGTCAGGCTAGAACCAATAAAGTTTCAGTTGGTAGTCAGGGTTTGGCCATGAGACACTACAGGAGAGATGAGGTTTCCACTTTTTATTAAACGGGTCTTATGGAGGGGCAGCAGAATCTGAGGAGCTCATAATTCCTCTCAGAATGAGCTACCACCTGTATTGCAATAGCCCCTACTGGCCTCACTAAAGCATCTTCCAATAAAAATGTAGGTTTTGCCAAAAATGTCTCCCTTTCATGTCACATCCTGACTAGACCTGCTTAGATTTGGTAGGTAGTCAGCATTTGGCCATGGGATGATTCAGCAGAAAAAGGTGAATCTTACAATAACAATCAAATTTTTTTCCAAAAAGTTTTTCCATTTATGTCACCTTCAGGCTAGAACCAGTAAAGTTTCAGTTGGTAGTCAGGGTTTGGCCATGAGACACTACAGGAGAGATGAGGTTTTCACTTTTTATTAAACGGGTCTTATGGAGGGGCAGCAGAATCTGAGGAGCTCATAATTCCTCTCAGAATGAGCTACCACCTGTATTGCAATAGCCCCTACTGGCCTCACTAAAGCATCTTCCAATAAAAATGTAGGTTTTGCCAAAAATGTCTCCCTTTCATGTCACATCCTGACTAGACCTGTTTAGATTTGGTAGGTAGTCAGCCTTTGGCCATGGGATGATTCAGCAGAAAAAGGTGAATCTTACAAAAACAATCAAGTTTAAAAAAATAAAAGTTCCATTCACGTCACCGTCAGGCTAGAACCAGCAACGTTTCAGTTCGTAGTCAGGGTTTGGCCATGGGACACTACAGGAGAGATGAGGTTTCCTCTTTTTATTAAACGGGTCTTATGGAGGGGCAGCAGAATCTGAGGAGCTCATAATTCCTCTCAGAATGAGCTACCACCTGTATTGCAATAGCCCCTACTGGCCTCACTAAAGCATCTTCCAATAAAAATGTAGGTTTTGCCAAAAATGTCTCCCTTTCATGTCACATCCTGACTAGACCTGTTTAGATTTGGTAGGTAGTCAGCATTTGGCCATGGGATGATTCAGCAGAAAAAGGTGAATCTTACAAAAACAATCAAGTTTAAAAAAAAAAAAAATCCATTCATGTCACCATCAGGCTAGAACCAGTAAAGTTTCAGTTGGTAGTCAGGGTTTGGCCATGAGACACTACAGGAGAGATGAGGTTTTCACTTCTTATTAAACGGGTCTTATGGAGGGGCAGCAGAATCTGAGGAGCTCATAATTCCTCTCAGAATGAGCTACCACCTGTATTGCAATAGCCCCTACTGGCCTCACTAAAGCATCTTCCAATAAAAATGTAGGTTTTGCCAAAAAATTCTCCCTTTCATGTCACATCCTGACTAGACCTGCTTAGATTTGGTAGGTAGTCAGCATTTGGCCATGGGATGATTCAGCAGAAAAAGGTGACTCTTACAATAACAATCAAGTTTTTTTCCAAGAAGTTTTTCCATTTATGTCACCGTCAGGCTAGAACCAGTAAAGTTTCAGTTGGTAGTCAGGGTTTGGCCATGAGACACTACAGGAGAGATGAGGTTTCCACTTTTTATTAAACGGGTTTTATGGAGGGGCAGCAGAATCTGAGGAGCTCATAATTCCTCTCAGAATGAGCTACCACCTGTATTGCAATAGCCCCTACTGGCCTCACTAAAGAATCTTCCAATAAAAATGTAGGTTTTGCCAAAAATGTCTCCCTTTCATGTCACATCCTGACTAGACATGTTTAGATTTGGTAGGTAGTCAGCCTTTGGCCATGGGATGATTCAGCAGAAAAAGGTGAATCTTACAATAACAATCAAGTTTTTTTCCAAAAAGTTTTTCCATTTATGTCACCGTCAGGCTAGAACCAGTAAAGTTTCAGTTGGTAGTGAGGGTTTGGCCATGAGACACTACAGGAGAGATGAGGTTTCCACTTTTTATTAAACGGGTCTTATGGAGGGGCAGCAGAATCTGAGGAGCTCATAATTCCTCTCAGAATGAGCTACCACCTGTATTGCAATAGCCCCTACTGGCCTCACTAAAGCATCTTCCAATAAAAATGTAGGTTTTGCCAAAAATGTCTCCCTTTCATGTCACATCCTGACTAGACCTGTTTAGATTTGGTAGGTAGTCAGCCTTTGGCCATGGGATGATTCAGCAGAAAAAGGTGAATCTTACAAAAACAATCAAGTTTAAAAAAATAAAATTTCCATTCACGTCACCGTCAGGCTAGAACCAGTAACATTTCAGTTTGTAGTCAGGGTTTGGCCATGGGACACTACAGGAGAGATGAGGTTTCCTCTTTTTATTAAACGGGTCTTATGGAGGGGCAGCAGAATCTGAGGAGCTCATAATTCCTCTCAGAATGAGCTACCACCTGTATTGCAATAGCCCCTACTGGCCTCACTAAAGAATCTTCCAATAAAAATGTAGGTTTTGCCAAAAATGTCTCCCTTTCATGTCACATCCTGACTAGACATGTTTAGATTTGGTAGGTAGTCAGCCTTTGGCCATGGGATGATTCAGCAGAAAAAGGTGAATCTTACAATAACAATCAAGTTTTTTTCCAAAAAGTTTTTCCATTTATGTCACCGTCAGGCTAGAACCAGTAAAGTTTCAGTTGGTAGTGAGGGTTTGGCCATGAGACACTACAGGAGAAATGAGGTTTCCACTTTTTATTAAATGGGTCTTATGGAGGGGCAGCAGAATCTGAGGAGCTCATAATTCCTCTCAGAATGAGCTACCACCTGTATTGCAATAGCCCCAACTGGCCTCACTAAAGCATCTTCCAATAAAAATGTAGGTTTTGCCAAAAATGTCTCCCTTTCATGTCACATCCTGACTAGACCTGCTTAGATTTGGTAGGTAGTCAGCATTTGGCCATGGGATGATTCAGCAGAAAAAGGTGAATCTTACAAAAACAATCCCGTTTAAAAAAAAAAAATACATTCATGTCACCGTCAGGCTAGAACCAGTAACGTTTCAGTTCGCAATCAGGGTTTGGCCATGAGACACTACAGGAGAAATTAGGTTTCCACTTTTTATTAAACGGGTCTTATGGAGGGGCAGCAGAATCTGAGGAGCTCATAATTCCTCTCAAAATGAGCTACCACCTGTATTGCAATAGCCCCTACTGGCCTCACTAAAGAATCTTCCAATAAAAATGTAGGTTTTGCCAAAAATGTCTCCCTTTCATGTCACATCCTGACTAGACCTGTTTAGATTTGGTAGGTAGTCAGCCTTTGGCCATGGGATGATTCAGCAGAAAAAGGTGAATCTTACAATAACAATCAAGTTTTTTTCCAAAAAGTTTTTCCATTTATGTCACCGTCAGGCTAGAACCAGTAAAGTTTCAGTTGGTAGTCAGGGTTTGGCCATGAGACACTACAGGAGACATGAGGTTTCCACTTCTTATTAAACGGGTCTTATGGAGGGGCAGCAGAATCTGAGGAGCTCATAATTCCTCTCAGAATGAGCTACCACCTGTATTGCAATAGCCCCTACTGGCCTCACTAAAGCATCTTCCAATAAAAATGTAGGTTTTGCCAAAAATTTCTCCCTTTCATGTCACATCCTGACTAGACCTGCTTAGATTTGGTAGGTAGTCAGCATTTGGCCATGGGATGATTCAGCAGAAAAAGGTGAATCTTACAAAAACAATCCCGTTTAAAAAAAAAAAATACATTCATGTCACCGTCAGGCTAGAACCAGTAACGTTTCAGTTCGCAATCAGGGTTTGGCCATGAAACACTACAGGAGAGATGAGGTTTTCACTTTTTATTAAACGGGTCTTATGGAGGGGCAGCAGAATCTGAGGAGCTCATAATTCCTCTCAAAATGAGCTACCACCTGTATTGCAATAGCCCCTACTTGCCTCACTAAAGAATCTTCCAATAAAAATGTAGGTTTTGCCAAAAATGTCTCCCTTTCATGTCACATCCTGACTAGACCTGTTTAGATTTGGTAGGTAGTCAGCCTTTGGCCATGGGATGATTCAGCAGAAAAAGGTGAATCTTAAAATAACAATCAAGTTTTTTTCCAAAAAGTTTTTCCATTTATGTCACCGTCAGGCTAGAACCAGTAAAGTTTCAGTTGGTAGTCAGGGTTTGGCCATGAGACACTACAGGAGAGATGAGGTTTCCACTTTTTATTAAACGGGTCTTATGGAGGGGCAGCAGAATCTGAGGAGCTCATAATTCCTCTCAGAATGAGCTACCACCTGTATTGCAATAGCCCCTACTGGCCTCACTAAAGCATCTTCCAATAAAAATGTAGGTTTTGCCAAAAATGTCTCCCTTTCATGTCACATCCTGGCTGGACCTGTTTAGATTTGGTAGGTAGCCAGCCTTTGGCCATGGGATGATTCAGCAGAAAAAGGTGAATCTTACAAAAACAATCAAATTTTTTTCCAAAAAGTTTTTCCATTTATGTCACCGTCAGGCTAGAACCAGTAAAGTTTCAGTTGGTAGTCAGGGTTTGGCCATGAGACACTACAGGAGAGATGAGGTTTTCACTTTTTATTAAACGGGTCTTATGGAGGGGCAGCAGAATCTGAGGAGCTCATAATTCCTCTCAGAATGAGCTACCACCTGTATTGCAATAGCCCCTACTGGCCTCACTAAAGCATCTTCCAATAAAAATGTAGGTTTTGCCAAAAATGTCTCCCTTTCATGTCACATCCTGACTAGACCTGCTTAGATTTGGTAGGTAGTCAGCATTTGGCCATGGGATGATTCAGCAGAAAAAGGTGAATCTTACAATAACAATCACATTTTTTTCCAAAAAGTTTTTCCATTTATGTCACCTTCAGGCTAGAACCAGTAAAGTTTCAGTTGGTAGTCAGGGTTTGGCCATGAGACACTACAGGAGAGATGAGGTTTTCACTTTTTATTAAACGGGTCTTATGGAGGGGCAGCAGAATCTGAGGAGCTCATAATTCCTCTCAGAATGAGCTACCACCTGTATTGCAATAGCCCCTACTGGCCTCACTAAAGCATCTTCCAATAAAAATGTAGGTTTTGCCAAAAATGTCTCCCTTTCATGTCACATCCTGACTAGACCTGTTTAGATTTGGTAGGTAGTCAGCCTTTGGCCATGGGATGATTCAGCAGAAAAAGGTGAATCTTACAAAAACAATCAAGTTTAAAAAAATAAAAGTTCCATTCACGTCACCGTCAGGCTAGAACCAGTAACGTTTCAGTTCGTAGTCAGGGTTTGGCCATGGGACACTACAGGAGAGATGATGTTTCCTCTTTTTATTAAACGGGTCTTATGGAGGGGCAGCAGAATCTGAGGAGCTCATAATTCCTCTCAGAATGAGCTACCACCTGTATTGCAATAGCCCCTACAGGCCTCACTAAAGCATCTTCCAATAAAAATGTAGGTTTTGCCAAAAATGTCTCCCTTTCATGTCACATCCTGACTAGACCTGTTTAGATTTGGTAGGTAGTCAGCATTTGGCCATGGGATGATTCAGCAGAAAAAGGTGAATCTTACAAAAACAATCAAGTTTAAAAAAAAAAAAAAATCCATTCATGTCACCATCAGGCTAGAACCAGTAAAGTTTCAGTTGGTAGTCAGGGTTTGGCCATGAGACACTACAGGAGAGATGAGGTTTTCACTTCTTATTAAACGGGTCTTATGGAGGGGCAGCAGAATCTGAGGAGCTCATAATTCCTCTCAGAATGAGCTACCACCTGTATTGCAATAGCCCCTACTGGCCTCACTAAAGCATCTTCCAATAAAAATGTAGGTTTTGCCAAAAATTTCTCCCTTTCATGTCACATCCTGACTAGACCTGCTTAGATTTGGTAGGTAGTCAGCATTTGGCCATGGGATGATTCAGCAGAAAAAGGTGACTCTTACAATAACAATCAAGTTTTTTTCCAAGTATGTCACCGTCAGGCTAGAACCAGTAAAGTTTCAGTTGGTAGTCAGGGTTTGGCCATGAGACACTACAGGAGAGATGAGGTTTCCACTTTTTATTAAACGGGTCTTATGGAGGGGCAGCAGAATCTGAGGAGCTCATAATTCCTCTCAGAATGAGCTACCACCTGTATTGCAATAGCCCCTACTGGCCTCACTAAAGAATCTTCCAATAAAAATGTAGGTTTTGCCAAAAATGTCTCCCTTTCATGTCACATCCTGACTAGACATGTTTAGATTTTGTAGGTAGTCAGCCTTTGGCCATGGGATGATTCAGCAGAAAAAGGTGAATCTTACAATAACAATCAAGTTTTTTTCCAAAAAGTTTTTCCATTTATGTCACCGTCAGGCTAGAACCAGTAAAGTTTCAGTTGGTAGTGAGGGTTTGGCCATGAGACACTACAGGAGAGATGAGGTTTCCACTTTTTATTAAACGGGTCTTATGGAGGGGCAGCAGAATCTGAGGAGCTCATAATTCCTCTCAGAATGAGCTACCACCTGTATTGCAATAGCCCCTACTGGCCTCACTAAAGCATCTTCCAATAAAAATGTAGGTTTTGCCAAAAATGTCTCCCTTTCATGTCACATCCTGACTAGACCTGTTTAGATTTGGTAGGTAGTCAGCCTTTGGCCATGGGATGATTCAGCAGAAAAAGGTGAATCTTACAAAAACAATCAAGTTTAAAAAAATAAAATTTCCATTCACGTCACCGTCAGGCTAGAACCAGTAACATTTCAGTTCGTAGTCAGGGTTTGGCCATGGGACACTACAGGAGAGATGAGGTTTCCTCTTTTTATTAAACGGGTCTTATGGAGGGGCAGCAGAATCTGAGGAGCTCATAATTCCTCTCAGAATGAGCTACCACCTGTATTGCAATAGCCCCTACTGGCCTCACTAAAGCATCTTCCAATAAAAATGTAGGTTTTGCCAAAAATGTCTCCCTTTCATGTCACATCCTGACTAGACCTGTTTAGATTTGGTAGGTAGTCAGCCTTTGGCCATGGGATGATTCAGCAGAAAAAGGTGAATCTTACAAAAACAATCAAGTTTAAAAAAATAAAAATTCCATTCATTTCACCGTCAGGCTAGAACCAGGAACGTTTCAGTTCGTAGTCAGGGTTTGGCCATGGGACACTACAGGAGAGATGAGGTTTCTTTTTTTTATTAAACGGGTCTTATGGAGGGGCAGCAGAATCTGAGGAGCTCATAATTCCTCTCAGAATGAGCTACCACCTGTATTGCAATAGCCCCTACTGGCCTCACTAAAGCATCTTCCAATAAAAATGTAGGTTTTGCCAAAAATGTCTCCCTTTCATGTCACATCCTGGCTGGACCTGTTTAGATTTGGTAGGTAGTCAGCCTTTGGCCATGGGATGATTCAGCAGAAAAAGGTGAATCTCACAAAAACAATCAAGTTTAAAAAAATAAAAATTCCATTCATGTCACCGTCAGGCTAGAACCAGTAACGTTTCAGTTCGTAGTCAGGGTTTGGCCATGAGACACTACAGGAGAAATGAGGTTTCCTCTTTTTATTAAACGGGTCTTATGGAGGGGCAGCAGAATCTGAGGAGCTCATAATTCCTCTCAGAATGAGCTACCACCTGTATTGCAATAGCCCCTACTGGCCTCACTAAAGCATCTTCCAATAAAAATGTAGGTTTTGCCAAAAATTTCTCCCTTTCATGTCACATCCTGACTAGACCTGCTTAGATTTGGTAGGTAGTCAGCATTTGGCCATGGGATGATTCAGCAGAAAAAGGTGACTCTTACAATAACAATCAAGTTTTTTTCCAAGTTGTTTTTCCATTTATGTCACCGTCAGGCTAGAACCAGTAAAGTTTCAGTTGGTAGTCAGGGTTTGGCCATGAGACACTACAGGAGAGATGAGGTTTCCACTTTTTATTAAACGGGTCTTATGGAGGGGCAGCAGAATCTGAGGAGCTCATAATTCCTCTCAGAATGAGCTACCACCTGTATTGCAATAGCCCCTACTGGCCTCACTAAAGAATCTTCCAATAAAAATGTAGGTTTTGCCAAAAATGTCTCCCTTTCATGTCACATCCTGACTAGACATGTTTAGATTTTGTAGGTAGTCAGCCTTTGGCCATGGGATGATTCAGCAGAAAAAGGTGAATCTTACAATAACAATCAAGTTTTTTTCCAAAAAGTTTTTCCATTTATGTCACCGTCAGGCTAGAACCAGTAAAGTTTCAGTTGGTAGTGAGGGTTTGGCCATGAGACACTACAGGAGAGATGAGGTTTCCACTTTTTATTAAACGGGTCTTATGGAGGGGCAGCAGAATCTGAGGAGCTCATAATTCCTCTCAGAATGAGCTACCACCTGTATTGCAATAGCCCCTACTGGCCTCACTAAAGCATCTTCCAATAAAAATGTAGGTTTTGCCAAAAATGTCTCCCTTTCATGTCACATCCTGACTAGACCTGTTTAGATTTGGTAGGTAGTCAGCCTTTGGCCATGGGATGATTCAGCAGAAAAAGGTGAATCTTACAAAAACAATCAAGTTTAAAAAAATAAAATTTCCATTCACGTCACCGTCAGGCTAGAACCAGTAACATTTCAGTTCGTAGTCAGGGTTTGGCCATGGGACACTACAGGAGAGATGAGGTTTCCTCTTTTTATTAAACGGGTCTTATGGAGGGGCAGCAGAATCTGAGGAGCTCATAATTCCTCTCAGAAAGAGCTACCACCTGTATTGCAATAGCCCCTACTGGCCTCACTAAAGCATCTTCCAATAAAAATGTAGGTTTTGCCAAAAATGTCTCCCTTTCATGTCACATCCTGACTAGACCTGTTTAGATTTGGTAGGTAGTCAGCCTTTGGCCATGGGATGATTCAGCAGAAAAAGGTGAATCTTACAAAAACAATCAAGTTTAAAAAAATAAAAATTCCATTCATTTCACCGTCAGGCTAGAACCAGGAACGTTTCAGTTCGTAGTCAGGGTTTGGCCATGGGACACTACAGGAGAGATGAGGTTTCTTTTTTTTATTAAACGGGTCTTATGGAGGGGCAGCAGAATCTGAGGAGCTCATAATTCCTCTCAGAATGAGCTACCACCTGTATTGCAATAGCCCCTACTGGCCTCACTAAAGCATCTTCCAATAAAAATGTAGGTTTTGCCAAAAATGTCTCCCTTTCATGTCACATCCTGGCTGGACCTGTTTAGATTTGGTAGGTAGTCAGCCTTTGGCCATGGGATGATTCAGCAGAAAAAGGTGAATTTTACAAAAACAATCAAGTTTAAAAAAATAAAAATTCCATTCATGTCACCGTCAGGCTAGAACCAGTAACGTTTCAGTTCGTAGTCAGGGTTTGGCCATGAGACACTACAGGAGAAATGAGGTTTCCTCTTTTTATTAAACGGGTCTTATGGAGGGGCAGCAGAATCTGAGGAGCTCATAATTCCTCTCAGAATGAGCTACCACCTGTATTGCAATAGCCCCTACTGGCCTCACTAAAGAATCTTCCAATAAAAATGTAGGTTTTGCCAAAAACGTCTCCCTTTCATGTCACATCCTGACTAGACCTGTTTAGATTTGGTAGGTAGTCAGCCTTTGGCCATGGGATGATTCAGCAGAAAAAGGTGAATCTTAGAATAACAATCAAGTTTTTTTCCAAAAAGTTTTTCCATTTATGTCACCGTCAGGCTAGAACCAGTAAAGTTTCAGTTGGTAGTCAGGGTTTGGCCATGAGACACTACAGGAGAGATGAGGTTCCCACTTTTTATTAAACGGGTCTTATGGAGGGGCAGCAGAATCTGAGGAGCTCATAATTCCTCTCAGAATGAGCTACCACCTGTATTGCAATAGCCCCTACTGGCCTCACTAAAGAATCTTCCAATAAAAATGTAGGTTTTGCCAAAAATGTCTCCCTTTCATGTCACATCCTGACTAGACCTGTTTAGATTTGGTAGGTAGTCAGCCTTTGGCCATGGGATGATTCAGCAGAAAAAGGTGAATCTTACAATAACAATCAAGTTTTTTTCCAAAAAGTTTTTCCATTTATGTCACCGTCAGGCTAGAACCAGTAAAGTTTCAGTTGGTAGTGAGGGTTTGGCCATGAGACACTACAGGAGAGATGAGGTTTCCACTTTTTATTAAACGGGTCTTATGGAGGGGCAGCAGAATCTGAGGAGCTCATAATTCCTCTCAGAATGAGCTACCACCTGTATTGCAATAGCCCCTACTGGCCTCACTAAAGCATCTTCCAATAAAAATGTAGGTTTTGCCAAAAATGTCTCCCTTTCATGTCACATCCTGACTAGACCTGTTTAGATTTGGTAGGTAGTCAGCCTTTGGCAATGGGATGATTCAGCAGAAAAAGGTGAATTATACAAAAACAATCAAGTTTAAAAAAATAAAATTTCCATTCACGTCACCGTCAGGCTAGAACCAGTAACATTTCAGTTCGTAGTCAGGGTTTGGCCATGGGACACTACAGGAGAGATGAGGTTTCCTCTTTTTATTAAACGGGTCTTATGGAGGGGCAGCAAAATCTGAGGAGCTCATAATTCCTCTCAGAATGAGCTACCACCTGTATTGCAATAGCCCCTACTGGCCTCACTAAAGCATCTTCCAATAAAAATGTAGGTTTTGCCAAAAATGTCTCCCTTTCATGTCACATCCTGACTAGACCTGTTTAGATTTGGTAGGTAGTCAGCCTTTGGCCATGGGATGATTCAGCAGAAAAAGGTGAATCTTACAAAAACAATCAAGTTTAAAAAAATAAAAATTCCATTCATTTCACCGTCAGGCTAGAACCAGGAACGTTTCAGTTCGTAGTCAGGGTTTGGCCATGGGACACTACAGGAGAGATGAGGTTTCTTCTTTTTATTAAACGGGTCTTATGGAGGGGCAGCAGAATCTGAGGAGCTCATAATTCCTCTCAGAATGAGCTACCACCTGTATTGCAATAGCCCCTACTGGCCTCACTAAAGCATCTTCCAATAAAAATGTAGGTTTTGCCAAAAATGTCTCCCTTTCATGTCACATCCTGGCTGGACCTGTTTAGATTTGGTAGGTAGTCAGCCTTTGGCCATGGGATGATTCAGCAGAAAAAGGTGAATCTTACAAAAACAATCAAGTTTAAAAAAATAAAAATTCCATTCATGTCACCGTCAGGCTAGAACCAGTAACGTTTCAGTTCGTAGTCAGGGTTTGGCCATGAGACACTACAGGAGAAATGAGGTTTCCTCTTTTTATTAAACGGGTCTTATGGAAGGGCAGCAGAATCTGAGGAGCTCATAATTCCTCTCAGAATGAGCTACCACCTGTATTGCAATAGCCCCTACTGGCCTCACTAAAGAATCTTCCAATAAAAATGTAGGTTTTGCCAAAAACGTCTCCCTTTCATGTCACATCCTGACTAGACCTGTTTAGATTTGGTAGGTAGTCAGCCTTTGGCCATGGGATGATTCAGCAGAAAAAGGTGAATCTTAGAATAACAATCAAGTTTTTTTCCAAAAAGTTTTTCCATTTATGTCACCGTCAGGCTAGAACCAGTAAAGTTTCAGTTGGTAGTCAGGGTTTGGCCATGAGACACTACAGGAGAGATGAGGTTCCCACTTTTTATTAAACGGGTCTTATGGAGGGGCAGCAGAATCTGAGGAGCTCATAATTCCTCTCAGAATGAGCTACCACCTGTATTGCAATAGCCCCTACTGGCCTCACTAAAGAATCTTCCAATAAAAATGTAGGTTTTGCCAAAAATGTCTCCCTTTCATGTCACATCCTGACTAGACATGTTTAGATTTGGTAGGTAGTCAGCCTTTGGCCATGGGATGATTCAGCAGAAAAAGGTGAATCTTACAATAACAATCAAGTTTTTTTCCAAAAAGTTTTTCCATTTATGTCACCGTCAGGCTAGAACCAGTAAAGTTTCAGTTGGTAGTGAGGGTTTGGCCATGAGACACTACAGGAGAGATGAGGTTTCCACTTTTTATTAAACGGGTCTTATGGAGGGGCAGCAGAATCTGAGGAGCTCATAATTCCTCTCAGAATGAGCTACCACCTGTATTGCAATAGCCCCTACTGGCCTCACTAAAGCATCTTCCAATAAAAATGTAGGTTTTGCCAAAAATGTCTCCCTTTCATGTCACATCCTGACTAGACCTGTTTAGATTTGGTAGGTAGTCAGCCTTTGGCCATGGGATGATTCAGCAGAAAAAGGTGAATCTTACAAAAACAATCAAGTTTAAAAAAATTAAATTTCCATTCACGTCACCGTCAGGCTAGAACCAGTAACGTTTCAGTTTGTAGTCAGGGTTTGGCCATGCGACACTACAGGAGAGATGAGGTTTCCTCTTTTTATTAAACAGGTCTTATGGAGCGGCAGCAGAATCTGAGGAGCTCATAATTCCTCTCAGAATGAGCTACCACCTGTATTGCAATAGCCCCTAATGACCACACTAAAGCATCTTCCAATAAAAATGTAGGTTTTGCCAAAAATGTCTCCCTTTCATGTCACATCCTGACTAGACCTGTTTAGATTTTGTAGGTAGCCAGCCTTTGGCCATGGGATGTTTTAGCAGAAAAAGGTGAATCTTACAAAAACAATCAAGTTTTTTTCCAAAAAGTTTTTCCATTCATGTCACCGTCAGGCTAGAACCAGTAAAGTTTCAGTTGGTAGTCAGGGTTTGGCCATGAGACACTACAGGAGAGATGATGTTTTCACTTCTTATTAAACAGGTCTTATGGAGGGGCAGCAGAATCTGAGGAGCTCATAATTCCTCTCAGAATGAGCTACCACCTGTATTGCAATAGCCCCTACTGGCCTCACTAAAGCATCTTCCAATAAAAATGTAGGTTTTGCCAAAAATGTCTCCCTTTCATGTCACATCCTGACTAGACCTGTTTAGATTTGGTAGGTAGTCAGCATTTGGCCATGGGATGATTCAGCAGAAAAAGGTGAATCTTACAAAAACAATCCCGTTTAAAAAAAAAAAAAAATACATTCATGTCACCGTCAGGCTAGAACCAGTAACGTTTCAGTTCGCAGTCAGGGTTTGGCCATGAGACACTACAGGAGAAATGAGGTTTCCACTTTTTATTAAACGGGTCTTATGGATGGGCAGCAGAATCTGAGGAGCTCATAATTCCTCTCAAAATGAGCTACCACCTGTATTGCAATAGCCCCTACTGGCCTCACTAAAGAATCTTCCAATTAAAATGTAGGTTTTGCCAAAAATGTCTCCCTTTCATGTCACATCCTGACTAGACCTGTTTAGATTTGGTAGGTAGTCAGCCTTTGGCCATGGGATGATTCAGCAGAAAAAGGTGAATCTTACAATAACAATCAAGTTTTTTTCCAAAAAGTTTTTCCATTTATGTCACCGTCAGGCTAGAACCAGTAAAGTTTCAGTTGATAGTCAGGGTTTGGCCATGAGAGACTACAGGAGAGATGAGGTTTCCACTTTTTATTAAACGGGTCTTATGGAGGGGCAGCAGAATCTGAGGAGCTCATAATTCCTCTCAGAATGAGCTACCACCTGTATTGCAATAGCCCCTACTGGCCTCACTAAAGCATCTTCCAATAAAAATGTAGGTTTTGCCAAAAATGTCTCCCTTTCATGTCACATCCTGACTAGACCTGTTTAGATTTGGTAGGTAGTCAGCATTTGGCCATGGGATGATTCAGCAGAAAAAGGTGAATCTTACAAAAACAATCAAGTTTAAAAAAAAAAAAATCCATTCATGTCACCATCAGGCTAGAACCAGTAACGTTTCAGTTTGTAGTCAGGGTTTGGCCATGCGACACTACAGGAGAGATGAGGTTTCCTCTTTTTATTAAACGGGTCTTATGGAGCGGCAGCAGAATCTGAGGAGCTCATAATTCCTCTCAGAATGAGCTACCACCTGTATTGCAATAGCCCCTAATGACCACACTAAAGCATCTTACAATAAAAATGTAGGTTTTGCCAAAAATGTCTCCCTTTCATGTCACATCCTGACTAGACCTGTTTAGATTTGGTAGGTAGCCAGCCTTTGGCCATGGGATGTTTTAGCAGAAAAAGGTGAATCTTACAAAAACAATCAAGTTTTTTTCCAAAAAAGTTTTTCCATTCATGTCACCGTCAGGCTAGAACCAGTAAAGTTTCAGTTGGTAGTCAGGGTTTGGCCATGAGACACTACAGGAGAGATGAGGTTTCCACTTTTTATTAAACGGGTCTTATGGAGGGGCAGCAGAATCTGAGGAGCTCATAATTCCTCTCAGAATGAGCTACCACCTGTATTGCAATAGCCCCTACTGGCCTCACTAAAGCATCTTCCAATAAAAATGTAGGTTTTGCCAAAAATGTCTCCCTTTCATGTCACATCCTGACTAGACCTGTTTAGATTTGGTAGGTAGTCAGCCTTTGGCCATGGGATGATTCAGCAGAAAAAGGTGAATCTTACAAAAACAATCAAGTTTAAAAAAATAAAAGTTCCATTCACGTCACCGTCAGGCTAGAACCAGTAACGTTTCAGTTCGTAGTCAGGGTTTGGACATGGGACACTACAGGAGAGATGAGGTTTCCTCTTTTTATTAAACGGGTCTTATGGAGGGGCAGCAGAATCTGAGGAGCTCATAATTCCTCTCAGAATGAGCTACCACCTGTATTGCAATAGCCCCTACTGGCCTCACTAAAGCATCTTCCAATAAAAATGTAGGTTTTGCCAAAAATGTCTCCCTTTCATGTCACATCCTGACTAGACCTGTTTAGATTTGGTAGGTAGTCAACATTTGGCCATGGGATGATTCAGCAGAAAAAGGTGAATCTTACAAAAACAATCAAGTTTAAAAAAAAAAAAAATCCATTCATGTCACCATCAGGCCAGAACCAGTAAAGTTTCAGTTTGTAGTCAGGGTTTGGCCATGCGACACTACAGGAGAGATGAGGTTTCCTCTTTTTATTAAACGGGTCTTATGGAGCGGCAGCAGAATCTGAGGAGCTCATAATTCCTCTCAGAATGAGCTACCACCTGTATTGCAATAGCCCCTAATGACCACACTAAAGCATCTTACAATAAAAATGTAGGTTTTGCCAAAAATGTCTCCCTTTCATGTCACATCCTGACTAGACCTGTTTAGATTTGGTAGGTAGCCAGCCTTTGGCCATGGGATGTTTTAGCAGAAAAAGGTGAATCTTACAAAAACAATCAAGTTTTTTTCCAAAAAGTTTTTCCATTCATGTCACCGTCAGGCTAGAACCAGTAAAGTTTCAGTTGGAAGTCAGGGTTTGGCCATGAGACACTACAGGAGAAATGAGATTTCCACTTTTTATTAAATGGGTCTTATGGAGGGGCAGCAGAATCTGAGGAGCTCATAATTCCTCTCAGAATGAGCTACCACCTGTATTGCAATAGCCCCTACTGGCCTCACTAAAGCATCTTCCAATAAAAATGTAGGTTTTGCCAAAAATGTCTCCCTTTCATGTCACATCCTGACTAGACCTGCTTAGATTTGGTAGGTAGTCAGCATTTGGCCATGGGATGATTCAGCAGAAAAAGGTGAATCTTACAAAAACAATCCCGTTTAAAAAAAAAAATACATTCATGTCACCGTCAGGCTAGAACCAGTAACGTTTCAGTTCGCAATCAGGGTTTGGCCATGAGACACTACAGGAGAAATGAGGTTTCCACTTTTTATTAAACGGGTCTTATGGAGGGGCAGCAGAATCTGAGGAGCTCATAATTCCTCTCAAAATGAGCTACCACCTGTATTGCAAAAGCCCCTACTGGCCTCACTAAAGAATCTTCCAATAAAAATGTAGGTTTTGCCAAAAATGTCTCCCTTTCATGTCACATCCTGACTAGACCTGTTTAGATTTGGTAGGTAGTCAGCCTTTGGCCATGGGATGATTCAGCAGAAAAAGGTGAATCTTACAAAAACAATCAAGTTTAAAAAAATAAAAGTTCCATTCACGTCACCGTCAGGCTAGAACCAGTAACGTTTCAGTTCGTAGTCAGGGTTTGGCCATGGGACACTACAGGAGAGATGAGGTTTCCTCTTTTTATTAAACGGGTCTTATGGAGGGGCAGCAGAATCTGAGGAGCTCATAATTCCTCTCAGAATGAGCTACCACCTGTATTGCAATAGCCCCTACTGGCCTCACTAAAGCATCTTCCAATAAAAATGTAGGTTTTGCCAAAAATGTCTCCCTTTCATGTCACATCCTGACTAGACCTGTTTAGATTTGGTAGGTAGTCCACATTTGGCCATGGGATGATTCAGCAGAAAAAGGTGAATCTTACAAAAACAATCAAGTTTAAAAAAAAAAAAAATCCATTCATGTCACCATCAGGCCAGAACCAGTAAAGTTTCAGTTTGTAGTCAGGGTTTGGCCATGCGACACTACAGGAGAGATGAGGTTTCCTCTTTTTATTAAACGGGTCTTATGGAGCGGCAGCAGAATCTGAGGAGCTCATAATTCCTCTCAGAATGAGCTACCACCTGTATTGCAATAGCCCCTAATGACCACACTAAAGCATCTTACAATAAAAATGTAGGTTTTGCCAAAAATGTCTCCCTTTCATGTCACATCCTGACTAGACCTGTTTAGATTTGGTAGGTAGCCAGCCTTTGGCCATGGGATGTTTTAGCAGAAAAAGGTGAATCTTACAAAAACAATCAAGTTTTTCCATTCATGTCACCGTCAGGCTAGAACCAGTAAAGTTTCAGTTGGAAGTCAGGGTTTGGCCATGAGACACTACAGGAGAAATGAGGTTTCCACTTTTTATTAAATGGGTCTTATGGAGGGGCAGCAGAATCTGAGGAGCTCATAATTCCTCTCAGAATGAGCTACCACCTGTATTGCAATAGCCCCTACTGGCCTCACTAAAGCATCTTCCAATAAAAATGTAGGTTTTGCCAAAAATGTCTCCCTTTCATGTCACATCCTGACTAGACCTGCTTAGATTTGGTAGGTAGTCAGCATTTGGCCATGGGATGATTCAGCAGAAAAAGGTGAATCTTACAAAAACAATCCAGTTTAAAAAAAAAAAATACATTCATGTCACCGTCAGGCTAGAACCAGTAACGTTTCAGTTCGCAATCAGGGTTTGGCCATGAGACACTACAGGAGAAATGAGGTTTCCACTTTTTATTAAACGGGTCTTATGGAGGGGCAGCAGAATCTGAGGAGCTGATAATTCCTCTCAAAATGAGCTACCACCTGTATTGCAATAGCCCCTACTGGCCTCACTAAAGAATCTTCCAATAAAAATGTAGGTTTTGCCAAAAATGTCTCCCTTTCATGTCACATCCTGACTAGACCTGTTTAGATTTGGTAGGTAGCCAGCCTTTGGCCATGGGATGTTTTAGCAGAAAAAGGTGAATCTTACAAAAACAATCAAGTTTTTTTCCAAAAAGTTTTTCCATTCATGTCACCGTCAGGCTAGAACCAGTAAAGTTTCAGTTGGAAGTCAGGGTTTGGCCATGAGACACTACAGGAGAAATGAGGTTTCCATTTTTTATTAAATGGGTCTTATGGAGGGGCAGCAGAATCTGAGGAGCTCATAATTCCTCTCAGAATGAGCTACCACCTGTATTGCAATAGCCCCTACTGGCCTCACTAAAGCATCTTCCAATAAAAATGTAGGTTTTGCCAAAAATGTCTCCCTTTCATGTCACATCCTGACTAGACCTGCTTAGATTTGGTAGGTAGTCAGCATTTGGCCATGGGATGATTCAGCAGAAAAAGGTGAATCTTACAAAAACAATCCCGTTTAAAAAAAAAAAATACATTCATGTCACCGTCAGGCTAGAACCAGTAACGTTTCAGTTCGCAATCAGGGTTTGGCCATGAGACACTACAGGAGAAATGAGGTTTCCACTTTTTATTAAACGGGTCTTATGGAGGGGCAGCAGAATCTGAGGAGCTCATAATTCCTCTCAAAATGAGCTACCACCTGTATTGCAATAGCCCCTACTGGCCTCACTAAAGAATCTTCCAATAAAAATGTAGGTTTTGCCAAAAATGTCTCCCTTTCATGTCACATCCTGACTAGACCTGTTTAGATTTGGTAGGTAGTCAGCCTTTGGCCATGGGATGATTCAGCAGAAAAAGGTGAATCTTACAATAACAATCAAGTTTTTTTCCAAAAAGTTTTTCCATTTATGTCACCATCAGGCTAGAACCAGTAAAGTTTCAGTTGGTAGTCAGGGTTTGGCCATGAGACACTACAGGAGACATGAGGTTTCCACTTCTTATTAAACGGGTCTTATGGAGGGGCAGCAGAATCTGAGGAGCTCATAATTCCTCTCAGAATGAGCTACCACCTGTATTGCAATAGCCCCTACTGGCCTCACTAAAGCATCTTCCAATAAAAATGTAGGTTTTGCCAAAAATTTCTCCCTTTCATGTCACATCCTGACTAGACCTGCTTAGATTTGGTAGGTAGTCAGCATTTGGCCATGGGATGATTCAGCAGAAAAAGGTGAATCTTACAAAAACAATCCCGTTTAAAAAAAAAAATACATTCATGTCACCGTCAGGCTAGAACCAGTAACGTTTCAGTTCGCAATCAGGGTTTGGCCATGAAACACTACAGGAGAGATGAGGTTTTCACTTTTTATTAAACGGGTCTTATGGAGGGGCAGCAGAATCTGAGGAGCTCATAATTCCTCTCAAAATGAGCTACCACCTGTATTGCAATAGCCCCTACTTGCCTCACTAAAGAATCTTCCAATAAAAATGTAGGTTTTGCCAAAAATGTCTCCCTTTCATGTCACATCCTGACTAGACCTGTTTAGATTTGGTAGGTAGTCAGCCTTTGGCCATGGGATGATTCAGCAGAAAAAGGTGAATCTTACAATAACAATCAAGTTTTTTTCCAAAAAGTTTTTCCATTTATGTCACCGTCAGGCTAGAACCAGTAAAGTTTCAGTTGGTAGTCAGGGTTTGGCCATGAGACACTACAGGAGAGATGAGGTTTCCACTTTTTATTAAACGGGTCTTATGGAGGGGCAGCAGAATCTGAGGAGCTCATAATTCCTCTCAGAATGAGCTACCACCTGTATTGCAATAGCCCCTACTGGCCTCACTAAAGCATCTTCCAATAAAAATGTAGGTTTTGCCAAAAATGTCTCCCTTTCATGTCACATCCTGACTAGACCTGTTTAGATTTGGTAGGTAGTCAGCCTTTGGCCATGGGATGATTCAGCAGAAAAAGGTGAATCTTACAAAAACAATCAAGTTTAAAAAAATAAAAGTTCCATTCACGTCACCGTCAGGCTAGAACCAGTAACGTTTCAGTTCGTAGTCAGGGTTTGGCCATGGGACACTACAGGAGAGATGAGGTTTCCGCTTTTTATTAAACGGGTCTTATGGAGGGGCAGCAGAATCTGAGGAGCTCATAATTCCTCTCAGAATGAGCTACCACCTGTATTGCAATAGCCCCTACTGGCCTCACTAAAGCATCTTCCAATAAAAATGTAGGTTTTGCCAAAAATGTCTCCCTTTCATGTCACATCCTGACTAGACCTGTTTAGATTTGGTAGGTAGTCAGCATTTGGCCATGGGATGATTCAGCAGAAAAAGGTGAATCTTACAAAAACAATCAAGTTTAAAAAAAAAAAAAATCCATTCATGTCACCATCAGGCTAGAACCAGTAAAGTTTCAGTTGGTAGTCAGGGTTTGGCCATGAGACACTACAGGAGAAATGAGGTTTCCACTTTTTATTAAACGGGTCTTATGGAGGGGCAGCAGAATCTGAGGAGCTCATAATTCCTCTCAAAATGAGCTACCACCTGTATTGCAATAGCCCCTACTGGCCTCACTAAAGAATCTTCCAATAAAAATGTAGGTTTTGCCAAAAATGTCTCCCTTTCATGTCACATCCTGACTAGACCTGTTTAGATTTGGTAGGTAGTCAGCCTTTGGCCATGGGATGATTCAGCAGAAAAAGGTGAATCTTACAATAACAATCAAGTTTTTTTCCAAAAAGTTTTTCCATTTATGTCACCGTCAGGCTAGAACCAGTAAAGTTTCAGTTGGTAGTCAGGGTTTGGCCATGAGACACTACAGGAGACATGAGGTTTCCACTTCTTATTAAACGGGTCTTATGGAGGGGCAGCAGAATCTGAGGAGCTCATAATTCCTCTCAGAATGAGCTACCACCTGTATTGCAATAGCCCCTACTGGCCTCACTAAAGCATCTTCCAATAAAAATGTAGGTTTTGCCAAAAATTTCTCCCTTTCATGTCACATCCTGACTAGACCTGCTTAGATTTGGTAGGTAGTCAGCATTTGGCCATGGGATGATTCAGCAGAAAAAGGTGAATCTTACAAAAACAATCCCGTTTAAAAAAAAAAATACATTCATGTCACCGTCAGGCTAGAACCAGTAACGTTTCAGTTCGCAATCAGGGTTTGGCCATGAAACACTACAGGAGAGATGAGGTTTTCACTTTTTATTAAACGGGTCTTATGGAGGGGCAGCAGAATCTGAGGAGCTCATAATTCCTCTCAAAATGAGCTACCACCTGTATTGCAATAGCCCCTACTTGCCTCACTAAAGAATCTTCCAATAAAAATGTAGGTTTTGCCAAAAATGTCTCCCTTTCATGTCACATCCTGACTAGACCTGTTTTGATTTGGTAGGTAGTCAGCCTTTGGCCATGGGATGATTCAGCAGAAAAAGGTGAATCTTAAAATAACAATCAAGTTTTTTTCCAAAAAGTTTTTCCATTTATGTCACCGTCAGGCTAGAACCAGTAAAGTTTCAGTTGGTAGTCAGGGTTTGGCCATGAGACACTACAGGAGAGATGAGGTTTCCACTTTTTATTAAACGGGTCTTATGGAGGGGCAGCAGAATCTGAGGAGCTCATAATTCCTCTCAGAATGAGCTACCACCTGTATTGCAATAGCCCCTACTGGCCTCACTAAAGCATCTTCCAATAAAAATGTAGGTTTTGCCAAAAATGTCTCCCTTTCATGTCACATCCTGACTAGACCTGTTTAGATTTGGTAGGTAGTCAGCCTTTGGCCATGGGATGATTCAGCAGAAAAAGGTGAATCTTACAAAAACAATCAAGTTTAAAAAAATAAAAGTTCCATTCACGTCACCGTCAGGCTAGAACCAGTAACGTTTCAGTTCGTAGTCAGGGTTTGGCCATGGGACACTACAGGAGAGATGAGGTTTCCGCTTTTTATTAAACGGGTCTTATGGAGGGGCAGCAGAATCTGAGGAGCTCATAATTCCTCTCAGAATGAGCTACCACCTGTATTGCAATAGCCCCTACTGGCCTCACTAAAGCATCTTCCAATAAAAATGTAGGTTTTGCCAAAAATGTCTCCCTTTCATGTCACATCCTGACTAGACCTGTTTAGATTTGGTAGGTAGTCAGCATTTGGCCATGGGATGATTCAGCAGAAAAAGGTGAATCTTACAAAAACAATCAAGTTTAAAAAAAAAAAAAATCCATTCATGTCACCATCAGGCTAGAACCAGTAAAGTTTCAGTTGGTAGTCAGGGTTTGGCCATGAGACACTTCAGGAGAGATGAAGTTTTCACTTCTTATTAAACGGGTCTTATGGAGGGGCAGCAGAATCTGAGGAGCTCATAATTCCTCTCAGAATGAGCTACCACCTGTATTGCAATAGCCCCTACTGGCCTCACTAAAGCATCTTCCAATAAAAATGTAGGTTTTGCCAAAAATTTCTCCCTTTCATGTCACATCCTGACTAGACCTGCTTAGATTTGGTAGGTAGTCAGCATTTGGCCATGGGATGATTCAGCAGAAAAAGGTGAATCTTACAATAACAATCAAATTTTTTTCCAAAAAGTTTTTCCATTTATGTCACCTTCAGGCTAGAACCAGTAAAGTTTCAGTTGGTAGTCAGGGTTTGGCCATGAGACACTACAGGAGAGATGAGGTTTTCACTTTTTATTAAACGGGTCTTATGGAGGGGCAGCAGAATCTGAGGAGCTCATAATTCCTCTCAGAATGAGCTACCACCTGTATTGCAATAGCCCCTACTGGCCTCACTAAAGCATCTTCCAATAAAAATGTAGGTTTTGCCAAAAATGTCTCCCTTTCATGTCACATCCTGACTAGACCTGTTTAGATTTGGTAGGTAGTCAGCCTTTGGCCATGGGATGATTCAGCAG
This sequence comes from Pseudorasbora parva, assembly GCF_024679245.1. Classification (NCBI taxonomy): domain Eukaryota; kingdom Metazoa; phylum Chordata; class Actinopteri; order Cypriniformes; family Gobionidae; genus Pseudorasbora; species Pseudorasbora parva. Next base: position 33,628,700 of record NC_090176.1, read on the forward strand.
AAAAAGGTGAATCTTACAAAAACAATCAAGTTTAAAAAAATAAAAGTTCCATTCACGTCACCGTCAGGCTAGAACCAGTAACGTTTCAGTTCGTAGTCAGGGTTTGGCCATGGGACACTACAGGAGAGATGAGGTTTCCGCTTTTTATTAAACGGGTCTTATGGAGGGGCAGCAGAATCTGAGGAGCTCATAATTCCTCTCAGAATGAGCTACCACCTGTATTGCAATAGCCCCTACTGGCCTCACTAAAGCATCTTCCAATAAAAATGTAGGTTTTGCCAAAAATGTCTCCCTTTCATGTCACATCCTGACTAGACCTGTTTAGATTTGGTAGGTAGTCAGCATTTGGCCATGGGATGATTCAGCAGAAAAAGGTGAATCTTACAAAAACAATCAAGTTTAAAAAAAAAAAAAAATCCATTCATGTCACCATCAGGCTAGAACCAGTAAAGTTTCAGTTGGTAGTCAGGGTTTGGCCATGAGACACTTCAGGAGAGATGAAGTTTTCACTTCTTATTAAACGGGTCTTATGGAGGGGCAGCAGAATCTGAGGAGCTCATAATTCCTCTCAGAATGAGCTACCACCTGTATTGCAATAGCCCCTACTGGCCTCACTAAAGCATCTTCCAATAAAAATGTAGGTTTTGCCAAAAATTTCTCCCTTTCATGTCACATCCTGACTAGACCTGCTTAGATTTGGTAGGTAGTCAGCATTTGGCCATGGGATGATTCAGCAGAAAAAGGTGACTCTTACAATAACAATCAAGTTTTTTTCCAAGAAGTTTTTCCATTTATGTCACCGTCAGGCTAGAACCAGTAAAGTTTCAGTTGGTAGTCAGGGTTTGGCCATGAGACACTACAGGAGAGATGAGGTTTCCACTTTTTATTAAACAGGTCTTATGGAGGGGCAGCAGAATCTGAGGAGCTCATAATTCCTCTCAGAATGAGCTACCACCTGTATTGCAATAGCCCCTACTGGCCTCACTAAAGAATCTTCCAATAAAAATGTAGGTTTTGCCAAAAATGTCTCCCTTTCATGTCACATCCTGACTAGACATGTTTAGATTTGGTAGGTAGTCAGCCTTTGGCCATGGGATGATTCAGCAGAAAAAGGTGAATCTTACAATAACAATCAAGTTTTTTTCCAAAAAGTTTTTCCATTTATGTCACCGTCAGGCTAGAACCAGTAAAGTTTCAGTTGGTAGTGAGGGTTTGGCCATGAGACACTACAGGAGAGATGAGGTTTCCACTTTTTATTAAACGGGTCTTATGGAGGGGCAGCAGAATCTGAGGAGCTCATAATTCCTCTCAGAATGAGCTACCACCTGTATTGCAATAGCCCCTACTGGCCTCACTAAAGCATCTTCCAATAAAAATGTAGGTTTTGCCAAAAATGTCTCCCTTTCATGTCACATCCTGACTAGACCTGTTTAGATTTGGTAGGTAGTCAGCCTTTGGCCATGGGATGATTCAGCAGAAAAAGGTGAATCTTACAAAAACAATCAAGTTTAAAAAAATAAAATTTCCATTCACGTCACCGTCAGGCTAGAACCAGTAACATTTCAGTTCGTAGTCAGGGTTTGGCCATGGGACACTATAGGAGAGATGAGGTTTCCTCTTTTTATTAAACGGGTCTTATGGAGGGGCAGCAGAATCTGAGGAGCTCATAATTCCTCTCAGAATGAGCTACCACCTGTATTGCAATAGCCCCTACTGGCCTCACTAAAGCATCTTCCAATAAAAATGTAGGTTTTGCCAAAAATGTCTCCCTTTCATGTCACATCCTGACTAGACCTGTTTAGATTTGGTAGGTAGTCAGCCTTTGGCCATGGGATGATTCAGCAGAAAAAGGTGAATCTTACAAAAACAATCAAGTTTAAAAAAATAAAAATTCCATTCATTTCACCGTCAGGCTAGAACCAGGAACGTTTCAGTTCGTAGTCAGGGTTTGGCCATGGGACACTACAGGAGAGATGAGGTTTCTTCTTTTTATTAAACGGGTCTTATGGAGGGGCAGCAGAATCTGAGGAGCTCATAATTCCTCTCAGAATGAGCTACCACCTGTATTGCAATAGCCCCTACTGGCCTCACTAAAGCATCTTCCAATAAAAATGTAGGTTTTGCCAAAAATGTCTCCCTTTCATGTCACATCCTGGCTGGACCTGTTTAGATTTGGTAGGTAGTCAGCCTTTGGCCATGGGATGATTCAGCAGAAAAAGGTGAATCTTACAAAAACAATCAAGTTTAAAAAAATAAAAATTCCATTCATGTCACCGTCAGGCTAGAACCAGTAACGTTTCAGTTCGTAGTCAGGGTTTGGCCATGAGACACTACAGGAGAAATGAGGTTTCCTCTTTTTATTAAACGGGTCTTATGGAGGGGCAGCAGAATCTGAGGAGCTCATAATTCCTCTCAGAATGAGCTACCACCTGTATTGCAATAGCCCCTACTGGCCTCACTAAAGAATCTTCCAATAAAAATGTAGGTTTTGCCAAAAACGTCTCCCTTTCATGTCACATCCTGACTAGACCTGTTTAGATTTGGTAGGTAGTCAGCCTTTGGCCATGGGATGATTCAGCAGAAAAAGGTGAATCTTAGAATAACAATCAAGTTTTTTTCCAAAAAGTTTTTCCATTTATGTCACCGTCAGGCTAGAACCAGTAAAGTTTCAGTTGGTAGTCAGGGTTTGGCCATGAGACACTACAGGAGAGATGAGGTTCCCACTTTTTATTAAACGGGTCTTATGGAGGGGCAGCAGAATCTGAGGAGCTCATAATTCCTCTCAGAATGAGCTACCACCTGTATTGCAATAGCCCCTACTGGCCTCACTAAAGAATCTTCCAATAAAAATGTAGGTTTTGCCAAAAATGTCTCCCTTTCATGTCACATCCTGACTAGACCTGTTTAGATTTGGTAGGTAGTCAGCCTTTGGCCATGGGATGATTCAGCAGAAAAAGGTGAATCTTACAATAACAATCAAGTTTTTTTCCAAAAAGTTTTTCCATTTATGTCACCGTCAGGCTAGAACCAGTAAAGTTTCAGTTGGTAGTGAGGGTTTGGCCATGAGACACTACAGGAGAGATGAGGTTTCCACTTTTTATTAAACGGGTCTTATGGAGGGGCAGCAGAATCTGAGGAGCTCATAATTCCTCTCAGAATGAGCTACCACCTGTATTGCAATAGCCCCTACTGGCCTCACTAAAGCATCTTCCAATAAAAATGTAGGTTTTGCCAAAAATGTCTCCCTTTCATGTCACATCCTGACTAGACCTGTTTAGATTTGGTAGGTAGTCAGCCTTTGGCCATGGGATGATTCAGCAGAAAAAGGTGAATCTTACAAAAACAATCAAGTTTAAAAAAAATAAAATTTCCATTCACGTCACCGTCAGGCTAGAACCAGTAACATTTCAGTTCGTAGTCAGGGTTTGGCCATGGGACACTACAGGAGAGATGAGGTTTCCTCTTTTTATTAAACGGGTCTTATGGAGGGGCAGCAGAATCTGAGGAGCTCATAATTCCTCTCAGAATGAGCTACCACCTGTATTGCAATAGCCCCTACTGGCCTCACTAAAGCATCTTCCAATAAAAATGTAGGTTTTGCCAAAAATGTCTCCCTTTCATGTCACATCCTGACTAGACCTGTTTAGATTTGGTAGGTAGTCAGCCTTTGGCCATGGGATGATTCAGCAGAAAAAGGTGAATCTTACAAAAACAATCAAGTTTAAAAAAATAAAAATTCCATTCATTTCACCGTCAGGCTAGAACCAGGAACGTTTCAGTTCGTAGTCAGGGTTTGGCCATGGGACACTACAGGAGAGATGAGGTTTCTTCTTTTTATTAAACGGGTCTTATGGAGGGGCAGCAGAATCTGAGGAGCTCATAATTCCTCTCAGAATGAGCTACCACCTGTATTGCAATAGCCCCTACTGGCCTCACTAAAGCATCTTCCAATAAAAATGTAGGTTTTGCCAAAAATGTCTCCCTTTCATGTCACATCCTGGCTGGACCTGTTTAGATTTGGTAGGTAGTCAGCCTTTGGCCATGGGATGATTCAGCAGAAAAAGGTGAATCTTACAAAAACAATCAAGTTTAAAAAAATAAAAATTCCATTCATGTCACCGTCAGGCTAGAACCAGTAACGTTTCAGTTCGTAGTCAGGGTTTGGCCATGAGACACTACAGGAGAAATGAGGTTTCCTCTTTTTATTAAACGGGTCTTATGGAGGGGCAGCAGAATCTGAGGAGCTCATAATTCCTCTCAGAATGAGCTACCACCTGTATTGCAATAGCCCCTACTGGCCTCACTAAAGAATCTTCCAATAAAAATGTAGGTTTTGCCAAAAACGTCTCCCTTTCATGTCACATCCTGACTAGACCTGTTTAGATTTGGTAGGTAGTCAGCCTTTGGCCATGGGATGATTCAGCAGAAAAAGGTGAATCTTAGAATAACAATCAAGTTTTTTTCCAAAAAGTTTTTCCATTTATGTCACCGTCAGGCTAGAACCAGTAAAGTTTCAGTTGGTAGTCAGGGTTTGGCCATGAGACACTACAGGAGAGATAAGGTTCCCACTTTTTATTAAACGGGTCTTATGGAGGGGCAGCAGAATCTGAGGAGCTCATAATTCCTCTCAGAATGAGCTACCACCTGTATTGCAATAGCCCCTACTGGCCTCACTAAAGAATCTTCCAATAAAAATGTAGGTTTTGCCAAAAATGTCTCCCTTTCATGTCACATCCTGACTAGACATGTTTAGATTTGGTAGGTAGTCAGCCTTTGGCCATGGGATGATTCAGCAGAAAAAGGTGAATCTTACAATAACAATCAAGTTTTTTTCCAAAAAGTTTTTCCATTTATGTCACCGTCAGGCTAGAACCAGTAAAGTTTCAGTTGGTAGTGAGGGTTTGGCCATGAGACACTACAGGAGAAATGAGGTTTCCACTTTTTATTAAATGGGTCTTATGGAGGGGCAGCAGAATCTGAGGAGCTCATAATTCCTCTCAGAATGAGCTACCACCTGTATTGCAATAGCCCCAACTGGCCTCACTAAAGCATCTTCCAATAAAAATGTAGGTTTTGCCAAAAATGTCTCCCTTTCATGTCACATCCTGACTAGACCTGCTTAGATTTGGTAGGTAGTCAGCATTTGGCCATGGGATGATTCAGCAGAAAAAGGTGAATCTTACAAATCAATCCCGTTTAAAAAAAAAAAATACATTCATGTCACCGTCAGGCTAGAACCAGTAACGTTTCAGTTCGCAATCAGGGTTTGGCCATGAGACACTACAGGAGAAATGAGGTTTCCTCTTTTTATTAAACGGGTCTTATGGAGGGGCAGCAGAATCTGAGGAGCTCATAATTCCTCTCAAAATGAGCTACCACCTGTATTGCAATAGCCCCTACTGGCCTCACTAAAGAATCTTCCAATAAAAATGTAGGTTTTGCCAAAAATGTCTCCCTTTCATGTCACATCCTGACTAGACCTGTTTAGATTTGGTAGGTAGTCAGCCTTTGGCCATGGGATGATTCAGCAGAAAAAGGTGAATCTTACAATAACAATCAAGTTCTTTTCCAAAAAGTTTTTCCATTTATGTCACCGTCAGGCTAGAACCAGTAAAGTTTCAGTTGGTAGTCAGGGTTTGGCCATGAGACACTACAGGAGAGATGAGGTTTCCACTTTTTATTAAACGGGTCTTATGGAGGGGCAGCAGAATCTGAGGAGCTCATAATTCCTCTCAGAATGAGCTACCACCTGTATTGCAATAGCCCCTACTGGCCTCACTAAAGCATCTTCCAATAAAAATGTAGGTTTTGCCAAAAATGTCTCCCTTTCATGTCACATCCTGGCTGGACCTGTTTAGATTTGGTAGGTAGCCAGCCTTTGGCCATGGGATGATTCAGCAGAAAAAGGTGAATCTTACAAAAACAATCAAATTTTTTTCCAAAAAGTTTTTCCATTTATGTCACCGTCAGGCTAGAACCAGTAAAGTTTCAGTTGGTAGTCAGGGTTTGGCCATGAGACACTACAGGAGAGATGAGGTTTTCACTTTTTATTAAACGGGTCTTATGGAGGGGCAGCAGAATCTGAGGAGCTCATAATTCCTCTCAGAATGAGCTACCACCTGTATTGCAATAGCCCCTACTGGCCTCACTAAAGCATCTTCCAATAAAAATGTAGGTTTTGCCAAAAATGTCTCCCTTTCATGTCACATCCTGACTAGACCTGCTTAGATTTGGTAGGTAGTCAGCATTTGGCCATGGGATGATTCAGCAGAAAAAGGTGAATCTTACAATAACAATCAAATTTTTTTCCAAAAAGTTTTTTCATTTATGTCACCTTCAGGCTAGAACCAGTAAAGTTTCAGTTGGTAGTCAGGGTTTGGCCATGAGACACTACAGGAGAGATGAGGTTTTCACTTTTTATTAAACGGGTCTTATGGAGGGGCAGCAGAATCTGAGGAGCTCATAATTCCTCTCAGAATGAGCTACCACCTGTATTGCAATAGCCCCTACTGGCCTCACTAAAGCATCTTCCAATAAAAATGTAGGTTTTGCCAAAAATGTCTCCCTTTCATGTCACATCCTGACTAGACCTGTTTAGATTTGGTAGGTAGTCAGCCTTTGGCCATGGGATGATTCAGCAGAAAAAGGTGAATCTTACAAAAACAATCAAGTTTAAAAAAATAAAAGTTCCATTCACGTCACCGTCAGGCTAGAACCAGTAACGTTTCAGTTCGTAGTCAGGGTTTGGCCATGGGACACTACAGGAGAGATGAGGTTTCCTCTTTTTATTAAACGGGTCTTATGGAGGGGCAGCAGAATCTGAGGAGCTCATAATTCCTCTCAGAATGAGCTACCACCTGTATTGCAATAGCCCCTACAGGCCTCACTAAAGCATCTTCCAATAAAAATGTAGGTTTTGCCAAAAATGTCTCCCTTTCATGTCACATCCTGACTAGACCTGTTTAGATTTGGTAGGTAGTCAGCATTTGGCCATGGGATGATTCAGCAGAAAAAGGTGAATCTTACAAAAACAATCAAGTTTAAAAAAAAAAAAAAATCCATTCATGTCACCATCAGGCTAGAACCAGTAAAGTTTCAGTTGGTAGTCAGGGTTTGGCCATGAGACACTACAGGAGAGATGAGGTTTTCACTTCTTATTAAACGGGTCTTATGGAGGGGCAGCAGAATCTGAGGAGCTCATAATTCCTCTCAGAATGAGCTACCACCTGTATTGCAATAGCCCCTACTGGCCTCACTAAAGCATCTTCCAATAAAAATGTAGGTTTTGCCAAAAATTTCTCCCTTTCATGTCACATCCTGACTAGACCTGCTTAGATTTGGTAGGTAGTCAGCATTTGGCCATGGGATGATTCAACAGAAAAAGGTGACTCTTACAATAACAATCAAGTTTTTTTCCAAGTTGTTTTTCCATTTATGTCACCGTCAGGCTAGAACCAGTAAAGTTTCAGTTGGTAGTCAGGGTTTGGCCATGAGACACTACAGGAGAGATGAGGTTTCCACTTTTTATTAAACGGGTCTTATGGAGGGGCAGCAGAATCTGAGGAGCTCATAATTCCTCTCAGAATGAGCTACCACCTGTATTGCAATAGCCCCTACTGGCCTCACTAAAGAATCTTCCAATAAAAATGTAGGTTTTGCCAAAAATGTCTCCCTTTCATGTCACATCCTGACTAGACATGTTTAGATTTGGTAGGTAGTCAGCCTTTGGCCATGGGATGATTCAGCAGAAAAAGGTGAATCTTACAATAACAATCAAGTTTTTTTCCAAAAAGTTTTTCCATTTATGTCACCGTCAGGCTAGAACCAGTAAAGTTTCAGTTGGTAGTGAGGGTTTGGCCATGAGACACTACAGGAGAGATGAGGTTTCCACTTTTTATTAAACGGGTCTTATGGAGGGGCAGCAGAATCTGAGGAGCTCATAATTCCTCTCAGAATGAGCTACCACCTGTATTGCAATAGCCCCTACTGGCCTCACTAAAGCATCTTCCAATAAAAATGTAGGTTTTGCCAAAAATGTCTCCCTTTCATGTCACATCCTGACTAGACCTGTTTAGATTTGGTAGGTAGTCAGCCTTTGGCCATGGGATGATTCAGCAGAAAAAGGTGAATCTTACAAAAACAATCAAGTTTAAAAAAATAAAATTTCCATTCACGTCACCGTCAGGCTAGAACCAGTAACATTTCAGTTCGTAGTCAGGGTTTGGCCATGGGACACTATAGGAGAGATGAGGTTTCCTCTTTTTATTAAACGGGTCTTATGGAGGGGCAGCAGAATCTGAGGAGCTCATAATTCCTCTCAGAATGAGCTACCACCTGTATTGCAATAGCCCCTACTGGCCTCACTAAAGCATCTTCCAATAAAAATGTAGGTTTTGCCAAAAATGTCTCCCTTTCATGTCACATCCTGACTAGACCTGTTTAGATTTGGTAGGTAGTCAGCCTTTGGCCATGGGATGATTCAGCAGAAAAAGGTGAATCTTACAAAAACAATCAAGTTTAAAAAAATAAAAATTCCATTCATTTCACCGTCAGGCTAGAACCAGGAACGTTTCAGTTCGTAGTCAGGGTTTGGCCATGGGACACTACAGGAGAGATGAGGTTTCTTCTTTTTATTAAACGGGTCTTATGGAGGGGCAGCAGAATCTGAGGAGCTCATAATTCCTCTCAGAATGAGCTACCACCTGTATTGCAATAGCCCCTACTGGCCTCACTAAAGCATCTTCCAATAAAAATGTAGGTTTTGCCAAAAATGTCTCCCTTTCATGTCACATCCTGGCTGGACCTGTTTAGATTTGGTAGGTAGTCAGCCTTTGGCCATGGGATGATTCAGCAGAAAAAGGTGAATCTTACAAAAACAATCAAGTTTAAAAAAATAAAAATTCCATTCATGTCACCGTCAGGCTAGAACCAGTAACGTTTCAGTTCGTAGTCAGGGTTTGGCCATGAGACACTACAGGAGAAATGAGGTTTCCTCTTTTTATTAAACGGGTCTTATGGAGGGGCAGCAGAATCTGAGGAGCTCATAATTCCTCTCAGAATGAGCTACCACCTGTATTGCAATAGCCCCTACTGGCCTCACTAAAGAATCTTCCAATAAAAATGTAGGTTTTGCCAAAAACGTCTCCCTTTCATGTCACATCCTGACTAGACCTGTTTAGATTTGGTAGGTAGTCAGCCTTTGGCCATGGGATGATTCAGCAGAAAAAGGTGAATCTTAGAATAACAATCAAGTTTTTTTCCAAAAAGTTTTTCCATTTATGTCACCGTCAGGCTAGAACCAGTAAAGTTTCAGTTGGTAGTCAGGGTTTGGCCATGAGACACTACAGGAGAGATGAGGTTCCCACTTTTTATTAAACGGGTCTTATGGAGGGGCAGCAGAATCTGAGGAGCTCATAATTCCTCTCAGAATGAGCTACCACCTGTATTGCAATAGCCCCTACTGGCCTCACTAAAGAATCTTCCAATAAAAATGTAGGTTTTGCCAAAAATGTCTCCCTTTCATGTCACATCCTGACTAGACCTGTTTAGATTTGGTAGGTAGTCAGCCTTTGGCCATGGGATGATTCAGCAGAAAAAGGTGAATCTTACAATAACAATCAAGTTTTTTTCCAAAAAGTTTTTCCATTTATGTCACCGTCAGGCTAGAACCAGTAAAGTTTCAGTTGGTAGTGAGGGTTTGGCCATGAGACACTACAGGAGAGATGAGGTTTCCACTTTTTATTAAACGGGTCTTATGGAGGGGCAGCAGAATCTGAGGAGCTCATAATTCCTCTCAGAATGAGCTACCACCTGTATTGCAATAGCCCCTACTGGCCTCACTAAAGCATCTTCCAATAAAAATGTAGGTTTTGCCAAAAATGTCTCCCTTTCATGTCACATCCTGACTAGACCTGTTTAGATTTGGTAGGTAGTCAGCCTTTGGCCATGGGATGATTCAGCAGAAAAAGGTGAATCTTACAAAAACAATCAAGTTTAAAAAAAATAAAATTTCCATTCACGTCACCGTCAGGCTAGAACCAGTAACATTTCAGTTCGTAGTCAGGGTTTGGCCATGGGACACTACAGGAGAGATGAGGTTTCCTCTTTTTATTAAACGGGTCTTATGGAGGGGCAGCAGAATCTGAGGAGCTCATAATTCCTCTCAGAATGAGCTACCACCTGTATTGCAATAGCCCCTACTGGCCTCACTAAAGCATCTTCCAATAAAAATGTAGGTTTTGCCAAAAATGTCTCCCTTTCATGTCACATCCTGACTAGACCTGTTTAGATTTGGTAGGTAGTCAGCCTTTGGCCATGGGATGATTCAGCAGAAAAAGGTGAATCTTACAAAAACAATCAAGTTTAAAAAAATAAAAATTCCATTCATTTCACCGTCAGGCTAGAACCAGGAACGTTTCAGTTCGTAGTCAGGGTTTGGCCATGGGACACTACAGGAGAGATGAGGTTTCTTCTTTTTATTAAACGGGTCTTATGGAGGGGCAGCAGAATCTGAGGAGCTCATAATTCCTCTCAGAATGAGCTACCACCTGTATTGCAATAGCCCCTACTGGCCTCACTAAAGCATCTTCCAATAAAAATGTAGGTTTTGCCAAAAATGTCTCCCTTTCATGTCACATCCTGGCTGGACCTGTTTAGATTTGGTAGGTAGTCAGCCTTTGGCCATGGGATGATTCAGCAGAAAAAGGTGAATCTTACAAAAACAATCAAGTTTAAAAAAATAAAAATTCCATTCATGTCACCGTCAGGCTAGAACCAGTAACGTTTCAGTTCGTAGTCAGGGTTTGGCCATGAGACACTACAGGAGAAATGAGGTTTCCTCTTTTTATTAAACGGGTCTTATGGAGGGGCAGCAGAATCTGAGGAGCTCATAATTCCTCTCAGAATGAGCTACCACCTGTATTGCAATAGCCCCTACTGGCCTCACTAAAGAATCTTCCAATAAAAATGTAGGTTTTGCCAAAAACGTCTCCCTTTCATGTCACATCCTGACTAGACCTGTTTAGATTTGGTAGGTAGTCAGCCTTTGGCCATGGGATGATTCAGCAGAAAAAGGTGAATCTTAGAATAACAATCAAGTTTTTTTCCAAAAAGTTTTTCCATTTATGTCACCGTCAGGCTAGAACCAGTAAAGTTTCAGTTGGTAGTCAGGGTTTGGCCATGAGACACTACAGGAGAGATAAGGTTCCCACTTTTTATTAAACGGGTCTTATGGAGGGGCAGCAGAATCTGAGGAGCTCATAATTCCTCTCAGAATGAGCTACCACCTGTATTGCAATAGCCCCTACTGGCCTCACTAAAGAATCTTCCAATAAAAATGTAGGTTTTGCCAAAAATGTCTCCCTTTCATGTCACATCCTGACTAGACATGTTTAGATTTGGTAGGTAGTCAGCCTTTGGCCATGGGATGATTCAGCAGAAAAAGGTGAATCTTACAATAACAATCAAGTTTTTTTCCAAAAAGTTTTTCCATTTATGTCACCGTCAGGCTAGAACCAGTAAAGTTTCAGTTGGTAGTGAGGGTTTGGCCATGAGACACTACAGGAGAAATGAGGTTTCCACTTTTTATTAAATGGGTCTTATGGAGGGGCAGCTGAATCTGAGGAGCTCATAATTCCTCTCAGAATGAGCTACCACCTGTATTGCAATAGCCCCAACTGGCCTCACTAAAGCATCTTCCAATAAAAATGTAAGTTTTGCCAAAAATGTCTCCCTTTCATGTCACATCCTGACTAGACCTGCTTAGATTTGGTAGGTAGTCAGCATTTGGCCATGGGATGATTCAGCAGAAAAAGGTGAATCTTACAAAAACAATCCCGTTTAAAAAAAAAAAATACATTCATGTCACCGTCAGGCTAGAACCAGTAACGTTTCAGTTCGCAATCAGGGTTTGGCCATGAGACACTACAGGAGAAATGAGGTTTCCTCTTTTTATTAAACGGGTCTTATGGAGGGGCAGCAGAATCTGAGGAGCTCATAATTCCTCTCAAAATGAGCTACCACCTGTATTGCAATAGCCCCTACTGGCCTCACTAAAGAATCTTCCAATAAAAATGTAGGTTTTGCCAAAAATGTCTCCCTTTCATGTCACATCCTGACTAGACCTGTTTAGATTTGGTAGGTAGTCAGCCTTTGGCCATGGGATGATTCAGCAGAAAAAGGTGAATCTTACAATAACAATCAAGTTTTTTTCCAAAAAGTTTTCCCATTTATGTCACCGTCAGGCTAGAACCAGTAAAGTTTCAGTTGGTAGTCAGGGTTTGGCCATGAGACACTACAGGAGAGATGAGGTTTCCACTTTTTATTAAACGGGTCTTATGGAGGGGCAGCAGAATCTGAGGAGCTCATAATTCCTCTCAGAATGAGCTACCACCTGTATTGCAATAGCCCCTACTGGCCTCACTAAAGCATCTTCCAATAAAAATGTAGGTTTTGCCAAAAATGTCTCCCTTTCATGTCACATCCTGGCTGGACCTGTTTAGATTTGGTAGGTAGCCAGCCTTTGGCCATGGGATGATTCAGCAGAAAAAGGTGAATCTTACAAAAACAATCAAATTTTTTTCCAAAAAGTTTTTCCATTTATGTCACCGTCAGGCTAGAACCAGTAAAGTTTCAGTTGGTAGTCAGGGTTTGGCCATGAGACACTACAGGAGAGATGAGGTTTTCACTTTTTATTAAACGGGTCTTATGGAGGGGCAGCAGAATCTGAGGAGCTCATAATTCCTCTCAGAATGAGCTACCACCTGTATTGCAATAGCCCCTACTGGCCTCACTAAAGCATCTTCCAATAAAAATGTAGGTTTTGCCAAAAATGTCTCCCTTTCATGTCACATCCTGACTAGACCTGCTTAGATTTGGTAGGTAGTCAGCATTTGGCCATGGGATGATTCAGCAGAAAAAGGTGAATCTTACAATAACAATCAAATTTTTTTCCAAAAAGTTTTTCCATTTATGTCACCTTCAGGCTAGAACCAGTAAAGTTTCAGTTGGTAGTCAGGGTTTGGCCATGAGACACTACAGGAGAGATGAGGTTTTCACTTTTTATTAAACGGGTCTTATGGAGGGGCAGCAGAATCTGAGGAGCTCATAATTCCTCTCAGAATGAGCTACCACCTGTATTGCAATAGCCCCTACTGGCCTCACTAAAGCATCTTCCAATAAAAATGTAGGTTTTGCCAAAAATGTCTCCCTTTCATGTCACATCCTGACTAGACCTGTTTAGATTTGGTAGGTAGTCAGCCTTTGGCCATGGGATGATTCAGCAGAAAAAGGTGAATCTTACAAAAACAATCAAGTTTAAAAAAATAAAAGTTCCATTCACGTCACCGTCAGGCTAGAACCAGTAACGTTTCAGTTCGTAGTCAGGGTTTGGCCATGGGACACTACAGGAGAGATGAGGTTTCCTCTTTTTATTAAACGGGTCTTATGGAGGGGCAGCAGAATCTGAGGAGCTCATAATTCCTCTCAGAATGAGCTACCACCTGTATTGCAATAGCCCCTACAGGCCTCACTAAAGCATCTTCCAATAAAAATGTAGGTTTTGCCAAAAATGTCTCCCTTTCATGTCACATCCTGACTAGACCTGTTTAGATTTGGTAGGTAGTCAGCATTTGGCCATGGGATGATTCAGCAGAAAAAGGTGAATCTTACAAAAACAATCAAGTTTAAAAAAAAAAAAAAATCCATTCATGTCACCATCAGGCTAGAACCAGTAAAGTTTCAGTTGGTAGTCAGGGTTTGGCCATGAGACACTACAGGAGAGATGAGGTTTTCACTTCTTATTAAACGGGTCTTATGGAGGGGCAGCAGAATCTGAGGAGCTCATAATTCCTCTCAGAATGAGCTACCACCTGTATTGCAATAGCCCCTACTGGCCTCACTAAAGCATCTTCCAATAAAAATGTAGGTTTTGCCAAAAATTTCTCCCTTTCATGTCACATCCTGACTAGACCTGCTTAGATTTGGTAGGTAGTCAGCATTTGGCCATGGGATGATTCAACAGAAAAAGGTGACTCTTACAATAACAATCAAGTTTTTTTCCAAGTTGTTTTTCCATTTATGTCACCGTCAGGCTAGAACCAGTAAAGTTTCAGTTGGTAGTCAGGGTTTGGCCATGAGACACTACAGGAGAGATGAGGTTTCCACTTTTTATTAAACGGGTCTTATGGAGGGGCAGCAGAATCTGAGGAGCTCATAATTCCTCTCAGAATGAGCTACCACCTGTATTGCAATAGCCCCTACTGGCCTCACTAAAGAATCTTCCAATAAAAATGTAGGTTTTGCCAAAAATGTCTCCCTTTCATGTCACATCCTGACTAGACATGTTTAGATTTGGTAGGTAGTCAGCCTTTGGCCATGGGATGATTCAGCAGAAAAAGGTGAATCTTACAATAACAATCAAGTTTTTTTCCAAAAAGTTTTTCCATTTATGTCACCGTCAGGCTAGAACCAGTAAAGTTTCAGTTGGTAGTGAGGGTTTGGCCATGAGACACTACAGGAGAGATGAGGTTTCCACTTTTTATTAAACGGGTCTTATGGAGGGGCAGCAGAATCTGAGGAGCTCATAATTCCTCTCAGAATGAGCTACCACCTGTATTGCAATAGCCCCTACTGGCCTCACTAAAGCATCTTCCAATAAAAATGTAGGTTTTGCCAAAAATGTCTCCCTTTCATGTCACATCCTGACTAGACCTGTTTAGATTTGGTAGGTAGTCAGCCTTTGGCCATGGGATGATTCAGCAGAAAAAGGTGAATCTTACAAAAGCAATCAAGTTTAAAAAAATAAAATTTCCATTCACGTCACCGTCAGGCTAGAACCAGTAACATTTCAGTTCGTAGTCAGGGTTTGGCCATGGGACACTACAGGAGAGATGAGGTTTCCTCTTTTTATTAAACGGGTCTTATGGAGGGGCAGCAGAATCTGAGGAGCTCATAATTCCTCTCAGAATGAGCTACCACCTGTATTGCAATAGCCCCTACTGGCCTCACTAAAGCATCTTCCAATAAAAATGTAGGTTTTGCCAAAAATGTCTCCCTTTCATGTCACATCCTGACTAGACCTGTTTAGATTTGGTAGGTAGTCAGCCTTTGGCCATGGGATGATTCAGCAGAAAAAGGTGAATCTTACAAAAACAATCAAGTTTAAAAAAATAAAAATTCCATTCATTTCACCGTCAGGCTAGAACCAGGAACGTTTCAGTTCGTAGTCAGGGTTTGGCCATGGGACACTACAGGAGAGATGAGGTTTCCACTTTTTATTAAACGGGTCTTATGGAGGGGCAGCAGAATCTGAGGAGCTCTTAATTCCTCTCAGAATGAGCTACCACCTGTATTGCAATAGCCCCTACTGGCCTCACTAAAGAATCTTCCAATAAAAATGTAGGTTTTGTCAAAAACGTCTCCCTTTCATGTCACATCCTGACTAGACCTGTTTAGATTTGGTAGGTAGTCAGCCTTTGGCCATGGGATGATTCAGCAGAAAAAGGTGAATCTTAGAATAACAATCAAGTTTTTTTCCAAAAAGTTTTTCCATTTATGTCACCGTCAGGCTAGAACCAGTAAAGTTTCAGTTGGTAGTCAGGGTTTGGCCATGAGACACTACAGGAGAGATGAGGTTCCCACTTTTTATTAAACGGGTCTTATGGAGGGGCAGCAGAATCTGAGGAGCTCATAATTCCTCTCAGAATGAGCTACCACCTGTATTGCAATAGCCCCTACTGGCCTCACTAAAGAATCTTCCAATAAAAATGTAGGTTTTGCCAAAAATGTCTCCCTTTCATGTCACATCCTGACTAGACATGTTTAGATTTGGTAGGTAGTCAGCCTTTGGCCATGGGATGATTCAGCAGAAAAAGGTGAATCTTACAATAACAATCAAGTTTTTTTCCAAAAAGTTTTTCCATTTATGTCACCGTCAGGCTAGAACCAGTAAAGTTTCAGTTGGTAGTGAGGGTTTGGCCATGAGACACTACAGGAGAGATGAGGTTTCCACTTTTTATTAAACGGGTCTTATGGAGGGGCAGCAGAATCTGAGGAGCTCATAATTCCTCTCAGAATGAGCTACCACCTGTATTGCAATAGCCCCTACTGGCCTCACTAAAGCATCTTCCAATAAAAATGTAGGTTTTGCCAAAAATGTCTCCCTTTCATGTCACATCCTGACTAGACCTGTTTAGATTTGGTAGGTAGTCAGCCTTTGGCCATGGGATGATTCAGCAGAAAAAGGTGAATCTTACAAAAACAATCAAGTTTAAAAAAATAAAAATTCCATTCATTTCACCGTCAGGCTAGAACCAGGAACGTTTCAGTTCGTAGTCAGGGTTTGGCCATGGGACACTACAGGAGAGATGAGGTTTCTTCTTTTTATTAAACGGGTCTTATGGAGGGGCAGCAGAATCTGAGGAGCTCATAATTCCTCTCAGAATGAGCTACCACCTGTATTGCAATAGCCCCTACTGGCCTCACTAAAGCATCTTCCAATAAAAATGTAGGTTTTGCCAAAAATGTCTCCCTTTCATGTCACATCCTGGCTGGACCTGTTTAGATTTGGTAGGTAGTCAGCCTTTGGCCATGGGATGATTCAGCAGAAAAAGGTGAATCTTACAAAAACAATCAAGTTTAAAAAAATAAAAATTCCATTCATGTCACCGTCAGGCTAGAACCAGTAACGTTTCAGTTCGTAGTCAGGGTTTGGCCATGAGACACTACAGGAGAAATGAGGTTTCCTCTTTTTATTAAACGGGTCTTATGGAAGGGCAGCAGAATCTGAGGAGCTCATAATTCCTCTCAGAATGAGCTACCACCTGTATTGCAATAGCCCCTACTGGCCTCACTAAAGAATCTTCCAATAAAAATGTAGGTTTTGCCAAAAACGTCTCCCTTTCATGTCACATCCTGACTAGACCTGTTTAGATTTGGTAGGAAGTCAGCCTTTGGCCATGGGATGATTCAGCAGAAAAAGGTGAATCTTAGAATAACAATCAAGTTTTTTTCCAAAAAGTTTTTCCATTTATGTCACCGTCAGGCTAGAACCAGTAAAGTTTCAGTTGGTAGTCAGGGTTTGGCCATGAGACACTACAGGAGAGATGAGGTTCCCACTTTTTATTAAACGGGTCTTATGGAGGGGCAGCAGAATCTGAGGAGCTCATAATTCCTCTCAGAATGAGCTACCACCTGTATTGCAATAGCCCCTACTGGCCTCACTAAAGAATCTTCCAATAAAAATGTAGGTTTTGCCAAAAATGTCTCCCTTTCATGTCACATCCTGACTAGACATGTTTAGATTTGGTAGGTAGTCAGCCTTTGGCCATGGGATGATTCAGCAGAAAAAGGTGAATCTTACAATAACAATCAAGTTTTTTTCCAAAAAGTTTTTCCATTTATGTCACCGTCAGGCTAGAACCAGTAAAGTTTCAGTTGGTAGTGAGGGTTTGGCCATGAGACACTACAGGAGAGATGAGGTTTCCACTTTTTATTAAACGGGTCTTATGGAGGGGCAGCAGAATCTGAGGAGCTCATAATTCCTCTCAGAATGAGCTACCACCTGTATTGCAATAGCCCCTACTGGCCTCACTAAAGCATCTTCCAATAAAAATGTAGGTTTTGCCAAAAATGTCTCCCTTTCATGTCACATCCTGACTAGACCTGTTTAGATTTGGTAGGTAGTCAGCCTTTGGCCATGGGATGATTCAGCAGAAAAAGGTGAATCTTACAAAAACAATCAAGTTTAAAAAAATTAAATTTCCATTCACGTCACCGTCAGGCTAGAACCAGTAACATTTCAGTTTGTAGTCAGGGTTTGGCCATGCGACACTACAGGAGAGATGAGGTTTCCTCTTTTTATTAAACAGGTCTTATGGAGCGGCAGCAGAATCTGAGGAGCTCATAATTCCTCTCAGAATGAGCTACCACCTGTATTGCAATAGCCCCTAATGACCACACTAAAGCATCTTCCAATAAAAATGTAGGTTTTGCCAAAAATGTCTCCCTTTCATGTCACATCCTGACTAGACCTGTTTAGATTTTGTAGGTAGCCAGCCTTTGGCCATGGGATGTTTTAGCAGAAAAAGGTGAATCTTACAAAAACAATCAAGTTTTTTTCCAAAAAGTTTTTCCATTCATGTCACCGTCAGGCTAGAACCAGTAAAGTTTCAGTTGGTAGTCAGGGTTTGGCCATGAGACACTACAGGAGAGATGATGTTTTCACTTCTTATTAAACAGGTCTTATGGAGGGGCAGCAGAATCTGAGGAGCTCATAATTCCTCTCAGAATGAGCTACCACCTGTATTGCAATAGCCCCTACTGGCCTCACTAAAGCATCTTCCAATAAAAATGTAGGTTTTGCCAAAAATGTCTCCCTTTCATGTCACATCCTGACTAGAACTGTTTAGATTTGGTAGGTAGTCAGCATTTGGCCATGGGATGATTCAGCAGAAAAAGGTGAATCTTACAAAAACAATCCCGTTTAAAAAAAAAAAAAAATACATTCATGTCACCGTCAGGCTAGAACCAGTAACGTTTCAGTTCGCAGTCAGGGTTTGGCCATGAGACACTACAGGAGAAATGAGGTTTCCACTTTTTATTAAACGGGTCTTATGGAGGGGCAGCAGAATCTGAGGAGCTCATAATTCCTCTCAAAATGAGCTACTGTATTGCAATAGCCCCTACTGGCCTCACTAAAGAATCTTCCAATAAAAATGTAGGTTTTGCCAAAAATGTCTCCCTTTCATGTCACATCCTGACTAGACCTGTTTAGATTTGGTAGGTAGTCAGCCTTTGGCCATGGGATGATTTAGCAGAAAAAGGTGAATCTTACAATAACAATCAAGTTTTTTTCCAAAAAGTTTTTCCATTTATGTCACCGTCAGGCTAGAACCAGTAAAGTTTCAGTTGGTAGTCAGGGTTTGGCCATGAGACACTACAGGAGAGATGAGGTTTCCACTTTTTATTAAACGGGTCTTATGGAGGGGCAGCAGAATCTGAGGAGCTCATAATTCCTCTCAGAATGAGCTACCACCTGTATTGCAATAGCCCCTACTGGCCTCACTAAAGAATCTTCCAATAAAAATGTAGGTTTTGCCAAAAATGTCTCCCTTTCATGTCACATCCTGACTAGACCTGTTTAGATTTGGTAGGTAGTCAGCCTTTGGCCATGGGATGATTCAGCAGAAAAAGGTGACTCTTACAATAACAATCAAGTTTTTTTCCAAGAAGTTTTTCCATTTATGTCACCGTCAGGCTAGAACCAGTAAAGTTTCAGTTGGTAGTCAGGGTTTGGCCATGAGACACTACAGGAGAGATGAGGTTTCCACTTTTTATTAAACGGGTCTTATGGAGGGGCAGCAGAATCTGAGGAGCTCATAATTCCTCTCAGAATGAGCTACCACCTGTATTGCAATAGCCCCTACTGGCCTCACTAAAGAATCTTCCAATAAAAATGTAGGTTTTGCCAAAAATGTCTCCCTTTCATGTCACATCCTGACTAGACATGTTTAGATTTGGTAGGTAGTCAGCCTTTGGCCATGGGATGATTCAGCAGAAAAAGGTGAATCTTACAATAACAATCAAGTTTTTTTCCAAAAAGTTTTTCCATTTATGTCACCGTCAGGCTAGAACCAGTAAAGTTTCAGTTGGTAGTGAGGGTTTGGCCATGAGACACTACAGGAGAGATGAGGTTTCCACTTTTTATTAAACGGGTCTTATGGAGGGGCAGCAGAATCTGAGGAGCTCATAATTCCTCTCAGAATGAGCTACCACCTGTATTGCAATAGCCCCTACTGGCCTCACTAAAGCATCTTCCAATAAAAATGTAGGTTTTGCCAAAAATGTCTCCCTTTCATGTCACATCCTGACTAGACCTGTTTAGATTTGGTAGGTAGTCAGCCTTTGGCCATGGGATGATTCAGCAGAAAAAGGTGAATCTTACAAAAACAATCAAGTTTAAAAAAATAAAATTTCCATTCACGTCACCGTCAGGCTAGAACCAGTAACATTTCAGTTCGTAGTCAGGGTTTGGCCATGGGACACTACAGGAGAGATGAGGTTTCCTCTTTTTATTAAACGGGTCTTATGGAGGGGCAGCAGAATCTGAGGAGCTCATAATTCCTCTCAGAATGAGCTACCACCTGTATTGCAATAGCCCCTACTGGCCTCACTAAAGCATCTTCCAATAAAAATGTAGGTTTTGCCAAAAATGTCTCCCTTTCATGTCACATCCTGACTAGACCTGTTTAGATTTGGTAGGTAGTCAGCCTTTGGCCATGGGATGATTCAGCAGAAAAAGGTGAATCTTACAAAAACAATCAAGTTTAAAAAAATAAAAATTCCATTCATTTCACCGTCAGGCTAGAACCAGGAACGTTTCAGTTCGTAGTCAGGGTTTGGCCATGGGACACTACAGGAGAGATGAGGTTTCTTCTTTTTATTAAACGGGTCTTATGGAGGGGCAGCAGAATCTGAGGAGCTCATAATTCCTCTCAGAATGAGCTACCACCTGTATTGCAATAGCCCCTACTGGCCTCACTAAAGAATCTTCCAATAAAAATGTAGGTTTTGCCAAAAACGTCTCCCTTTCATGTCACATCCTGACTAGACCTGTTTAGATTTGGTAGGTAGTCAGCCTTTGGCCATGGGATGATTCAGCAGAAAAAGGTGAATCTTAGAATAACAATCAAGTTTTTTTCCAAAAAGTTTTTCTATTTATGTCACCGTCAGGCTAGAACCAGTAAAGTTTCAGTTGGTAGTCAGGGTTTGGCCATGAGACACTACAGGAGAGAGGAGGTTCCCACTTTTTATTAAACGGGTCTTATGGAGGGGCAGCAGAATCTGAGGAGCTCATAATTCCTCTCAGAATGAGCTACCACCTGTATTGCAATAGCCCCTACTGGCCTCACTAAAGAATCTTCCAATAAAAATGTAGGTTTTGCCAAAAATGTCTCCCTTTCATGTCACATCCTGACTAGACCTGTTTAGATTTGGTAGGTAGTCAGCCTTTGGCCATGGGATGATTCAGCAGAAAAAGGTGAATCTTACAAAAACAATCAAGTTTAAAAAAATAAAAATTCCATTCATTTCACCGTCAGGCTAGAACCAGGAACGTTTCAGTTCGTAGTCAGGGTTTGGCCATGGGACACTACAGGAGAGATGAGGTTTCTTCTTTTTATTAAACGGGTCTTATGGAGGGGCAGCAGAATCTGAGGAGCTCATAATTCCTCTCAGAATGAGCTACCACCTGTATTGCAATAGCCCCTACTGGCCTCACTAAAGCATCTTCCAATAAAAATGTAGGTTTTGCCAAAAATGTCTCCCTTTCATGTCACATCCTGGCTGGACTGGTTTAGATTTGGTAGGTAGTCAGCCTTTGGCCATGGGATGATTCAGCAGAAAAAGGTGAATCTTACAAAAACAATCAAGTTTAAAAAAATAAAATTTCCATTCACGTCACCGTCAGGCTAGAACCAGTAACGTTTCAGTTCGTAGTCAGGGTTTGGCCATGGGACACTACAGGAGAGATGAGGTTTCCTCTTTTTATTAAACGGGTCTTATGGAGGGGCAGCAGAATCTGAGGAGCTCATAATTCCTCTCAGAATGAGTTACCACCTGTATTGCAATAGCCCCTACTGGCCTCACTAAAGCATCTTCCAATAAAAATGTAGGTTGTGCCAAAAATGTCTCCCTTTCATGTCACATCCTGACTAGACCTGTTTAGATTTGGTAGGTAGTCAGCATTTGGCCATGGGATGATTCAGCAGAAAAAGGTGAATCTTACAAAAACAATCAAGTTTAAAAAAAAAAAAAATCCATTCATGTCACCATCAGGCTAGAACCAGTAAAGTTTCAGTTTGTAGTCAGGGTTTGGCCATGCGACACTACAGGAGAGATGAGGTTTCCTCTTTTTATTAAACGGGTCTTATGGAGCGGCAGCAGAATCTGAGGAGCTCATAATTCCTCTCAGAATGAGCTACCACCTGTATTGCAATAGCCCCTAATGACCACACTAAAGCATCTTCCAATAAAAATGTAGGTTTTGCCAAAAATGTCTCCCTTTCATGTCACATCCTGACTAGACCTGTTTAGATTTTGTAGGTAGCCAGCCTTTGGCCATGGGATGTTTTAGCAGAAAAAGGTGAATCTTACAAAAACAATCAAGTTTTTTTCCAAAAAGTTTTTCCATTCATGTCACCGTCAGGCTAGAACCAGTAAAGTTTCAGTTGGTAGTCAGGGTTTGGCCATGAGACACTACAGGAGAGATGAGGTTTTCACTTCTTATTAAACAGGTCTTATGGAGGGGCAGCAGAATCTGAGGAGCTCATAATTCCTCTCAGAATGAGCTACCACCTGTATTGCAATAGCCCCTACTGGCCTCACTAAAGCATCTTCCAATAAAAATGTAGGTTTTGCCAAAAATGTCTCCCTTTCATGTCACATCCTGACTAGACCTGTTTAGATTTGGTAGGTAGTCAGCATTTGGCCATGGGATGATTCAGCAGAAAAAGGTGAATCTTACAAAAACAATCCCGTTTAAAAAAAAAAAAATACATTCATGTCACCGTCAGGCTAGAACCAGTAACGTTTCAGTTCGCAGTCAGGGTTTGGCCATGAGACACTACAGGAGAAATGAGGTTTCCACTTTTTATTAAACGGGTCTTATGGAGGGGCAGCAGAATCTGAGGAGCTCATAATTCCTCTCAAAATGAGCTACTGTATTGCAATAGCCCCTACTGGCCTCACTAAAGAATCTTCCAATAAAAATGTAGGTTTTGCCAAAAATGTCTCCCTTTCATGTCACATCCTGACTAGACCTGCTTAGATTTGGTAGGTAGTCAGCATTTGGCCATGGGATGATTCAGCAGAAAAAGGTGAATCTTACAATAACAATCCCGTTTAAAAAAAAAAAAAAATACATTGATGTCACCGACAGGCTAGAACCAGTAAAGTTTCAGTTCGCAGTCAGGGTTTGGCCATGAGACACTACAGGAGAAATGAGGTTTCCACTTTTTATTAAACGGGTCTTATGGAGGGGCAGCAGAATCTGAGGAGCTCATAATTCCTCTCAGAATGAGCTACCACCTGTATTGCAATAGCCCCTACTGGCCTCACTAAAGAATCTTCCAATAAAAATGTAGGTTTTGCCAAAAATGTCTCCCTTTCATGTCACATCCTGACTAGACCTGTTTAGATTTGGTAGGTAGTCAGCCTTTGGCCATGGGATGATTCAGCAGAAAAAGGTGAATCCTACAAAAACAATCAAGTTTAAAAAAATAAAAATTCCATTCATGTCACCGTCAGGCTAGAACCAGTAACGTTTCAGTTCGTAGTCAGGGTTTGGCCATGAGACACTACAGGAGAAATGAGGTTTCCACTTTTTATTAAACGGGTCTTATAGAGGGGCAGCAGAATCTGAGGAGCTCATAATTCCTCTCAGAATGAGCTACCACCTGTATTGCAATAGCCCCTACTGGCCTCACTAAAGAATCTTCCAATAAAAATGTAGGTTTTGCAAAAAATGTCTCCCTTTCATGTCACATCCTGACTAGACCTGTTTAGATTTGGTAGGTAGTCAGCCTTTGGCCATGGGATGATTCAGCAGAAAAAGGTGAATCTTACAATAACAATCAAGTTTTTTTCCAAAAAGTTTTTCCATTTATGTCACCGTCAGGCTAGAACCAGTAAAGTTTCAGTTGGTAGACAGGGTTTGGTCATGAGACACTACAGGAGAGATGAGGTTTCCACTCTTTATTAAACGGGTCTTATGGAGGGGCAGCAGAATCTGAGGAGCTCATAATTCCTCTCAGAATGAGCTACCACCTGTATTGCAATAGCCCCTACTGGCCTCACTAAAGCATCTTCCAATAAAAATGTAGGTTTTGCCAAAAATGTCTCCCTTTCATGTCACATCCTGGCTGGACCTGTTTAGATTTGGTAGGTAGCCAGCCTTTGGCCATGGGATGATTCAGCAGAAAAAGGTGAATCTTACAAAAACAATCAAATTTTTTTCCAAAAAGTTTTTCCATTTATGTCACCATCAGGCTAGAACCAGTAAAGTTTCAGTTGGTAGTCAGGGTTTGGCCATGAGACACTACAGGAGAGATGAGGTTTTTCACTTTTTATTAAACGGGTCTTATGGAGGGGCAGCAGAATCTGAGGAGCTCATAATTCCTCTCAGAATGAGCTACCACCTGTATTGCAATAGCCCCTACTGGCCTCACTAAAGCATCTTCCAATAAAAATGTAGGTTTTGCCAAAAATGTCTCCCTTTCATGTCACATCCTGACTAGACCTGTTTAGATTTGGTAGGTAGTCAGCCTTTGGCCATGGGATGATTCAGGAGAAAAAGGTGAATCTTACAAAAACAATCAAGTTTAAAAAAATAAAAATTCCATTCATGTCACCGTCAAGCTAGAACCAGTAACGTTTCAGTTCGTAGTCAGGGTTTGGCCATGAGACACTACAGGAGAAATGAGGTTTCCACTTTTTATTAAACGGGTCTTATGGAGGGGCAGCAGAATCTGAGGAGCTCATAATTCCTCTCAGAATGAGCTACCACCTGTATTGCAATAGCCCCTACTGGCCTCACTAAAGAATCTTCCAATAAAAATGTAGGTTTTGCCAAAAATGTCTCCCTTTCATGTCACATCCTGACTAGACCTGTTTAGATTTGGTAGGTAGTCAGCCTTTGGCCATGGGATGATTCAGCAGGAAAAGGTGAATCTTACAATAACAATCAAGCTTTTTTCCAAAAAGTTTTTCCATTTATGTCACCATCAGGCTAGAACTAGTAAAGTTTCAGTTGGTAGTCAGGGTTTGGCCATGAGACACTACAGGAGAGATGACGTTTCCACTTTTTATTAAACGGGTCTTATGGAGGGGCAGCAGAATCTGAGGAGCTCATAATTCCTCTCAGAATGAGCTACCACCTGTATTGCAATAGCCCCTACTGGCCTCACTAAATAATCTTCCAATAAAAATGTAGGTTTTGCCAAAAATGTCTCCCTTTCATGTCACATCCTGACTAGACCTGTTTAGATTTGGTAGGTAGTCAGCCTTTGGCCATGGGATGATTCAGCAGAAAAAGGTGAATCTTACAATAACAATCAAGTTTTTTTCCAAAAAGTTTTTCCATTTATGTCACCGTCAGGCTAGAACCAGTAAAGTTTCAGTTGGTAGTCAGGGTTTGGCCATGAGACACTACAGGAGAGATGAGGTTTCCACTTTTTATTAAACGGGTCTTATGGAGGGGCAGCAGAATCTGAGGAGCTCATAATTCCTCTCAGAATGAGCTACCACCTGTATTGCAATAGCCCCTACTGGCCTCACTAAAGAATCTTCCAATAAAAATGTAGGTTTTGCCAAAAATGTCTCCCTTTCATGTCACATCCTGACTAGACATGTTTAGATTTGGTAGGTAGTCAGCCTTTGGCCATGGGATGATTCAGCAGAAAAAGGTGAATCTTACAATAACAATCAAGTTTTTTTCCAAAAAGTTTTTCCATTTATGTCACCGTCAGGCTAGAACCAGTAAAGTTTCAGTTGGTAGTGAGGGTTTGGCCATGAGACACTACAGGAGAGATGAGGTTTCCACTTTTTATTAAACGGGTCTTATGGAGGGGCAGCAGAATCTGAGGAGCTCATAATTCCTCTCAGAATGAGCTACCACCTGTATTGCAATAGCCCCTACTGGCCTCACTAAAGCATCTTCCAATAAAAATGTAGGTTTTGCCAAAAATGTCTCCCTTTCATGTCACATCCTGACTAGACCTGTTTAGATTTGGTAGGTAGTCAGCCTTTGGCCATGGGATGATTCAGCAGAAAAAGGTGAATCTTACAAAAGCAATCAAGTTTAAAAAAATAAAATTTCCATTCACGTCACCGTCAGGCTAGAACCAGTAACATTTCAGTTCGTAGTCAGGGTTTGGCCATGGGACACTACAGGAGAGATGAGGTTTCCTCTTTTTATTAAACGGGTCTTATGGAGGGGCAGCAGAATCTGAGGAGCTCATAATTCCTCTCAGAATGAGCTACCACCTGTATTGCAATAGCCCCTACTGGCCTCACTAAAGCATCTTCCAATAAAAATGTAGGTTTTGCCAAAAATGTCTCCCTTTCATGTCACATCCTGACTAGACCTGTTTAGATTTGGTAGGTAGTCAGCCTTTGGCCATGGGATGATTCAGCAGAAAAAGGTGAATCTTACAAAAACAATCAAGTTTTTTTCCAAAAAGTTTTTCCATTTATGTCACCGTCAGGCTAGAACCAGTAAAGTTTCAGTTGGTAGTCAGGGTTTGGCCATGAGACACTACAGGAGAGATGAGGTTCCCACTTTTTATTAAACGGGTCTTATGGAGGGGCAGCAGAATCTGAGGAGCTCATAATTCCTCTCAGAATGAGCTACCACCTGTATTGCAATAGCCCCTACTGGCCTCACTAAAGAATCTTCCAATAAAAATGTAGGTTTTGCCAAAAATGTCTCCCTTTCATGTCACATCCTGACTAGACATGTTTAGATTTGGTAGGTAGTCAGCCTTTGGCCATGGGATGATTCAGCAGAAAAAGGTGAATCTTACAATAACAATCAAGTTTTTTTCCAAAAAGTTTTTCCATTTATGTCACCGTCAGGCTAGAACCAGTAAAGTTTCAGTTGGTAGTGAGGGTTTGGCCATGAGACACTACAGGAGAGATGAGGTTTCCACTTTTTATTAAACGGGTCTTATGGAGGGGCAGCAGAATCTGAGGAGCTCATAATTCCTCTCAGAATGAGCTACCACCTGTATTGCAATAGCCCCTACTGGCCTCACTAAAGCATCTTCCAATAAAAATGTAGGTTTTGCCAAAAATGTCTCCCTTTCATGTCACATCCTGACTAGACCTGTTTAGATTTGGTAGGTAGTCAGCCTTTGGCCATGGGATGATTCAGCAGAAAAAGGTGAATTATACAAAAACAATCAAGTTTAAAAAAATAAAATTTCCATTCACGTCACCGTCAGGCTAGAACCAGTAACATTTCAGTTCGTAGTCAGGGTTTGGCCATGGGACACTACAGGAGAGATGAGGTTTCCTCTTTTTATTAAACGGGTCTTATGGAGGGGCAGCAGAATCTGAGGAGCTCATAATTCCTCTCAGAATGAGCTACCACCTGTATTGCAATAGCCCCTACTGGCCTCACTAAAGCATCTTCCAATAAAAATGTAGGTTTTGCCAAAAATGTCTCCCTTTCATGTCACATCCTGACTAGACCTGTTTAGATTTGGTAGGTAGTCAGCCTTTGGCCATGGGATGATTCAGCAGAAAAAGGTGAATCTTACAAAAACAATCAAGTTTAAAAAAAAAAAATTCCATTCATTTCACCGTCAGGCTAGAACCAGGAACGTTTCAGTTCGTAGTCAGGGTTTGGCCATGGGACACTACAGGAGAGATGAGGTTTCTTCTTTTTATTAAACGGGTCTTATGGAGGGGCAGCAGAATCTGAGGAGCTCATAATTCCTCTCAGAATGAGCTACCACCTGTATTGCAATAGCCCCTACTGGCCTCACTAAAGCATCTTCCAATAAAAATGTAGGTTTTGCCAAAAATGTCTCCCTTTCATGTCACATCCTGGCTGGACCTGTTTAGATTTGGTAGGTAGTCAGCCTTTGGCCATGGGATGATTCAGCAGAAAAAGGTGAATCTTACAAAAACAATCAAGTTTAAAAAAATAAAAATTCCATTCATGTCACCGTCAGGCTAGAACCAGTAACGTTTCAGTTCGTAGTCAGGGTTTGGCCATGAGACACTACAGGAGAAATGAGGTTTCCTCTTTTTATTAAACGGGTCTTATGGAAGGGCAGCAGAATCTGAGGAGCTCATAATTCCTCTCAGAATGAGCTACCACCTGTATTGCAATAGCCCCTACTGGCCTCACTAAAGAATCTTCCAATAAAAATGTAGGTTTTGCCAAAAACGTCTCCCTTTCATGTCACATCCTGACTAGACCTGTTTAGATTTGGTAGGAAGTCAGCCTTTGGCCATGGGATGATTCAGCAGAAAAAGGTGAATCTTAGAATAACAATCAAGTTTTTTTCCAAAAAGTTTTTCCATTTATGTCACCGTCAGGCTAGAACCAGTAAAGTTTCAGTTGGTAGTCAGGGTTTGGCCATGAGACACTACAGGAGAGATGAGGTTCCCACTTTTTATTAAACGGGTCTTATGGAGGGGCAGCAGAATCTGAGGAGCTCATAATTCCTCTCAGAATGAGCTACCACCTGTATTGCAATAGCCCCTACTGGCCTCACTAAAGAATCTTCCAATAAAAATGTAGGTTTTGCCAAAAATGTCTCCCTTTCATGTCACATCCTGACTAGACATGTTTAGATTTGGTAGGTAGTCAGCCTTTGGCCATGGGATGATTCAGCAGAAAAAGGTGAATCTTACAATAACAATCAAGTTTTTTTCCAAAAAGTTTTTCCATTTATGTCACCGTCAGGCTAGAACCAGTAAAGTTTCAGTTGGTAGTGAGGGTTTGGCCATGAGACACTACAGGAGAGATGAGGTTTCCACTTTTTATTAAACGGGTCTTATGGAGGGGCAGCAGAATCTGAGGAGCTCATAATTCCTCTCAGAATGAGCTACCACCTGTATTGCAATAGCCCCTACTGGCCTCACTAAAGCATCTTCCAATAAAAATGTAGGTTTTGCCAAAAATGTCTCCCTTTCATGTCACATCCTGACTAGACCTGTTTAGATTTGGTAGGTAGTCAGCCTTTGGAGATTGGGATGATTCAGCAGAAAAAGGTGAATCTTACAAAAACAATCAAGTTTAAAAAAATTAAATTTCCATTCACGTCACCGTCAGGCTAGAACCAGTAACGTTTCAGTTTGTAGTCAGGGTTTGGCCATGCGACACTACAGGAGAGATGAGGTTTCCTCTTTTTATTAAACAGGTCTTATGGAGCGGCAGCAGAATCTGAGGAGCTCATAATTCCTCTCAGAATGAGCTACCACCTGTATTGCAATAGCCCCTAATGACCACACTAAAGCATCTTCCAATAAAAATGTAGGTTTTGCCAAAAATGTCTCCCTTTCATGTCACATCCTGACTAGACCTGTTTAGATTTTGTAGGTAGCCAGCCTTTGGCCATGGGATGTTTTAGCAGAAAAAGGTGAATCTTACAAAAACAATCAAGTTTTTTTCCAAAAAGTTTTTCCATTCATGTCACCGTCAGGCTAGAACCAGTAAAGTTTCAGTTGGTAGTCAGGGTTTGGCCATGAGACACTACAGGAGAGATGATGTTTTCACTTCTTATTAAACAGGTCTTATGGAGGGGCAGCAGAATCTGAGGAGCTCATAATTCCTCTCAGAATGAGCTACCACCTGTATTGCAATAGCCCCTACTGGCCTCACTAAAGCATCTTCCAATAAAAATGTAGGTTTTGCCAAAAATGTCTCCCTTTCATGTCACATCCTGACTAGACCTGTTTAGATTTGGTAGGTAGTCAGCATTTGGCCATGGGATGATTCAGCAGAAAAAGGTGAATCTTACAAAAACAATCCCGTTTAAAAAAAAAAAAAAATACATTCATGTCACCGTCAGGCTAGAACCAGTAACGTTTCAGTTCGCAGTCAGGGTTTGGCCATGAGACACTACAGGAGAAATGAGGTTTCCACTTTTTATTAAACGGGTCTTATGGAGGGGCAGCAGAATCTGAGGAGCTCATAATTCCTCTCAAAATGAGCTACTGTATTGCAATAGCCCCTACTGGCCTCACTAAAGAATCTTCCAATAAAAATGTAGGTTTTGCCAAAAATGTCTCCCTTTCATGTCACATCCTGACTAGACCTGTTTAGATTTGGTAGGTAGTCAGCCTTTGGCCATGGGATGATTTAGCAGAAAAAGGTGAATCTTACAATAACAATCAAGTTTTTTTCCAAAAAGTTTTTCCATTTATGTCACCGTCAGGCTAGAACCAGTAAAGTTTTAGTTGGTAGTCAGGGTTTGGCCATGAGACACTACAGGAGAGATGAGGTTTCCACTTTTTATTAAACGGGTCTTATGGAGGGGCAGCAGAATCTGAGGAGCTCATAATTCCTCTCAGAATGAGCTACCACCTGTATTGCAATAGCCCCTACTGGCCTCACTAAAGAATCTTCCAATAAAAATGTAGGTTTTGCCAAAAATGTCTCCCTTTCATGTCACATCCTGACTAGACCTGTTTAGATTTGGTAGGTAGTCAGCCTTTGGCCATGGGATGATTCAGCAGAAAAAGGTGACTCTTACAATAACAATCAAGTTTTTTTCCAAGAAGTTTTTCCATTGATGTCACCGTCAGGCTAGAACCAGTAAAGTTTCAGTTGGTAGTCAGGGTTTGGCCATGAGACACTACAGGAGAGATGAGGTTTCCACTTTTTATTAAACGGGTCTTATGGAGGGGCAGCAGAATCTGAGGAGCTCATAATTCCTCTCAGAATGAGCTACCACCTGTATTGCAATAGCCCCTACTGGCCTCACTAAAGAATCTTCCAATAAAAATGTAGGTTTTGCCAAAAATGTCTCCCTTTCATGTCACATCCTGACTAGACATGTTTAGATTTGGTAGGTAGTCAGCCTTTGGCCATGGGATGATTCAGCAGAAAAAGGTGAATCTTACAATAACAATCAAGTTTTTTTCCAAAAAGTTTTTCCATTTATGTCACCGTCAGGCTAGAACCAGTAAAGTTTCAGTTGGTAGTGAGGGTTTGGCCATGAGACACTACAGGAGAGATGAGGTTTCCACTTTTTATTAAACGGGTCTTATGGAGGGGCAGCAGAATCTGAGGAGCTCATAATTCCTCTCAGAATGAGCTACCACCTGTATTGCAATAGCCCCTACTGGCCTCACTAAAGCATCTTCCAATAAAAATGTAGGTTTTGCCAAAAATGTCTCCCTTTCATGTCACATCCTGACTAGACCTGTTTAGATTTGGTAGGTAGTCAGCCTTTGGCCATGGGATGATTCAGCAGAAAAAGGTGAATCTTACAAAAACAATCAAGTTTAAAAAAATAAAATTTCCATTCACGTCACCGTCAGGCTAGAACCAGTAACATTTCAGTTCGTAGTCAGGGTTTGGCCATGGGACACTACAGGAGAGATGAGGTTTCCTCTTTTTATTAAACGGGTCTTATGGAGGGGCAGCAGAATCTGAGGAGCTCATAATTCCTCTCAGAATGAGCTACCACCTGTATTGCAATAGCCCCTACTGGCCTCACTAAAGCATCTTCCAATAAAAATGTAGGTTTTGCCAAAAATGTCTCCCTTTCATGTCACATCCTGACTAGACCTGTTTAGATTTGGTAGGTAGTCAGCCTTTGGCCATGGGATGATTCAGCAGAAAAAGGTGAATCTTACAAAAACAATCAAGTTTAAAAAAATAAAAATTCCATTCATTTCACCGTCAGGCTAGAACCAGGAACGTTTCAGTTCGTAGTCAGGGTTTGGCCATGGGACACTACAGGAGAGATGAGGTTTCTTCTTTTTATTAAACGGGTCTTATGGAGGGGCAGCAGAATCTGAGGAGCTCATAATTCCTCTCAGAATGAGCTACCACCTGTATTGCAATAGCCCCTACTGGCCTCACTAAAGAATCTTCCAATAAAAATGTAGGTTTTGCCAAAAACGTCTCCCTTTCATGTCACATCCTGACTAGACCTGTTTAGATTTGGTAGGTAGTCAGCCTTTGGCCATGGGATGATTCAGCAGAAAAAGGTGAATCTTAGAATAACAATCAAGTTTTTTTCCAAAAAGTTTTTCTATTTATGTCACCGTCAGGCTAGAACCAGTAAAGTTTCAGTTGGTAGTCAGGGTTTGGCCATGAGACACTACAGGAGAGATGAGGTTCCCACTTTTTATTAAACGGGTCTTATGGAGGGGCAGCAGAATCTGAGGAGCTCATAATTCCTCTCAGAATGAGCTACCACCTGTATTGCAATAGCCCCTACTGGCCTCACTAAAGAATCTTCCAATAAAAATGTAGGTTTTGCCAAAAATGTCTCCCTTTCATGTCACATCCTGACTAGACCTGTTTAGATTTGGTAGGTAGTCAGCCTTTGGCCATGGGATGATTCAGCAGAAAAAGGTGAATCTTACAAAAACAATCAAGTTTAAAAAAATAAAAATTCCATTCATTTCACCGTCAGGCTAGAACCAGGAACGTTTCAGTTCGTAGTCAGGGTTTGGCCATGGGACACTACAGGAGAGATGAGGTTTCTTCTTTTTATTAAACGGGTCTTATGGAGGGGCAGCAGAATCTGAGGAGCTCATAATTCCTCTCAGAATGAGCTACCACCTGTATTGCAATAGCCCCTACTGGCCTCACTAAAGCATCTTCCAATAAAAATGTAGGTTTTGCCAAAAATGTCTCCCTTTCATGTCACATCCTGGCTGGACTGGTTTAGATTTGGTAGGTAGTCAGCCTTTGGCCATGGGATGATTCGGCAGAAAAAGGTGAATCTTACAAAAACAATCAAGTTTAAAAAAATAAAATTTCCATTCACGTCACCGTCAGGCTAGAACCAGTAACGTTTCAGTTCGTAGTCAGGGTTTGGCCATGGGACACTACAGGAGAGATGAGGTTTCCTCTTTTTATTAAACGGGTCTTATGGAGGGGCAGCAGAATCTGAGGAGCTCATAATTCCTCTCAGAATGAGTTACCACCTGTATTGCAATAGCCCCTACTGGCCTCACTAAAGCATCTTCCAATAAAAATGTAGGTTTTGCCAAAAATGTCTCCCTTTCATGTCACATCCTGACTAGACCTGTTTAGATTTGGTAGGAAGTCAGCATTTGGCCATGGGATGATTCAGCAGAAAAAGGTGAATCTTACAAAAACAATCAAGTTTAAAAAAAAAAAAAATCCATTCATGTCACCATCAGGCTAGAACCAGTAAAGTTTCAGTTTGTAGTCAGGGTTTGGCCATGCGACACTACAGGAGAGATGAGGTTTCCTCTTTTTATTAAACGGGTCTTATGGAGCGGCAGCAGAATCTGAGGAGCTCATAATTCCTCTCAGAATGAGCTACCACCTGTATTGCAATAGCCCCTAATGACCACACTAAAGCATCTTCCAATAAAAATGTAGGTTTTGCCAAAAATGTCTCCCTTTCATGTCACATCCTGACTAGACCTGTTTAGATTTTGTAGGTAGCCAGCCTTTGGCCATGGGATGTTTTAGCAGAAAAAGGTGAATCTTACAAAAACAATCAAGTTTTTTTCCAAAAAGTTTTTCCATTCATGTCACCGTCAGGCTAGAACCAGTAAAGTTTCAGTTGGTAGTCAGGGTTTGGCCATGAGACACTACAGGAGAGATGAGGTTTTCACTTCTTATTAAACAGGTCTTATGGAGGGGCAGCAGAATCTGAGGAGCTCATAATTCCTCTCAGAATGAGCTACCACCTGTATTGCAATAGCCCCTACTGGCCTCACTAAAGCATCTTCCAATAAAAATGTAGGTTTTGCCAAAAATGTCTCCCTTTCATGTCACATCCTGACTAGACCTGTTTAGATTTGGTAGGTAGTCAGCATTTGGCCATGGGATGATTCAGCAGAAAAAGGTGAATCTTACAAAAACAATCCCGTTTAAAAAAAAAAAAATACATTCATGTCACCGTCAGGCTAGAACCAGTAACGTTTCAGTTCGCAGTCAGGGTTTGGCCATGAGACACTACAGG